>NW_017257421.1:95843-148811 GCF_001594055.1 Mycetomoellerius zeteki | reverse complement strand
TAATCGTCTTTCTACCCCCACCATTGCCATCAGCGGTCCATTCTAGATGTCGATGGTTACCACCGTTTTGTGGCGCCGTCTAGGGCATGACGACCGGAGATGAGGAACTAATATTCAATATGGTATATAGTCCCAATGATCCTAATTCCTTGTTCGTTGTCCTCCATCAAGGAAGTTTAGCGTAGCTTATCGTCTAGCATCAAACCGGTACAATATCGTGGAATCTGAAAGGTGCCAAAGTGCGTATCAGGTATCAGTGGACAGCAATTTGTTAGAGTGGCAGAAAGATGTGTTAATTGGCGACCTGATTGTTATTGGAAATCATCAGTGAAAACAATCGCCATTAATGTCTGTTGAAGAGAGCTAATAAAGGCCATCACACGCGCGTACAAAAATTTTAATCGTAATCGTAAGATCGCAAGCAAATCGACCAATCACAATCAAAATAACGATCTCGCGTTTTAAAACGCTCGATTGTGATTGGCCGATTTGCTTACGGCCTTACGATTATGACTAAAATTTTTGTACGTGTGATGGTTAGGGAAAAATTTAATTGCGTTGAGATTTTTAGAATCAGAAATCCACTGGGCAGAAGAAGATTGGATTGAAGCGTTTTGCTGTGACACGGTGAGTAAAAAATTTAATAAAGAAAAAGAAGGAAATTCTTTACTGTGTATACATCAAATAATATCTTCGCGATGCGTTTTTTTTATTTTGCATAGATTAGAGGTCTATTCATTTTCATATCCCAGGGTACGTATTATAGAATTAATTGGAATGCATTTTCCGATCAGAATTATTCAATCCCTAGACTTCTATTATATTTTCGAGGGAGAACGAAATAATTCTGATCGGAAATCGGAATCCATTCCGACTTGTTCCAACTTGTTCCATTATAGGCTAAGTTTCCACCGAGGGTTAGAGTTGGGTCAGAGTACAAGAACTGACCAATCACAGTCGAGTATTCCCCTGTCATAGTCGAATGACAGGGGAATGCTTGACTGTGGTTGGTCAGTTCTTGTACTCTGACCCAACTCTAACCCTCGGTGGAAACTTAGCCATAAATACCCTTTTTTTGCACGATTCATCTTTTGTCCTTTTTTTCTCTCCAGTGTGAAAAAAATAAACCCTATAAGAGAGTTCAGTCCTGGGATATAAAAAAAGAATAGATCTTTTTTTTGTTTCTGTACAAAAACTTTTTTCCCCGCTTTCACCAAATACCTTACTTTAATTTCCAAAAGCTTATACTAGTTTGACAACAAATTCTCTCTCTATTGCGTCATCCTTGTTTTATGTCTAATAATAAAAATAGGATAACAATAATACTAACAGCGTTCCTCGAACAGCCCAACAATAAGTATGATGTAATTACAATAAAACATTGTCAGGAATTTATAACGATTAGGGAATTAAACATTTATACAAGCTGCAATATATGATGATTTACTGATTAAGAAGATGAAATTGGATATTGTCTGAATATCTAATCATTTAGTTGATTATTTAATTTTCCACTGGCAATTTGGGATTTAAAAGTATAGTTGATTTTTTGATCATAGATTCTGAAAGATAAATTTAAATCTGTAAAAAATAAATAAAGTGAAATCTAACTTCTATTATAGTATAAAAACTCTTTAAAGCTTTCACAAGTATGTAGGAATTTTTTCTGATTTTTATACAATCTAGAATATAAAAATCTACACTGAAGTTCGATGATCAGATTGATGAAGAAGAGTGAAATTTTCACCTTGCTGATAAAGATTAAGAAACTAATTTTGTTATGTATATTGTACTTGCCTCATTTTTCATAAACATTGTAATTTTACTTGACAAAAGAAAGCTTGAGATTAACCTTGTTAATCTTGTTGTGACCTTGTGTACCTTGTTGTGAGAAAGACCTTGTTATTAACAATATAATAAAAATAAAGGTATATGTTTTTTGTTTGACTATGAGATACGAGGGGCACTGCTTATATTTTGAGCCTTGGCAACACTGAGTGTTGTCTGACATTTCCACTAGAAAGTTTGACATTGTTGACCATAACCTTCTTCAGAACGTTTTGTTATTTGAGCGCGATTTGTATTGTTTACAGTCACTTGAAAATTGTGTCTCAGCGAAAAAATGGAATTAACTGATGAAAATTTTCGTGCAATGATTTATTATGACTTTCGATGTGGATTATCAAGACAGGAGTGCATCGATCAACTTATTTCCACTTTTGGCAATAAAGCCCCATCCTTTGCCACTGTGAAACGCTGGTATAACGAATTTAATCGTGGTCGCCGTTCGTTCCCGAACGTTAAGAATAAATTGCGTGGACAATGATTTTCGTCGACAGAAGAAGCCGTTGATGCATTCAAAAACCATGTTTTGGAGGTATCTCAAGCGGAATGGAAAAAATGCTTTGACAAGTGGTTCGAACGCATGCAAAAGTGTATAGATCATAAAGGAGAATATTTTGAAAAACAATAAAGTTTCAATGACAAATTACTGTTTTTTTATTATTAGGCTCAAAATATAAATAGTGCCCCTCGTATTTCTGAAATTTTATTTGAAAAGGGATCATTTTATTTTCTGATTTATATTGAATGCTTTAATTATTTCATAGAAAACTTGCTATTGAAATAGATAATTTTATGATCGATATATTGTTCCAAATCTAAGAATAAAAAACTGAGGATTCTGTTGTTTTACCTTCAAAATTGTTAATAACACTGCTTTTTTTCAAATGCTTTGTATCATGTTTCTTCTAGAATCTCTTATATTTAGCAATAAATTTTACTGTACTGATAATAAGATAATGACGAAAAAGAAATGAATGTCTTTTTAATAATTGATATAATTTATAGAATTAGATTCTAAAAATGGCAGATGCGGATATCATGGTTTCTTGTCCCTACAATTCTTCGCATCGTATTCGTAAATTTAAACTTATGAATCATATATCAAAATGCAAGAGATATAATAAGAAGGAAAACATGGCAGTGTGTCCATTGGACAAGAGTCACATTGTAGAGCAGGACTCTCTCAGGGTACGTATGTTCAAATTTATTGTAATATGTTTCAGAGTCGTATATCTTGAAAGATCTTTCTGTTCTTCCTGTTATTAATATCAATTTTTTATTCAATCTTGTAGGAGCACATTGAAATGTGTTCTAGTATTGGAAAAGCGGCAGATATGGATATTGGAAATATTGAAGCAAGAGACCCGGATCCTCCTAGTAGCTTGTACTTAAATGAAAATTGGGAAGAGGTATGGAACAATTAGCTAATGTAAACCGATACTGATTTACATTATATAACTCATATATTTTGTTTGACAGGATCCAGAATTTCCGCATTACGATCCGATGGAAGCTTCAGCGAAAATGCCGGTACTTCGATGTGTGCCTGGATTGACAAAAGCAGAGAAAAAGAAATTTAGGGACAACGAACGAGAGCGTATAGCAAATCTCAAAGGGTTTCCGAGCACAGTCTTAGAGTCTGCGAACATGGTAAAATATATTTCATGCAAACTTAATATAACAATATTTTTTAAATATATATATTTAACCTTTAACTATAGCTGTGAAAACTACACTTAAGTTTTGAAGTATCCTTTTTGAAGTGCACAGAATGCAAGTGAATCTCCTTACGGCGACTGATAGAGAAAATTCAAGCCTATAATTTTTATGCCTACAATTTATAACCTCATAGTACGCTCGTATAGATTGTATAATCACTCAATTTTGCTTCAAATCCTAATAACCCATTTCTGTAGTCCAGGATTAAATAAGTAACATCGTGATCACTATATTGATATAATTATATAAGTATTCTTTCTGTAATTTCAGACTTGTGAAGCACCATTACATCCATTACGTCCTCCTCGTAACGCTAGTACAGCATCAGAAGATGCTGCAGCGTCACAAGCTACTGCAGCATCTACAAGCATTTTACAAAATGACTTTGATAAAATGAAAATACATGAAGATGAAAAATATGATTCCGATGATCGTAATACAGGTGCTCGTCCTTGCTTTGCTCCTAACATTCATGACAGTTCATTCCACAGAATGTTATATGATGAATTAGCTCCTAAAGATGACGAGATTAAGCAATTAGAACAGTCTCTACGTAACACTAATTCGGTAATATATTACGTTTTTATATATATAAACATTTGATTAAATTTTATTGTGAATGAGTAATATAAATGTATCCTTTTTCAATCTTTTAATTTTTTAGCCAATTTCCTTGAAAGATTATTTCCAACAAGTTACCAGAGAAAATGGAAATTTTTCAATTTCTAATCAAAAAAAGAAAAGAACAGAAGTAGAAAGCAAAAAAACTGGAATGGATTCAACTTTCAGTATTGATATGAAGAAAGGAAAAGACGAATCCATTGAGAACACTTCGAGTGCGTCTAAAGAACGAGTTACCGATACACTTCTAGCTTTATTGCAAAATGAATCAAGTGCCAAGAAACAGTCTATGAATAACACTGTAAAGATTGATCAAATCAATAAAAGCTTTGGTGTAAAAGGACCAGTACTGGACAAGATCTTCGATCAATTTACTGAACGATTAGCTTATTTAAACGATATTCAGAGTACTGCTGCCGAGGAGAGCGCACGATTGAGTCAACAACTGAAAGATCTGAAAGAACTTCGTGATCAGATGGCTTCGAGAAAGTAATTATTTCTCACATTGATAACAATTGATTGGTAACTATTATGTATCGCTTGGAACAGTACAATCGTTTCTTTTAAATTGTCACTACATGTTTCATATAATCCTTATTATAGTTTAGGTACTAAGTATCATATAACACTAAGTACACACAGTATAATTGCCAAAAGATGATGTTTTGAAATTTTAATTACTGATAATAAGATAAATAAGATTTTCTTGTATATATATGTATGTACAAATAAGAAAGATCTATGTATATCTATGTCCCAAAAAAGAGCTTACACCAGGATGTTCGGCAACAAATAGGAAAAAATGGAAGGAATTATTCTAAATGATAAAAGATTAACAGACGTGTACAGATGTTTATATAATCTGTATATAGGTGTAAGAAATAAGCAACAATACGAGAAAGATATCAGGACGCTCCGAGATTCGGCCTGATCTCCTCCGTGAGGTAGACTTCCTGCTACTGGGCCACAGCCCTGACGCTGATAGCTTCTCTGTTATGTCTATTTCCTCTTTTTTTTTTACAAGTGTTTATATGATACAAGATATTATAAAATTGATTTCCTTTTTATACCTTAGTTAAGTTTATAAGCTTAAGATAAAGAAAGTTGCAGCTTCAGTTTGACTATTGCAACGTTACTGATATATTTATGTAACTATACAAAATACCTACCTTACATGGCTTATATATATACCTATCTTTTGAGATCTCTGTATGAAGCAATCTGAATTTTGTTGATCTGTATGAACATTTTGTTTTCTATTCATGTATTGGGCCTGATAAAAAAATAAAACTAATGATACATATTAATGGAAAGTATTATGTATATGTAAAAAATATTTACCCATCCTTTGCATCGTGAAGTTCCGCCCATTCTCATAAGTTGTAAGGTCAATATTACATGCGTTCGTTTTTTGTCGTACGACGAATTTTTCAACCGTGTCGATTGACTGCAAGACAGAGGATCTCTGGACTTCTTTGTCCTATAGTCAATCGACAAGCTTGAAAAATTTATTGTACGACAAAAAAGGACACATGTAATATTGGCTTAAAACGTGAGAAAAATGAATAGTGAAGGAAATGAGATAAAATTGTATGTTTGAAAAATAAATGATCGCATTGTTTATTTTGTATTATCGCGGGATTTATATCGATTTTAAGATTATCATAATGCTTATCGATATTTCATGGCGACTTTCGAGTAATCGAAAATTACCGAGAGTACCGATTAACCTGCCAATCATTCTTCGAGTCGAAGTGTCAAGACTGTTGGATACTGTTGGACTCGCGAGCGGCATTTTCTTGATACGACTGATAAGACATTTTAATAATATAAATCAAAATGGTAAGTTGACGAGTCTCATTGCAGCTCAATATTACATTTATTCAGTTCTGAAGTCAGCTTTTTGAAATACCTTGGATACTGTTGTTGCTTATAGGTTATGCGGGAAATGCATTGTCATCAAGACTAACATTTATCATAATTTGTAAATATGAACAGATCATAAGTGTAATTATTGCTAATATGGCACATATTTAAGGCATAGGATGTTGAAATCACATCAATATATCTGATTTAAAGTTCTGACACTCTTAGCAAAATATAAAAGAATGAACACATTAGAGACTTGTTTAAATGAACCTTTTGATGAATATAGCGGTTCTGTTTTACTCATATTTGCTTGCTTATATTTGGGATAAAATAAAAATTGAAACTTTAATAGAAATTTTAAAATTTTGAATTGTTCATCGCAATTGACTCAATATTTTTTAGCTATACCTTGTTATACATTTTACAGGCACGTAGATATGATACACGTACCACAATCTTCTCGCCAGAAGGAAGACTGTACCAAGTCGAATATGCTATGGAGGCTATAAGCCATGCCGGTACTTGCCTGGGTATATTAGCAAACGACGGTATTCTACTGGCAGCTGAGAAACGTAATACCAACAAGTTGCTGGATGAAGTATTCTTCTCCGAAAAAATCTACAAGTTGAACGACGACATAGTTTGTTCAGTGGCTGGTATAACTTCGGACGCGAATGTCTTGACGAATGAATTGCGTCTTATTGCACAGAGATACCTTCTTCAGTATGGTGAAGCTATACCTTGCGAGCAGCTTGTCTCGTGGTTATGCGACGTTAAACAGGCATACACTCAATACGGTGGAAAGAGACCCTTTGGTGTATCTATCTTATACATGGGATGGGACAAATATTACGGATATCAGTTGTATCAGTCAGATCCTAGTGGAAACTATGGCGGCTGGAAGGCAACGTGTATCGGGAATAATTCGGCAGCGGCTGTGTCGTCCTTGAAGCAGGAATATAAAGAAGGCGAGACAACTCTGAAAGACGCAATGGCACTCGCTATCAAAGTGCTCTCTAAAACGTTGGACATGAATAAACTCACTGCTGAGAAGGGTAAATTTTTATTTAAATCTAAATTAGAGCAATTGGTTTTAATGTCTATTTCTATGAAAATAGATTAATTTCAATCTTGGTTTAATTTACTCTCTTTTTTCTAATTCTTAAAAAAAATAGAAAATAAATTAAACAAGATTAAAGTTAATCTACATTCATAGAAATGTACATAAGTTGATGAGATTGTAAACATAGTTTTTTAATGAATTCAATTGGATACATTCAGAGAGAGAGAGAGAGAGAGAGAGAGTGAAATATAAATATTTGGAATTATAAAATATATTTTACCTAATGGTACAATAAAATGTATTGATTCAAGATTTAATCTGTTTCTATATTTATATTATAATACTTCTGTCAATCTGTATTGACATAAAAATATGTACAACAATAGTTTTAATATGCATTAATGTGTCTTATCAAATTTGCTATTAGACACATTTTGTAGTAATTTGTAACAAAGTTGTTGACATACGTTCACTTCTTTTACTTACAGTGGAAATGGCGATACTGACGCGCGAAGATGGTACAACAAAAACAAAAATACTGCCAGCGAATGAAGTGAACGCCTTAATTGCGGAACACGACCGATTAGAAGCACTGGCAGAACAGGCGAAGAAAGAAAAGCAAAAATCGTAGAAATTTATATTAAATAAGAAAATTAATCCACTGTGGTGACTAAGTTTACTGTATCAGGAAGAAATTGATATACATGCAACTCAAGTGTTTATATATGTACTATAAATTATTTCCTTGCCGCAGGAGTGAATCCTTACAATGATAGCATTATCATCTTCATTACAAAACAACGGTTATAGGATTAAAGATAGGATTAAAAATTTTTCCATAAATGTGTATCACATGTTATACTTCTTCTCCTTGTAATTTCCTATATTCTCATCTCATTAGCATAATCGATGTGATTTTGAATAATTATAATTACCCAAGGTTCATTTTAGATTAATTATAGATCTATAATTTGTGTTAAAATTCGAGATAGAATTTGATTCAATTTTACTTATACTGTTAATACAAAAAAATTGAAGACCCATAAATGCATACACATTAATTAAAAGACGTTGAAATATAGGCATGTAAATTTATGATGAATGCGATCCTTTTCTAAAATTTGAATTTAGATTATCTAAAATGGATTAATTTTAACAATATATTCTATTGTTTTCATATATTTCTATTATTTTCAATGTATAAATATCTACATACAGCACTAGTTGATTTTTGAATTAATATACAACAAATTAAAAATAAAGACTTATTAATATATATGTATTAAAAGACAAGTCGACATATAGGCATGTAAATTTACGAATAGAATCTTATCCTGGAAATGAGAATTATAGATTATCTAAAATCGATTTAATTTTTAATAATATTTTCTATTATTTTTGTTAATACAAATTATAAATATCTATACAGCACACACTAGTTGATTTTTTAATTAATATATAACAAATATTAAAATATATTCACTATTCAATAAACACAAGAACTGATGTTACTTATGTTACTCCTCTCTCCTTAAAATACTAATAAAGATCTGTTTTCTGTGGCTGAACTAGTGTACACATTTGGAACTTAAAATGAGATAGGTATACATTTGATACTTGGCGAAAGCAAGAAAGAGAGTTTCTAGTACAGTCCAGTACAGGAATAAAAAACAGACCTTAAATTTAAACTTTTTCTATCCTTTTTAATTTCTAATTTTTTAATGAGGACGTTGCAAAAATAAACCAATATAATTTTCGAAGATCAAAAATGGACAATATTCATAATTGACTTAAGAAAAAGAGCACTAATTCGAATTTTGCTTTTGAATTCTCCACGAACATCAGAATGTTGTATAGCCTATGTATTAAAAAAATACATCAAAAAGTATATTGAAAAAATCTGATTTTTGGTGAAAGTGCATAAGGAGGCTTTAAGGATTGTTGGAAAATTGAAAAAAAAAGTGCAAAAGTTATGTGTCGGATCATATCAACCAGGCTGTCAATGCGGTCCCACTCCCGGGCGCGATCCCACTACTGCCCGCCACGGAGACTTTTGGCTGCTGGGTTTCCCCTCTGGCCCGGTTCGCCTCTCCTTAGCTAACCTGGCCACCCCGGACTCCTCCAGGGTGTCCATATTGATGGCGAGCTTAGTGCGGACACCCAGTCAACGTGAGCCCCGCACCAGCAGGTACCCCCGACCTCAGATCCTCCGACATAACCAGCCTCCGAGTAGCCGGATTACAGGAGCCGCCACACTCCCAGCTGAAGGAATACTTGCGACTTGTCCTTATAAGCTACCAGAGATCGATCGGTTTCACCTAAAATTCGTCTTGTAAACACCGTTTTTATAATCGTAAAAAATGTAAATTAAATATTTCTTGAGTATGAATTAAATATTTTGTATTTTTAGGCTTTAATTTCTCATAATCAGATAAATATATAAAATTATTATATACGTCGCGTTAAATGGAAGGGAAAAACTGACAATAGCGCCATTCAGTGTTTCGTCGCTGGTAACTTGATAAGTTCGACACGATACTATTTGTCGATAATAGAGATCCTCAAATAATCATATATTTTAAGGGAATCCTAAAGCCGTCTATATTACCGACTAAATCGTAATTATATATATATATATATATTGTATAGCAAATACTTTTTTCTCTTTCACAGATTCGAAAATCCTTCTCCGGATTTCAGGATTAAAGTGGAGTTTATGTCGAGAATGATAAAAAATTTTTCTTAAGATTTTTTTCAATTTCGAAATTTTTTGTCGTTCTCGGCATAAATTCCATCTCACAAACATATATTAGTGTGTATACTTTAATCCTGGAAAAGGATTTTCGAGAGAGAGAGAGAGAGAATCTATGAAAGAGAAAAAAGTGTTATACAAAAATTACGATTTAGTCGGTAATATAGACGGCTTTAGAATTCTCTTAATCTCGCGTGGTTCAATTTACTCTATATTTTGTTCTAATGTCCATTAATTTCTGTCAATATAGACTTCCATTTTGATTTAATTTATCCTTATAATCCTTTTCTTAAATTCTTAGAATTAAAAGAAGAAATAATTTAAATATTAAAGTTAATTTATATTAGCAGAAACGGATAATTATATAAATTAGAAAAAGATAAACAAATTATGTATTTCAGGGTTTATAATCGATAAATATATTTTGGCAAAGACATAAACCATTTTCGGTCATTGTTTACCGTGCGTCGGTAAATCTAACCTATCTTGTGCGGTCGATAATAAAAACCAGAGGATAACTAAGAGTTCCGACATTACCAACCATCCGGTTATTCTTTCGGCGGTGTGGGATGTGGGAATTGGGATACACGGTACACGCCGAGTGAGGTTAGATCGGGGCGGAGGTATAAACCGACGCGAATCATGTTGATTTATTTGTAACAGATGACGACGGAGGGATTCGACAGAAACATAACATGACAGAGACACGCAACTCGTATTGTTGACGATAGTAAAAATACTCGCCCGCGGACGACGATCTTCTCGCAATGGCTGATAATAACCTGCCGAAGGTTTTTGCAGCTGAGGACTTTAACCCAGAGAAATGTGAGTTATTGAGCACGCATACCATGTTCGGGAATATGAAAAATTGACGATTTAAAAAAAATCATGTGATCGATCGTACTTTGTTTTCAATTTATAATATTTGATAAGATATTTAGACTCCACACTATACTGTGCTATATAAATGTGCACTATATAAATATAAATAGTTAAATTTATTAATTAATTACGTGAAATTGGAGACAAATATAAAAATCCACAAAATATGTAGATACATATGAAAATATGTTTTTAAAAATCGTTATAGGATCAATCATATTTTATCAATCTCTGATACTTTGTGAGATGTTCAGGATCGGTACTGTATTCTTTCTCTTTCTCTTTTTAATCGGACAAATAGTTAATTTATTAATTATGTATAGAATGGAAAATAAATATAAAAATATATTTAAAAATTAATATGGGATCGTATTTTATCAATCTCTGATACTTGAGATATTCATGATTATATTTTCTTTTTTTCTCTTTCCCATTCCCTCTTTCTCCTTCTCTTTAGTCCAACATAAGTAGTAATTTATTAATTAATTACATATGAAATTAGAGACTAATAAGGAAATGCATAAAAAAAAATAAGATTAGAGTATTCATCTGTTATAATATTTAAAATTATATTTTTGTTCCTACAGTTGTGAAGGAACTGAGTGCACAATGTATTGGTGCAGACGAATTGAGGCAGCAACGCGCAAAAATCCAGGAACTGGCAAACAATACATCTGCTCAATTGAAACGGAATGTCTACCAGAATTACATGCAGTTTATCGAGACCGCCAAAGAGATCTCGCATCTGGAAAGCGAGATGTATCAGTTGTCCCAGCTTCTGAGTGAACAGCGTGCTTTGTTGAGTACTTTAGGCTCTACCAGAACAACCGGCGTTGTTTTCGAGGATTTGTCTGAGTCGCAGCAGGAGAACTCGACTGACTCTATGTCCAAAGAAGAGGAACAAAAGCAGAAACTAATTCAACTGATTGAAAACGTGGAAGGCGCTTTGGTTGGTATTTAACAAGCGAAGTATAAGATATAAGGAATGGTTCAGTAGAACTTCTTGCATAGTTCATCTTTTCTCTTTTTCTCTCCATGTTGGAAAAAAAAGAGAGAAGATGAACAGTATAAAAAGTTGTGCTAAAAATAACATGCATGTAAACCTTTTTATATGAATATCAACAGTAGATTTATATGCTTTACTCCTTTCTCTCTCTCTCTCTTTTTTGCAGAGCCTAGCTGAGACTCCAGGACGTGTGTGTTTACACGAAGGTTCCCTGCTCGAGTTAGATCCGATCGACGGTACGCCATTAAAAAGAATTCACGCATATTTATTCAATGATGTTCTAATGGTTGCGTCCTGGTTGGCGAACGGTGGCAGACGCGGCCCACCTAGGTACAAAATGCAGGCAGTTTATAATCTAGAAAGCCTAGCGATCGTCAATGTGAGGGATCATGGAACTGTGAAGCTGGCATTCAAGTTGCTGGCGTTCTCCGACACGAGAGTGTTCCAGTGTGCCACAGCGACAAGTAAAGTTAGTGTGTTTGAAAACAACGACCGCAAATCACGAAAGGATATTATTTGAATCTATTTACCTTGTAGAAAGAGTGGTTAGATAAATGCGAGCAAGCGAAAAGAGCGAAGCTGGCGGAGGAGAATTCAGTCAACGCACCAGAAAACGATAAACATCCGAAGGAGGACAAAGCGGCGCCGTCTCGTTCGATGTCTTTGGAGTCGAATACGTTAGGTAAAATTTGCAAATAAAAATGATTCTACATTTCATAAGTATGAAATTCTTCGTTATTCCTATATATCCTATTTTTATTCATTTTATATTCGTTTCTATCAATGTAAATTAACTTTAATCTTGGTTCAACTTATTCTTAATCTTGTCCTAATTCGAAGAATTAAAAAAAGGTCAAGTTGAACTAAGATTAGAGTTAATCTATACGTTGGAAAAAACAGGCTTTAATCCTTTTTGTTGAGTTTTTATAGTCAGGTATTTTTATAATTATTTAAATTGTCACTAGGAATGGAAGATGACGATGACTCGGAGTACTACGAACCGCTGCCGGAGTGGGTGCTGGAAGTAGCCGAGGATCTAGATTCCTGCATAGCGCAACGTCACTTCGAAGAGGCTTACGGTTTATTAGAGAAGGCGAAGGTTTACTTGAAGGACGCTCAATCGACACCGCTATTGACGGAGATCCAGACGAAGGTGAACGAGAGAGGCTGCTCGCTGGTGAACGTATTGACCAAGGAATTGGAGTTAAGCGCGGAAGCGAAGTCGCTGCAGGGCGGCGGTCTGAGAAGCGCTCGACGTGCGGTAAAACTCCTTATACAGCTAAACAGAAGCGCACAAGCGTGCCACTTGTATCTGCGATTATGCAGCGCGGTGCTGAAGGCGCGACTGGAGAGGATCAAGGAAGAGGGCACGATCGTGGCTTATGTGAAGCAGCTTAGCGCGATCGCCTTCAGCAATATAGTTGAGATAGCGAGAGAATTTCTGAAAACCTTTCCTAAATCTACAAATTGCACTTCTGGTAATTTAGCATCAAGATCCGCAAATGTTCCACAATCGAATAATGAATTAATTTGATTTACTTCTTGTTTAAGGCTTAGTTGTATGGTGCAGTCAGGAAGTGAAGCATTTAACGTCACACTTATCTCAGCAGCTGTTTGTGCCACAGGTCACGCTAAGCACATTGGTAGAATGTATTGTCACTGTTCGAAGTCATTGCGATCAGGTGTGTACATGTATTAATCTGAACAGTCCTGTATCTTCGAAAGTAATAGATATATTTAGATGTATGGACTTTCTCTCTTTAAAGTTGTAAAAAGATTTAAATATATATTTAAATATATTAAATAGATATATTTAAATATTTGAGGACTCTTTTTCATTGTATATTATACATGCAGATTTGAGCACATAAGTAATTCGATTTTTAGTTAACTCAGCTTGGCATGGACTTCCGTTATCAATTAGACGGCCAACTTAGATCTCCGTTAGCCAAAACTATCCAAGACGCAGGTGCAAATTGTCTCGACACAGTAAAGCGTCACGTGGCGGAGGACAATTGGCGACCGACTAATTTGGAAACTAGTCAGAATCTTCAAAAACTAATAACCGAACTCGATGACCTTGGTATCAGTATACCATCGTTACAGACGAACGACTGTTGGATACCATTGACGTATAATACAATAACTTTCTCCAAGCTCTACGTCAATTTGTTAGAAGACTGTCTTAGTATAGCCACACCTGAACTTATATCTACGATAGACGGCGTGCTTGTGTCCGTGATGCGGGTCGAAGTTCAACATTTGATCGTCTCGCTTACGGATCCGAAATTGAAGCAAGAGGTGAATATTATGATTATATTATATTACGAATAGCTCTATTATGTTACGAATAAATTCTAACTTTATAAAATTTTGATTTTTTTTTAGCGAAAATTAGTACAAAACAATGCAGCTTACGTGCGAGATGTCATTATCGCTCGGGGCCTAGAACTGTACAAATCCGCAACAAATCAGAAATTCACGAAGCTGCTCGCTTTGAAAGAACAGATTGTATTCGAGTCCCCATCGCCTACAAAGCCGAGGCCAGCTCCGAGAACTTCAGTCCCTAAATACTCTACCACGGAATATCTCTAAACTGAAATATAGAACGTTGAGCCGCTTTTAATTTATAGATGAAGAAAAATATCGCAGTAACGAACGCTTACTCGCATGTGTATGCATACATGCATGCACACACGAGATGATGTAATATATTGTACATAGGAGACCTGATTCTTTGAAGTAGTAAATACAGATATAGCGATATAGAAGTACTTCATTGCACTTCTAACGCAGGTAAATATTAATTATAATGCCATCGTAGAACTTATTAGTACCTCATAGAATTTGATTAACGAACAAGTATACCGCATTCATGAAGACCATGATCGCACATTTTATGATCAGATTGGGAAACTCAAGCGCGTTATTTAATGCATTATTGTCTTACCCTTGGGCATCCTAAGGATAATACGTGCGACACTAAATAACGTGCTTGAGTCCCCCATTTGATCATAAAATATGCGGATTATGATCGTTCTCTGTGGATGCGGTATAAGGGAAATTCAACAAACCGACGTACGATTTCTCTAAAGCCCGTATCAGACTACCGACTCTGCAAGCTGACTCGATTGCCAACTCTGACTGTCGACCAATCACATTGAATCAGTCTTATTGTGATTGGTCCATTATTGATTGGCACTCAGAGTTGGCAGTCGGGTCGGTTTGCAGAGTCGGTAGTTTGATACGGGCTTAACGATGCGTATAATGCAGTAATTTGTAATAATGTTGTAACATATATAATATGCTGAATTATGTACACATTTAATTCGATATATATATATAGACAGATAGATATAGATATATATATGTATATGTATAATTTATATATGCCTATGATTATTTATATATAATAGCATTATTTTGTACTGTTGTCGCTGCAATTATTAGTTTCATTGTTCATTTCCAGTTTCCTTTTCTTGGCGCGTATATCGGCTAGAGTTTGTTCTATACTCCTTTGATCCTTTTTGTTTTCACTGGGAACTGCAGGAATTTAAAGTGACAATTCTATTATGAACAAAAGTCATCTAACTTTATGGCAACAAGTTTCGTAATCTTTACTGTAAACATGGCCTCTCCTTTTCAGTTGAACTTCTTGCATTATATCTTTTCTCTTTTTTTTTCTAACGTGGAGAGAAAAAAAGGAAAAATATGAAACGTTGCAACCAGTTCGACTGAAAAAAGACTTATGAATATTATTATATAATCTCAAAAACACAATGATAACGAATAACTTGTGTCTACAGTAAAAGTTAAGAGTGACTTGTGTATTTATATTTATGTTATACCCACCACATCCATAACTACTATTGGCTTCCGTTTTTCTAGCTGCTTCCAATGCAGCCTCCTTGCCGATCAAGTGCTGATATTTATCCTTGTAGTAGCTGTTGGGCACAAAATTTTCCTTTCGTTTCCTAGACTTTGCATACTCGGATTCCTCTTTAGCCTTTCTTTCTCTCTCCTCTTTCAGTCTTTTCGCAACTTCTTCGTTCCACTCTTCACCTCTGCGCAGTGTGTTCAACTGATCCTCCGAAGGCGCGTGCTCCCTCTTGAAGATCATGATGTACCGATCGACGCCTTCCTCGCCGAAGGTATACGCCAAGATACTCGCCACTTCTGCTACATCGTGACTGAAGCCCAGGATAGAAAACGTTATATAGACTGCTTATATTCCGTTACTGCGAGTATTGAAAATCTAAATATGTAATGTAATCTTAGTAAGCTCTATAATATACTGCAACCTACTAATAGAAAGCTGCATCCTAACGGAAAAAAGGATGGTAAATAAATACTTATTTTTCTAACTCTTTTTTACTTATGATAATAAAACAACATTAGCCAATTAGCAAATCCTTGACAAACAGTACAATTTTTGCATCAGAGTGTCATTGGTTGCGCTCAGTAGAGAAAGCAGTTTTGCAATTGTAAAATTCTTTAACATGATTGTTCTTGCTTTAGTTCCTCACTGGATCTAAATGTATAAACCAGTCATATTAAAGAATTTTACAACAGTTGCAAAGCTGCTTTCTCTGCTGAACACAACCAATGTCTAGGAATTGAGACACCGCTACTCTTTGATGATTCCAATATTTATAGAGCTTACTGCATCAACTATAGAGTTTCAATATTTGCAGGAAATAATATAACGTAGCCATTATATTATTTACAGGATGCTTTCCAGCAAAAGACACAGTGCATCATTACATCCTTGTTGTTTGCCAATGTTTGTTAAAAAAAGATGAAATCATTACTGTGTTATACCATTTCTTTCCACACAAGAATGTTTCATGAACAAAACATTTTCAAAGTAATATGTAATATACTTACATAATACTTCTGTATATCTGGTCCATGGCAGGAAATTTATATTCTTTCGCATTGTCATCCTGTACAAACTTATTAATCTTCTCTTCAACCTACAAAGGAACACGTTAGACGAACTGATTAGTCAAAAGATAGAAAGATGCAACTATATTATTAATAATAAATTATATGCTATATTTGTAATTATTAATAAATAATTATACATTTTCTTCATACTTCAAAAGTAACACAACTAAAAAATGATTTTCAAATTATTACCACACATGAATAAATTAAACATTAATCTATCAAAAGTTCAATCTATCAAAAGTATTAATATCATCAAAAGTTAATTAATTGAATTTTATTCCATCCACCAAATAGTACTTGTGTTATTTTTAAAATGATAGTTGCTTTTTATTTACATCAAAATTCAGATAATTCTCATCATTCATGATGTGATAACTCAGTTGAATTCACGTTCCTTTTTATTCTAGACCTGTTCTTTTTAGCTGAATTTCTTATACGGTTCATCTTTTCTCTTTTTCTCTCCAACATAAAGAGAGAAGGAAGAAAGATAAACCGTGCAAGAACTTTAGCTAAAAAGAACAGACCTCTTGATAATTTAAGTAAGATTCAACTGAGTTTTTGCTTATAATCTACAAGCTACTATAATCTATAAGCTTGAGACTGTGTACCTTACTGTAAGCCTTGTTAGCTCATATTAAAAGTGATATAATAAACCTGTGTTGTTACAAGATAACTTTGCCACCAAATTAAGCAAGTAGCGACTTAATTATAATGGAGTATAAAAGACAAAACTTTAGACTCAGTATATACTTGTGTGAAAATGAAAAGCAACTAATACTTTTACAGGAATGACACATTTGAGTTGTGTCGTTTTTGTAAATAAAAACAAGAGCTCTTCTACAGAGAATATTTATAGAGTTAAAATCAGTTGAGACTGTTTTGGTGCTTCACCTTCTGACGGAAGAGCTTCAACTTTTCCGCCTCGGCCTTTTGACACTTCTGAAATTCCTCCCGCTGTTCTGCATAATCGAAATGAGTTAGCCAACGTAATTCTCAAACCATTCGTTAATTTTTTTTTCTTTTCTAAAGTGAAAATTCTTAGGTTGGGAGTCAACTAACTTTTCATGAGGGCCTTCTGCTTCTCATTCACCGACGGCGGCTTGTCCATGGATTTCAGAATGGATCCTAATAAATCCATAACTCGACGAGTTGATCAGTTTAATTCCAAGCAAGGAAAAATCGCAGAAAGTCCCACGATCGTCGGAATACTCCAAAATCGGCTGTGCTCGGCTGAACACAGAATTTAACAGAATGAGACAAAAGCAGTTATCTGCGGTTATCTCAATCTGTTCTCTATAACTACACTTGACTGCACTACGTCATGCTAACTGCACTTGAACACTTGAAATGAGATAAGTGTATATTAATAGGCGTGGGAGAAAAAAAGAAGAGAATAGAAAATATATAAAAAGTAAAAAAAATATGCAAAAAGTTTAGATGCAAAAAACAAACTTTAAATGCATTCCGAAATATATACATTTCGAATTCTATATTTTCAGTACTCTGTCAACACATTTTGTATAAATAAAATAATTGACATAATTTCTTAGATATTATATATTAATTATTTTAATAATTACTAATTATTTAATCATTATATTAAATATTAGTTTAATTATGAACTTCAATTTTATATCTTAATTATTACCCAATATATTATTATTATTACATTATAATTATATTACATTATCACATATCATTATTATTGCGTATAATTTGTAATTTATAATACCTGTAAAGTTAAAAATTTCTTATAACATTAATTCGTAATAATGAGACGATAGGAGTCGTCGCTGGAAATATTTGCGCAAAATGTAGAGTATTAAAATTTACTACATCAAAACGAAATAACATTCAAAAACCTGAACGTTTCGGCTCATATTTGAGCCATCTTCTAAAAATTTTTTATTCAACATCATACATTCCTATACTTTCCGATAAAAAAAGCGCAAGTAGGTATGAATACGTAAATGTTCCGTTTGACCACGTGCAAACGGAGGTTAGAGTATACTTGTCCAGCAGCGTAAAACAGATAAACTTGTCCATCGCTCTCGCACGTGATTGGTTCGCGCCAGCCACGCGGCTGTCTACCGCCATGTGGCGCGACGATAGCTCTCGCGATATTTTTCGATTGCAGTACTTCCGGTCGAAGTGCGGCGGTAGTAGTAGCAGCAGCAGCACCACCACCAGCACCATCATCATCAGCAGCAACGAAGCAGACCACGGGGGACGCACGCACGTACGCACGCGGGGTAGCGATCGTACGCGCGTGTACGCGGTGTGTGTGTACGCGGAAAAGTGCGCTGAAAAAAATAACTATTTTTTTAAGACCCGTCCCGAGTCCTGTAACCTCCGGCGGATCATCGGATCAGAATCGGAACGCGCAGTGGTTCGTTGCGGCGTGTGCAACTCCTCGTGTCCCGATCTCTCTCTCTATCTCTTTCTCTCTCTCACACACACTCTCTTTCTCTCCCACCCTCCCTCGCGAGAATCGTATTATCCGTTTAGCCTAGCGGGCCGGCAGTGTGTTGTGCGTCGAAACAACTGATTAATATGGCGAACAGCATAGCACCAGACTCGTGGGAACAGCAGGCGGACACGAACGGCGACATCGTCGGCCCGCCTACGTCGCAGGACAAGTCCATCGAGAGCAAGTTCTCCACCCTGAATGTCAACGCCGCGGAATTCGTGCCTTCTTTCTGCATCAACTCGTCGCCGCAGAGCAACGTCGCCGCGACCACGACGGCCGACAGCAGCCCCTGCAATGTCGCCGCCACCGCCTCCGCTGTGTCCGCCGCCTCCGCCGCCGTAATGAACACCTTAACCACTACCACCTCCGTGCCCGTCGAGATACATCATGGTCAGTCGCTTCAGCTGATCCCGGATTTTGTCCCGCGCTGTATTTTAGCGCACCGTCGTGTTGTGACACCACGCACGCGGCCCCCTTGTTGTGACTAACCCCCTTCGTCGTTACACCCTCCCTGTCCCTCCACCTCCCCTGGGTTTCCGTCTCCACGGGACGATTGAACGCGTGGCAGAAGATTACGCACACTTCGCGTATCTCGCCACGTTTTCACGAAGAGATCAATCCCATGGTGTTCTGGCTGTATCCGGACGTTGGTCTTTTAGATACCATATGGTTTCATTTATATATGAGAAGCTCCTCCATTCTGACCTTGTGTCAGACTACGACTGTTCTTTTTATGTTAACGTTAATTGCTGAGTATGTTTACATGATTATTGAAATTGGATATGTAGAACCTTGTGATCAAACTGTAATATGAGAAACGAGACGCAGCGGAAAAAATTGTTGTTGCGTACTTTATCGCTGCTGGGTGTTTCATTACAATTGTTTCTGCTTAATGATGTTTCGTTGCTTTGTATCTGATTGCCATGCCATTCGACATGCTTTGTTTGAAGATTCAAAGGTTTTTCATCAATGTTAGGATATTTGTAACACAAAAAAATTTGTCTGTTATGTTTGATCTCTACGTTTGTGTCTTTTTAACACAATTAGTAGAATATCTTGCTAAAGTTGGGACAAATATTTTAAGAACATTCTACATGCAACATTGGTGATAAATGTACATCAAACTGATAGCTTTCTTTTTAACCTTTGTAACAAAAAGAGATTGCGACTCGGCTTGAACTTTTATATCACATTTGCAACATATTTTTAATAATTCCTTTAGAAAGATTTGGAAATACTTTTACCTATAGATTATATATATCATAAATATTTGACATAAAAAAAGGATAAAATTAACTAAGCAATTAATAAATTATACTTTCATAATAAATTATAATAAATTATACAAGAATTGATGTGTAAACTACTGAGAAGCAGGTTTCATGTAAGGTGATTGTTA
Source organism: Mycetomoellerius zeteki (assembly GCF_001594055.1). Lineage (NCBI taxonomy): Eukaryota > Metazoa > Arthropoda > Insecta > Hymenoptera > Formicidae > Mycetomoellerius > Mycetomoellerius zeteki. The sequence continues at coordinate 128,232 of NW_017257421.1, read as the reverse complement.
TGCGCATATCATTATCTAATCAAATTCCTTTTTAATCTGTTATCTTTACCAAGGAATCTCTCTTAGAGATCTCTCAGACAGTATCTCTTTGTTATTTTATAAGTATTGTACAGATTCTGAAGAAATGTATTTTTTTTACAGGAAATTCTACTCCCATTGTTCTGGCAGATCCAATTGGCAGTCGAGTTGAGGAACCTCCTGCTGGGGGAGGGGCTCCACCGCCGAACGTCAATGACCAACTAAATACCAGCCCGGAACATCAACCTGCAGATTCCTGGGAAGAAGCAGCAGTTGATGGAGATCCTCTACTTACTCCAGAAAACGAAGAAGTAAATATGAATTTAACTAGAAATATGAAAATTATTATATAAATGTGAAAATGTAAAAAATTCTTTGGCAGCGATATTCTTATCATACAACGTCCTAAATAAGCTACATTTACATTGACTTTTGCTAGATTTTTTAAGCATTTACTCTATTATCATATTTAATATTATTTTTAGGCTGATAACGACGAGGACGAAGAAATGGTTGTTAAAGTACCCAAAAAGAAACCTGTCAAAGTAGCAGAAGACACTAAAAGCAAAAAGGAACATGTTAACGTTGTTTTCATAGGTCACGTGGGTAAGTAGTAAATTTATGAAGAATATGACTGGAATATAAGTGCAGTAGGAGACTTCATGGAAGAATTATTTATCTTAATAAAATTATCATTGTTAGATATTATATCTGGTGTTTTGCAGACGCCGGAAAATCAACTATTGGAGGCCAGATTATGGCGCTTACGGGGATGGTTGACAAACGTACCTTAGAGAAATACGAACGGGAGGCGAAAGAAAGAAGTCGAGAAACATGGTACTTAAGTTGGGCGCTGGACACAAATCAAGAAGAGAGAGAAAAGGGCAAAACTGTGGAAGTAGGCAGAGCATACTTCGAGACAGAACGAAAGCACTTTACAATATTAGATGCACCCGGCCATAAAAGCTTTGTACCGAATATGATTGGTGGCGCGGCGCAAGCCGATTTAGCAGTCCTTGTTATTTCCGCGAGGAAAGGCGAATTTGAAACGGGCTTTGACAGAGGGGGTCAAACGAGAGAGCACGCTATGCTTGCTAAAACCGCGGGTGTCAAGCATTTGGTTGTATTAGTGAATAAGATGGACGATCCTACTGTTGAGTGGGACGAAGGTCGATACAATGAGTGCAGGTATACATCGAATGCGTACGCGATTTAGAAATAGAATATAGAGATTTTCTGTCAAAATATATGTTTAGAAAGATTTATTCAAAAAACTAATTGGAAATAATTTAAGAATTATTATATATAGAGAGAAACTAAAATTATTAAGATTGGTTTTGTTTCTTTAAATATATTTTTATTGTGTTCTGATAATAATAAAATTGTGCGTTTCTCACACGAATAGGAAAACGTTAATATATCTTTCAGGGATAAGATACTGCCATATCTTCGTAAACTAGGATTCAATCCTGCGAAAGATCTTACGTTCATGCCAGTTTCTGGTCAGCTCGGTATCGGATTAAAGGATCCGATACCCGAACATCTCTGTAATTGGTACAGCGGCCCACCATTCATACCTTTCATCGATTCGCTACCCTCGCTTAATCGTAAAAGCAATGGACCTTTTATCATGCCGATCGTCGACAAATATAAGGATATGGGGACGGTAGTTATGGGCAAGGTTGAAGCGGGAGAAGCTAAAAAGGGACAGTCATTGCTTGTCATGCCAAATAGGGTATGTATATATATTTTTAAATAGAAATCCTATTTTCGAATTATTTCAAAGCAGATCTTAGTGCCTAATAATACTAAATGCAAATTTTTTGCAGATATGTTACTTCAATTTTATAACCTGCGCATTGATAAGATTTATCGGATTTAAAACGCGATCGAAAATTGAAGCTGAAATTATTATCTCAATTAGATCGATTGTCCATTTTAATTAAGGTACTTATTAGCTTCACTATTAAAATAGACAATTAATCTAGTTCAAGACACTAATTTCAGCTTCAATTTGTGATTGCGTTTCAAGTCCGACAAATCTTATCGACGCGCAGTTTATAAAACTGAAATAATATATTTGCAAAAATTTGCATTTAGTAGGTAGGTATTATTAAGCACTAAGATCCGTTTTGACTGGAAATAGGATTATTTCTATTAACTTTATCATCGATTTAATTTCGATTTATAATTATATATATTTTTTGTTTCTGGAATTAAACAATTTATATTAATTTATATTATTCTAAATCTAAATTATATTTTATATTAGCATAAAATATGTTGCTTTCTGTTAAATTTCTTTTTAACTAAAATTTTTTAAGAAAATGATTAACAAACTTTTCTATACAGAAAGACTATTGATCATCAATAACTTTATTGTTTTAACAATAAAAATTGTTTTATATAGAATTGTAACTTTAATTGATACAACGGTTTGCTCCAATTTAATATAGAAAAATTGTAATATTTTCTTTATTGTGTACTATTTTTAATGCTTCATATTTTATAATTTAAATAAGATACAATGTACGTCAGTGAGAATACTTTATTTAAAAAAAAAATACGCAGACGGCAGTAACGGTGGACCAGCTGTGGTCGGACGACGAAGAGGTAACGTCTGTTGGACCTGGGGAAAATGTCAAGATCAAACTAAAAGGCATCGAAGAGGAAGATGTTAGTCCTGGATTTGTCTTATGCGACAGCAATAATCCTATCAAGACAGGGAAGGTCTTCGACGCACAGGTAGTAATTCTCGAACACAAAAGCATTATTTGCGCAGGATACAGTGCGGTCATGCACATTCATTGCGCCGCTGAGGAAGTCACGGTAAAGGCGCTGATCTGTCTGGTGGATAAGAAAACGGGCGATAAAAGCAAGACGAGGCCGAGGTTTGTCAAGCAAGACCAGGTGGCTATAATGAGAATCGAGTGCGCGGGAGTTATATGTCTCGAAAGATTCAAGTTATTCCAACAAATGGGCCGCTTCACTCTTAGGGATGAAAGTGAGTACTGATAACTCAGCTACTTTTTTTTCCTCTGTTACTATCGTTTTTTCTCTTGTTTGCTCCGCGACTACGATAATTTTTATGATAAATATATATAATTGTATAATTTCAGATAAAACTATCGCAATTGGCAAGGTGCTGAAAGTCGTCGAGTAAAAGAAAAAAAAACTTGCTTAAATGTTACACAGACAGATTAATAATAAAGAAAAAAAAGATCATTATTTCAATGTGACAAATATGTGACGATGCAAGGCGAGCACACGAGATATTAAGAAAACCAAACGGGCATGATGAAATTCTGGCGAATTAGTAATAATGTAACATATTACACACAATTCACACACTATGTACCGCAGAGCTATACAAACAATACATGCGTCCACGTGCTACGACGCAACGGGTAACGGGGCGGGGGGTGGGGGGGAAACGGGGAGAAGGGGAAAAAATATTTATAGCCTGATACAAGAGCAAATAGATTCGATTATATAGATAAGGAGACATACACAATCGAAAAGAAACAAACTCAAGAGCGTGTGTTCCTTTTATTAGATAAGCTGAACGACGGCAACTTGCATTGGAGTAATTATAAACGGATGATGATCAAATAATAACCGAGTCTCCTTGATAATAAAACAAGAAAAAACACGATATTTTTATTCTTCTGAGGTGCGACACAGTCGAAAGTGGGAGTAAGATTGATATCGATTGCAGAAATTAACATTTAAGGAAATATATGATTAATATTATAATTATTATTGAATAATTATTATTAAAGTGGTGGTAAGAGTTGGAAAAAGAAATTTATTGAATAAATCAACAAAATAGTGTTACACAACAATTTATAATTATAAAATTAATATTACAATTATTATTATACTGTTTCTTATTATATTGTCATTAAAAACAAATTTGCAAAAAAGTGTGCCCTGATAATTTTAATAGGGATGTGGATGTACGTCACTGTACATCCCTACAGTATGACGGATTTCCTATGTATATTTTTTCAAGCCATAAACAAATGGAATAGATCAAGTAGTTAATCGAATTTGTAAATATTCAAGGCGCACAAATGCGTCCCGCGCTCCGCGCATGTTTATCTCGTCTAGAATATTTTATTAAAATAGTTTTCACTGGTGGCCTATCACTTTAAACTCATGTCGAAGCTTATTAAAATCGTTCGATAACGAATAGATATAGGCAAAGATGCACTTATGCTTGGTTTATGCTTCGGTCTTAATCCTAAAATCTTAAAATTCAGCCAATAGAGCTACCAGTCTTAATTGGTCCTAACGGAAATCTGTATTCCATTGGCTGCATTTTAGGATTTTAGGGTTAAAACCGAAGCATAAATCAGGCATAACTCTCTCTCTCTTAATTTACTTTTATAATTTTTTTTTCTTTTCTAAGAGAATATATATTTTCTTAATGGAATCTATTTTCTTAAGGGAATATTTTATACATATATCATGGGATATTTGTGAATACACTGGATATACAGATTCCTCGCACTTGATGCGCAAAAATGAAAGTTTTTATTTGCTCGAATTGTTCGATGATTTTTATACATTCCCGCTTCCTTATTATTAGAGCGATCGTTGATCGATATCGAGATATACGGACAACAAGGCGACCTATCCTTTTGTTTTACTTTTCGCGCACGCGGATTTTTTAATATACGTCCGTTTCGGTTCAAGTAGGGAAAATACGTTATGGAAATGTAAGTGAAAAGAAAAATGCAGATATTCATCGATTTTGTTTCTCTCTCTTTCCCGCGTTGACGCTTGTCCAGTTCCGATCGCAGCAAGGTTGGACACCCTGCAATCGGAGAGAGACAGATCGCCGAAGTGCCGCGCTCAAATTGTGACATCCTCAGTTTCCGGGAAGTTTCTTCTTCCTTTTTTTCTCATTTTTTTTCATATTGCACGCGCGGAGGAATCATTGACTCGAAAGGCGGTCATTGCGGATCCGGGGCTAGTTTCGCGTAGCCAAGCTTCTGGAGCACCTCCTTGATCTCGCGGAATACTGTTGGATCCTCGATCGTGCTCGGAAGCTGAAAAGTCAAGACTTCATGTTAGCGACGACGAGAGGAGAAACGGCGGGCGAGGTAAGTTTTTCAAATTTAAAGGGAAATTCTCTCCAAATATCGCGTTATCCATCTTTCTCGACGTAATATATTAAAATATTGATACATTTCTTTTGCATTTCGCTCCCTGACGATATACAGGGTGTTTCACGAGGAAGGGTCAATATCTTGGGAGATGATAGTATCGATCATTTTGAGCAGAAATGTTCATGTGAACATGTGTCCTATTTCGAACAGTTTCCGAGATAAGGCGAATTTGGCAATTTCCTCTGCCCGCTACGCAAAATTGTAAAAATTGGTAAAAAAGAAACACTACATATAATTTTTTAAATAATTTATTATTCGCAACTGAGAGATACATTTTTAAAGTTCTAACAGCAGCAGAGGCACTACCGTAAACATACAGCATATCTGCGTATTCGGCATGTGTGAATATGTGCGGCATTTTCGACAACGCTTCTACAACGTTACGAACAACACTGAAGGAGCCTACAGACCAGAGCATCCTTGACTGTTGTGTTGATTGTAACATTGTAAACGCTTAAAGCCCAAGACAATGCGAGCGATAGCGATAGGAATAACATGATTTCAACCTATCAGAAATCGGATATATCGGAATACACAGTTTCTGATAGGTTGAACCTAGGTAGCAAATACACGTCATTTTGACGTCAAATTTTGGTCATTTACTGACCATGGCTGACGTCTTAATGACGTCATAATGACGTTCTAATGTCACAAAATTTTTGACGTCATGTTAGGACGTTTCCAATAACAACAATCTCTCTCTCTCTCTCTCTCTCTCTCTCTCTCTCTCTCTCTCTCTCTAATTTTGCAAATTATATGTGTATCGCGACGACATCAAAATGACATCATGTTAGGACGTTTCCAAATGGAGAATTATGGAAGACCAAAATATGACGTCATTCTAACGTCATTATGACGACGTCATAACATCGGTTGGTCAATTTTTGATCACTTGACGTCATTCGTACCAACATGACCAGAATTTGACGTCAAAATGACGTGTGTTTGCTACCTGGGAAATCGTATTATTTTCCTATCGCTATCGCTATTCCCTCGCATTATGTCTTGGGCTTAACAGGTCACAGCGAAAACAGAAAATAAACAGCGACGCCAAAAGAAATAAGTGAACTAAATTTTAAATAAATTATTTTAAATAAATTTTAAATAAATTATTTAAATTACATAAATATGCTTGGAAATTTACTGGAAATTGTAAATTTCCAATCATATTTAGGCAATTTTCCAGTCATGAACATGTAATTTCCATGTAAAATTACATGCATTTTTTTCAGTGTATGTTCATATGAATATTTTTGCTTAAAATGATCGATACTATCACCTCCCAAGATATTGACCCTTCCTGAAACACCCTGTATACTCATAAAATCCGGCTAAACGCAAAAGCAACAGCCCAGTATGCAGAATATCTAAAATCCAATAAAACAATTATAGTAATTCTTGATATCTTTCAAAATTTCTTATGGAATATCTTTAGCTAGAACTTTAGATTTTTGATTAATAATCATAATTAATTACAAGTAATTTTACTTTTATGGTGACAACCCTCTCCTGTAAAAAGTCAGATTTACAACATTGAACCGCAATTGGATCAATCTAGACACTCGCGGTTTTAATGTTAATGATATTTAAAGATATTCGATATTCTGCTAACATTACATCGTAAAAATAATATAAATGTGTAAACCAATTAAAGAATTTTACAACAGCATGCAGAGTTGCTTTCTCTGCTGCAGAATGCTGCCATTACTTTTGTGTTTGGCGGGATGAACGACTTTAGTCGAATTCGCGACGTTTGAATTTCGATTGATTCTGTTCGGTGCGTGGAAAATGCATACTCCTGTCATGTAATTTACACGTTCTTACCTTGACTTGCTTCGATCGCGCCAACGTACCGATCGCTTTCCGGACTACTTTTCCCGAACGCGTTCTGGGTAGCGCGGTAATGGCGGCGGCGGTGCGAAAAGACGCGATCGGTCCCAACATCTTCCTCACCCGCGTGACTAGCTCTTGATTTATCTCTTCCTCGTTGCTTATCGCGTCTGAAGAAGAATGATCCTTTTGTTAATCCTATTGTAAGTTCAATTCTATTGCGATTATATTTCTTGCACTGAAAAAAACTACATTTTAATAAATATTTATTTTAATAGTAAACATTTATTTACAGTAAATAAATATTTACGCAATAAAGAATGATAGTTAAATTAATGGTTCTTGTATCAAATAAGTATATCTTTGTATTTAGTAAATATTTAATTAGTATAATTTTATAAGTGTATACTCTACGTAATTTTGAGAAGTATGTTGATATTAATTTTATAATTTCAGTTCAGCTTGAAAGCTTTAAATGTGGCTTTCAAGTGAAATAATCGAACTAAATTTGATAACCAAATGTATTTATATATCTCTAAAGTTATACTATATATTAGTTGGTAAAAATTCTTCGGATATATTGGAAGAATTTTTACTTGTATAATTAATATCACTTTATTAAAATCACTCAAACTAAATTAGTTATATCACAGTTATATCTACAGTTTTTACAAGAACGAAGGACTCTTAATTTGAAAATAATATCGAGAGTATACAGGGCACATAAGAGTCAATATAACGAAAAAAAAATTTTTTGAACCACATGAAAACATTTACTTGTAAGTAAATGTTTAGTTGGCAGTATTGAACTAAATATTTATTCCAATTGACTATATTTTTTTCAGTGTACAGGTGATGTTACATTGGTTTAACGCAGTCGAAGATGTAGATAAGATCATAAACATAGTAATGATGATCAGAGAGATTTTGCAGAAAGACGGAAATTGCATTAAACCAATGTAACATCACCTGTACATACACGACTTGCATATCTGAAGAAGGCTCAATTGTGAGACCGAAACATGTAATATATATGATTGATTAATTACAGAGTATTATAATATACATACTTCTAGTTTGAATTTTCATATGGTTAAAAAATTTTTTTTTCGTTATATTGACTCTTATGTGACTCTTATACTCTCGATATTATATCTATTTTTATAATTATTTCAATTTTTATTTCATAATTTTCTCTTTTCTTCTACGCTCAAGCATAATGATAATCTGCAAAATCTTTTGCATTCTATCAATCAGCTTAAATATAATTATTTAGATGGTCTAATATAATTATTTTTAGCTCTGTACTTGGCCTAATTTTTATATACTTCAGCAAAACCATTCTATCCGTATTTATTATATTTATAGTAAATAAAATTTGATGAACGTAAAAACGTTAAAATAATAGTGCTTTTTTTTCGAGAAATCTCTTCCAAATGTATTACGAACGTACCTTCTCGTCTAACGTAAAGGCACAGCGGTACTTCCCCTTTCGTATGATCGGGTACACCGACTACTACAGCGTCCACCACGTCGGCATGAGCTAAAATAATATCTTCTAATGCAGACGTGGATATTCTGTGGCCGGCTACATTTATAATATCGTCGTCTCTCGCTGTGACATAAACATAGCCAAACTCATCGATGTATCCCGCGTCCATCGTGTCGTAGTAACCCTGCAAAAAGTATCGAGATCTCGAAATAATCCTCGAACTTGATTTTAATTACAGGATTATCTCGTGATTGAAATAATTATTTTGATTGAGGTAATCTCCGAGCTTGATTTTAATAATAGATCCTCCGGTAAAGGGAAGATCTGGAGTTGATCTCTTTTTTGGCAAAAATATCTTCAGCATCGAAAGCTTTCAAGATTTCAAATAAATCGCGAAAGACTTTTGCAAATTAAAGCGGTCCCTTGTATTATAGATGATCAATATCATTGCATAATATTTGCTATTGCACAATATTATTAATCAACTGAAGGCTATATTGAGTGTTTTTCCATCAGTAATATTGTATAAAATAATTGTGCAATATTATTTATTGTTTAAGGGCAGCTTAAGTTTCAAAGGAGAATCGGATGAGGTAAAAAAAGAGTAGACGAACCCAGGGAATACCAAGTTGACACATCAAGAGAAAGTCAAAATGACTTTATTTTCACGTCATAAAAGTGAAAATGATGATTTTTCGTTACAAAATTTGACTGTTAATTGACATTAAAAATCAAAATAAGGTCATTTTGATTTTTTTATTGACTTTTGTGTAGATTTCTTGGGTAGATTTACGTACACGAAAAGAATTTTTTCTTAGAATTTACCCTGAAAATATGACAGTTGTGGGACAACATTGTATTTCGAAGAATTTTAATGTAAATTTTTCTCATTCATTAATAAAACTACAATAAAATAAGTTTGATCAATTTTACTGAAGTGCATGGTACAAATCTTTAAAATATTGTACCACAACTATCATATTTTCAGGGTAAATTTGAAAAGAAAATTCTCTCCATGTATGTATATATAATATATGTATACGAAACATATATAATTTGCTCCGTGACATCTTAACGTAATTTGCACACGATAATGTATCGCGCACGTTTACTTACCGGAAATCTTGAGAAGTATACTTGCTTGAATCTCTCGGATGCCTGATAAAGAGTCAACATGAATCCAGGTGGCAATGGTAATTTTATCGCGATACGTCCAAGTTCGTGTTGTGGCGCTTTACTCCCGTCTTCGCGCAAGACATGTACTGTCGACGATGAATTTGTAAGTGATTTTGCATAAAGATGATCAAAAAGTTTATTACGAAGCGAAATGTTTAGACAGGAAAACGTAGAGTCATAATAAAAAAGTTCTCGAAAGCATTTCTGAAAACAATCGAGAGGACTCACTTTCGTATCCAGGTATAGGAAGGCCTGTACTGAACTTGGGCAAATTAGCGTAATGACCGTATCCTAAGCACAGCGCCGTGATGGGATGTCCGGTCTCCGATTGCCACCAATGGTTTAAGATAGGCACTTTGAACGTTTTCTCTGCCCAGGCTTTCGTTTCGTAATCACAAAACTCGCCGGCCACGAATATTGTTTTTAAGCTGAAAGAAAAGTTGCTTGTATAAGGAATTTATTTCCTAGTAAACATCAACTAAACGTGACATGTTACATTCCAGTAAACACAATGTTACATGTAACGTCTTTTTAGTTGCAATGTCAGCTCAACAAGATAACTGTAATATAATACACTGTGTCATGTTATAATTATTTTGTTCAGCTAACATTGCAACTAAATACGTTACATGTAACATTGTGTTTACTGGAATTAATATTATACTTTCACATTCACCAATATAAATATAATGTAACGACACTCGTGTTACGTAACATTGTTGAGTGAGAAATTATTATATCAGTGTTATGTTACTTTTAGGTGGTGTGTTTTCTTACAAGGAAAGGGACGCAACTGTCCCCTTCCGATTTTAATGAGCTTTTAATATGTTATTCTCCAGACAAAAATAAGCGTATTTTTTTATACGTGCCCATACGCACTTTTAGGGGGTGAAACACCCTTTAGAAGAAAATCGGTTTTTTTTTTTCGAAGCAAATATCGCCAGAACTGTAAGAGATAGAAAAAAATTTTCATAATGAAAATTGAATGGCATTAAGAGTACTTTAGAAATATAATTATAAAGAAAAAAAAATTTTTTTTTTTATAAATAAATAATTGTTACAAATAAATAATTAAAAAAAATTTTTTTTTATAGTTTTAAAGTACTCTTGAAGCCATTCAATTTTCATTATGAAAATTTTTTTCTATCTCTTACAGTTCTGGCGATATTCGCTTTGAAATAGAAAAACCGATTTTCTTCTAAAGGGTGTTTCACCCCCTAAAAGTGCGTATGGGCACGTATAAAAATATACGTATCGCTTATTTTTGTCTGGAGAATAACATATTAAAAGCTCATTAAAATCGGAGGAGGACAGTTGCGTCCCTTTCCTTGTTAGTCTCATCTTTCTAGTTTATTTTTCTAATTCTAGGAATTTGTTTAATTATAGTAGGAAAAATTATAACGGTTTTGCTAAAATACCTAAAAAAATTTAGCTAGAAACAGATCTGAAAATAATTTTGTTAGAATCAAAATAATTATGTAGGACGTTCGCACTAATTGCTGGAATATCAAAACTTTTTGCAGCATTATGCTTGAGTTTTCTTCGTAATTATTTTGATAATCTAAACCAGAAAATGTTATTTTCAGATCTAATTGAATTTTTAGATATTTCAGCAAATCATATATACAAAAAGAAGAATTTCGATACGAATAACATACACATATATTATACAAAATTATTCTGAAAAAGATAGAGATTACGGTAATTTATTCTTTTCTTGATTATGTATTTTATTATAGTTTGAAAAAATCAAACATCGTGATCGGAGAATTAGTAATCAATTGATGGATTGATTTGGAACTTACGATTTTAATGAATATTTTTTTCCCAAAAGCGTTTCCGGATCCGCTCGTTTTATAACTCGTAGAGCAGTGGGCACGCAGAATATTCCATTTATGCTATGCTGCTCAATGAGTCTGGGAAAAAAGAAAAAATCTTCCTTAAAGATGAAGTAAACTATTAATGTTACAGGTGATGCGATATTATACTAAAGTAAAATAATCCGTGGAAGTAGTAATAAACGACATAAGTCAGACACGTACTAGTATCTCTCATTTGTACAAACTGCGAAGGAATAGCTCGAAGAAATAGATATTCATAGTCGGATCTTATATTTAAGACCGTCTTAAGATGTCATGAACCAAACAGAGAGCCATATTAACAACTTAAGACATTACTTAAAACGGTTTTAACAGAAGAACGGACTATGAATACCGTTCATAGATTTCTTGAAGAATTAAAATTATTATATGAGAGAAAGAAAAAGCGCAATTTAAAAAATTACTACTAACATTTTTTAATTTTCTTAGATTGTTATAAAACTAATTTTTCAGTTGGCATGAAAAATATTTGTAGACTTTTTAAGCGGCGTTTTTTTCAACCAAAATTTGTGATTTTGAATAAGAGATAATTAGAGATTTATAATAAAAGATATTCAAACCTGAAATATTGACCAGCATCCGGTGTTCTGTCGGGTTTTCCTTCATACATGACGCTCGTTGCACCCTTGACGAGAGGGCCATAGCAAATGTAGGAATGCCCGACAACCCATCCCATGTCGGAGGCCACCCACCAAGTAGAATTTTTGTTTACTCCATAAATCGTTTGTATGGACCAGCAGAGTGACACCAAATGACTGCCTATTGGCCTTAAAATCCCTTTTGGTTGTCCTAATATCAAATAGGTTTTATGATTGCGCAACAGAGATATGATGTTCCACCAAAGGAAGTTAATTTATTATAAAACTGAAAAAGGAAGAGATAATTCCGAGAATGAAAGGGAGTTACAGAAGAGAAAATTTTTTCAAAGTGTAGGAAATCAAAGAGGGAGAAAATTATATGAGAAAATCCCCTTGCTTCATTTCCAGCTTTTCAAAGCGTCGCTGGATTCCTCTTATCTATAATATTAGCTATGTATAGTTAAGAATTACCTGTAGTCCCAGATGTATACAATATATACAGTGGATCGTTAGCTTCGACCATTACGCACGGATGAGGTTTTGATCGTTTCATGATATCATCCCAGTCGAACTGTGACTCGAATAACGGGGCCTCCCACACATTTCTTCTCTGAAATATGATGCACTTCGGCTTCGGTACAACGATCATATCCAGGGCGCCGTTTAGCATAGTTGTATACCTACACACAGAAAAAAAAGATTTATTAAAACAATTAAAAGCTTCATCGATTTAATAAATTTACAGCCGTGATATACGGACAGCTAGTTTTTTGTGTTAAAGTAGCAAAGTTAGACGGCTGAATAAATTTTAACGATTAATTATATTTGTTGTAATAGCATTGTTGTAATTATATTTGTTGTAATAGCATTGTTGTAATTATATTTGTTGGTCCATTTTAGGCGATTTGGGGAGCACGCAGGGATCGTTGTGTTCACATCTTTTTCTTACTCAATTTTACTTGCTGAATTCGAAAATCGTAGTTAAAATTGTCCTGGTGTTCGGGAAATATTTTTTTTCACATTTTGAACAAAAGAAAGCAATGGTTAATTTTATCACTTTCTTGAACCATGTCTGCGAATTTCTCTTTGTTTTTATAAAAATCTCAATTATTATTAAAGTCATACTAATTATTATTAAAGTCAATTTTACTTGCACTATAGAATAAATAAGATTTTGTAATGAAGGCTATTATTGTAGAGCGTTTAAATGAGTAAATAGTTCCAGACCAGTAAAAATTACGACTTTAATAATAATTGATTTTTATAAAAACAAAGAGAAATTCGCAGACATGATTCAAGAAAGTGATAAAATTAATCGTTGCTTTCTTCCGTTCAAAATGTGAAAAAAAAATTTCCCGGATACCAGAATAATTTTAACTACGATTTTTGAATTCAGCAAGTAAAATTGAGTAAAAAAATGTAAACACAACGATCCCTGCGTGCTCTCTAAATCGCTTAAAATGCACCAACTTCTTTGTTTAATAAGGCAACGATAACTTTCTATGAAAATCAATCCAGTGTATAGATAAAAATTTTTAACAAAACGTGCTATCTAAGATGGTGCGTACTTTTGCTGCTGCAATGAAGAAAATTTGTTAAAATATTACTGATAATTTTGCTTACAGACATAATTTCTTTTTTGAACCATCAAATCTTCTTAGTTATAAATGTTGGACTCACCTAGAAAGCTATAGCTTTGTTGAACCACTCAATCAATTTTTTTCCGTGTGTATTTTGAATTAAAGAAAGAATATAAAAAGACAACGAAGATGCAGGAGTTTTAAATAGGAACGTCTTAAAGACATTTGGCAGACTGGAGGTGTGGGAGATAAATTAATTGAAAAAGTAATTGTGTTACTTAATATACATATATAAACTAAATACTAACATTATTAAATATTAATAGCAATATATATTTAATATTTTTTTAGAGAATTCTCTAAGAATTTATTGTAAAGAGCTAAAAGCATAATTTTGATAAAGCTCTCAAAATATCTTAAATGAAAAGACATACTTAATCACTTTGGACGGTTCGAGGCCGCAACTCGCAGCGATAATGACTTTCGGCTCGGCATGATCTATTCTAGATGCCAATTCGTTTGCTGCGAAACCTGAAATTAAACACATATTTACAAGTATAATCGCATTGTAATCGAATTGATAAATGTTTATAATAAATACTAGAAATATTTTCGCTATGTGTCTCTATCACTGGAGTCTCTATATCATTGTAAAAGCGACTTTATAGTTAAAAAAGACATCTGAAGGATAAGTTTATCTACCTTTTAAACAAAAAGCCTTTTAAATAATGAAATAGATAAAAAAATATGTGTATGTAAGAAAGATAACACAAATATGCGAATTTTAATTGTAGTCAATTTTGTACTTGGTGTATATTTTTTACTATCGATTCTATTTTTTACATGATCCACATGAAAGACATTTCGGTACGCGATATACATATTTTAGCAGTTAGGGCTGCCATAAAACTAGAAATCAGCAAAATGTTAGAGAAATTGTAAACGTTCAGGGAAATCAGGGAAAAGTCAAGGAATTTGGTAAAATTTTCTGGAAAATGAAAATTCTTGACTTTAAAGAAGTTTAATATGCGATATCATACCTACACAGTTTTGGAATACTGCCAACTTAATAATTAAATGTAAGCAGTGTTAGCAATATTAATAATTAAATTAATAGTAATTTACATTATGTTAAATTGCTCTCTCAACGAAATATTCGACGATTTCCAAGACAAAATACAAAAAAATTAAAAAATGTTATTGAAATTATCAAGGAAAATTATGAAATTTTATCTGGAAATCAGGGAAAAATTCTGGAATTTTAGGATGAGAACTTTGTAAGAAATTTGTGTGCAACTCTGGCAGCGAACTTAATTTATATAACGGGCGCGATTACAATCACCTTGTTATTACCTCCAAAGACTACAGAGTGAATTGCCCCCAGTCTGGCAGTAGCAAGAATTGCGATTATAGTCTCGGGGATCAGCGGCATGTATATAATCACCCTGTCCCCTTTGCGTACGCCTAGATCCGCCAACGCGCCCGCCAGCACGGACGTCTTTTCCAAGAGCTCATTGTACGTCACTTTGCGTATTGACGACGTTTGGGGGCTGTCGTGAATAAGGGCTGTTTTCTCCCCGTATCCGGCATGCACATGGCGATCTACCGCGTTGTAACAAGCGTTCAGTTCACCACCGATAAACCTATGTGAAGGAAAAAAGCGAGCTTTCTGTAGTCGTTTTGCAGTCATAAAATATTCAATTAAAAAGATTTCATTAATTGTTCCATTTTATTAATTGTTTTTCAAGTGAAGCTCTCTATAAACCTCATGTAATGCGTCTATACTGTCATATATTCAAACGCAGAGTTGGGAAGTAACGCCTTAATTGTAACGCCATTCTTGTTACTTTTTACAGAGTTATGATTTTTTTTTCTATATTAGTAACAGTAACGTCGTTACATTTTTACAGTAATATTACTGAAATCAGCTTACTATTATTTATTTATATTTTAGTTCCCTATTATTTTTATTCAATAAATCGCGTTATTTTTCACTGAAGAAATATTTTATTCAAATAGAAATTTAAATATTAAAATATATTTTGTATTTTATATTATAGGCTGCATTCCGATAATCACTTTCATGGTGAAAATAAAATTTTTATTATTTTGTTTTGCAGATTACATCCTGTTAAATAATAGAATAGATATATATTTAGAATAGATATACATATAGAATAGATGTACATATAAATAATATTGATAAGATTAGATCGTTTTACATATTTATAGTTTCCTAAATATATGGTATTTATTTATATTTCTCTTTTTCTTACTTTTCTCAAAATATGATTTTAAATATAAAATTAAGGTGCAACGTACCTGACTCCTAACTATTTGTAAGACCATAAGCTAAACCTAATCTTTATATATAGCTGCTTTATTTTTTATATTTACGGAAAAACTGTTCAAAAAAATTATTGCGTTACATCTTGCGAATAATAATGAAGTATGAAGTATGCAAATAAAATCAACAAAAAGCGTTTTACATCGAAAAAAAATATCAATAAAAATTTTCATGTATATTTATTACTTGTAAGTATTTTATATAGATGATTCCTGTGAAAGAAAAAGAATAGGAATATGACATTTCTGTAACTGTGTCAGTTTTGGGGCGTATTGTCAAACGCTTATTTTTGCTTATCTTATGAAAAAGTTAATTATTGTAAAATTGCAAAAATATTATAAAAACTGCTACATTATTTGATAAAAGACACTTTCCAGTTTATAAACATTTGGAAATGTCTCATATTTTTTTAATGTTCTGAAATGTTTTCTCTTTTGAATCTGACTATCAGCTTTCAATTTTGGATAGCAAAAAAATTAGAAAAAATCGCAAAGTTTAGACCGATTACCTTAGAACTTAGATAATGGAAATAGGAAGATTTGCAAAGTTTCCTTTTTTTCGAAAACCGTTAAAATGGGAATAAAAAAAAATTGAATAATCTCGAAAGAATTACGATTAGAGTTATATGATATAATTCTTTTAATGATTTTTTTGAGATACCATTTCGTGAATGGCTCGTTGGAATTGTCCAAGACCTTATGCCATGGTTTGCTCCAGTCGAGACAGCCAGCAATCTCGCCCCAAAATTCTTCTGGGGACTCCAGTGACTTCTTGTACGCTTCTTCGTACGTAGGGCAATCGTTATAATGTGGACTCATAATATAATCTGCAAGGAAACGATAATTAAGATGGTAATAGTCTTTTCACCACGCTCAAAGCACGGCCTTTAATCTTTGACAAAACTTGGCATCGCGGAAATTAAGTTTATTTCGTTACGGGGAAATGTGTAGATAAAGTATGTCGAAGACAGTAATTTAACAAACTTTACAAGAAACAATGACTGCGTTTAGCAGAGAAAGCTGCTTTGCGGCCCGAATTCATAGTCGTTTCTCAAATCTCAAGATTCGGTTTCAAATCTCAAATCTCAGATTCCAATCTCAAACCTTCAACCAAAATTTCAGTGCTAGTATTTAATCATGAAATTGAATTCTTCGTGAATATTCGTGATTGAGCGAGAAATGTCAGTTGTGAAAGAAAATGATATGATATGATATGTCTCTACGCATTGATTTTCACTTATGTGATGATGCTAGTGGTAAGATCAAAAGAAACTAATTGTATTGGTTTTCACACTTATTAAGATATTATTTACTATTTTATTTATATCTTTATTTATTCAATATATTTTAATACAATTCAGGATTTTCTTCTGCACTATATATATAGTTTTTACTCTTTTAATATTATGTTATTAAAATAGGAGGCAGATCATTATATCCTGATCTAAAGGATGGTAGTGCAATATAAATTTCAATAGTTAGATTTTAAATTGATTATTATCCATATCATTTGGCGATAGCGGATAGAAAACATTGCGCCACAAAACAGAGAAAATGCCACACCTCATAATCAATGATTGCAACCATTATCAATCGTTGAGTTCGTTCCGAAGTCAGTTTATGGATCTCATAGATTCTGGGAGAACATAACATTCTCCTTTAACAAGAAGTCAAGGAAAATTCTGAATTGTATTAAAATATATTAAATAAATAAATAAATAAATAAATAAATTTTTCAATACGATTGGTTCTTGCTTCCCGATCCTTATAGATCTAAACGTATAAACCAATCTCATATTAAAGAATTTTACAACAGTTGCAAAGCTGCTTTCTCTGTTGAACGCGGCCAATGTTCCCAGTTCGAATCAACCCTGCATTAATACCGCGTCAGATTTGCATTATCAATGAATTATCAGAATGTTTAACTATATGTTATCACTTCATTTAATTATCGAGATGATCATGTGAGATATTACGATAACGCTCTCCTTGTAATAATATCAATTCTCCAATATTTTTTTACTCGGCATGAATAATTCATTCCAACGTGCTGCTCATACATCACGCCTTGTACGAGTTCGTAGCAATTTTCTATCCGTGCCGCTTTTCTTTAATGCGGTCTCGCCCACGTATTTGTTTCCGTGTATCGTGAATTACGAAGGTACGTCACGCGACACGTTGCTTTAATACATCTCGATGTCGTGAATAAACGAGACAATCGCAAAGAGAACCGCCGTGGACCATCTTTCCGTCTCCTATCTCGTCTCACTTCGGTTCTTTCTGTAAGCACGCATCGCCGCACACCTCATGGGACCATCACTGCGATATTTGTCCGTTACAGAGAAATGTAACACGACTGGGGAACGATGACTGAAAATGAAAACCTCCGGGATGTTAGTTCGAATTCCTTATAATGCGTAGATTACATTTCTTCTTTTATTCATTAATTTTTTTCATTAAATGAGGATTCGAAAAATCCTTTTCCTCGGGAAATATTGTAGGAAAATCTTTCGCATGGATAGTAGCAAAAATGAAAATCTTGTGTAGTCCCTAGCGAAAATTTTTCTCACAATTTCTCATAATTTTTCAGAATTTCTAGAGGAGAAGATGGTATTATGGCACCCCAGTTACATTTTACACAATAACTTTGTTAATAATCAATATTTAAGTTTAAAACTTGACAATTACATGTCAATTGAATTACATGATAATTAAAATGTTGTTGAATCGATTCTGGACTCAAAGTTACAAAATATTTAATTACTTAGGATACTATTAATAAAAATGTCGCGACATTGCATAACTCGACGAAAAAAATGGATAATAATGTGGCCTTCCATAAAAATAGTCTTAAAATATTAGTTTTGTTTAGAAAACAGTATTTGATTGCAAAATTTACAAAAAAGTAAAACATTTTAAAATATATGCAAATGAATGTATATACATTCACATAACTATTGCATATAAGCTGCTCAGTACTAAAAATCTCAGTACTAAAAATAGTACACGTAATATAAACTTTAGATTAACAGAGCTACAATCGATTATCAAATAATTATTTTGATATGAAAACCTCAAAAAAAAAAACCCGAAGAAATTGAAGAAATTGAATCAGGGTATGAGTAAGGCCCCTAGCAGGTTACCCCTAATCCCTAATTTTGTAATATTTATAATTTTGCAATTTTGATGCAATAGTTTGATGCAGTAGTATAAAAGTTTATATATAATATAAATATCTATATAAAAAGTTTAAGACTATATAAATATCTTACACGTTGGAAAATGTATCTTACATATTACAAAATTCGAGAGTCTCGACGAGACTCTCGATATAAAAAGTCTTGTCTCGGTCTCGGTATCGTTCGAAACACTACGATTTATAAACAGGCGGCCATTTAACTATAATCTATAATTAGTCAGTTTTATAATGTTCCTAGTTCGCATTAGCTCCGTATTAATATGTATCAAATTGATATTGTATTTGCATTACTTGAATATTTAGTTATATGTTATCACTTTGTTCAGTTATCGTGAAATAACAATATGAGCGCGTTACGATACATCTTAAATTTAAAATATATTCTCCTTAGCAATTCCTCAAATTTTGATAAAAATACACTGAATCGATGCGTTTTCGCGTAAAAATATTTGATGAAAGCTAGTAAATCTATCACAGCCGCGAAATATTGTGATGCGAGCACGCGCTGAGGTCATATGCTCTATGGCCACGTGCGTATGCCTTGTAAGTATTTCTTATTATAATAGATATCATTCACTGCTTTAAAAACATAAATTTACTGCTTTGAAACAAATTCTCTGCTTTAAAACATAAATTCACTGCTTTTTAATAGCAAATTTACTATTTTAAAAACAAAAATAATATAAGAAGATAATTTCTGTTTTAGAACAGATAATTTATTTTTAAAGCAGTGAATTTATGTTTTAAAACAGATAATTTGTTTTTGAAGCAGTAAATTTCTGTTTTAGTGCAGATAATTTGTTTTTAGAACATGTTACAACTTTCTCTAGCTCTGTTTCATTTAGCACCAAATCAGAGCAAGATGTACTAATTCGGATTTTGATATTTTACTTAAACAGTCTAAAATTGCACCTTTTTGCAAATAGTACTATGAATCTAAATATTTGTTGCGTCATGGGCATTAAAAGAAATATATATGTTATAAATAAAGAAATATATGTATATTTCTAAAAATTGGTACAACTATTTCTAGTCTCCCCTATAGTTCTGGATATGACATTAAAAAGAAATGTATTAAATTTTAATAAATATTTATTTGAATAGTACTAACTAAATATTTACTAAAAGTAAATACATATTTATTTGACACAAAAATCATTAATTTTATTTATCATTTTCTTATTGAGTAAATATTTATTTACTGTCATTTATTTACAGTTACATTTATTTACAGTAAATGTTCAGTTAGTATCATTAAAATAATATATGTATTAAGATTTAGTAAATTTCTTAGTCAATATATTATATATAATGTGAAAAACGAAAACAAGAATGATAATTTTTTTCATCAGAACCGTTTTTTATACGCTTCGAGGTATAAACTGTTTGAATGAATATAATACCTGTTTTTTAATTGTTTCCCTTGTACTGAAAAGCATTCGCTTTCGACACTTTAGATTTAGTTCACTCCCTCGAGAAATTTCTTCTTGGTTGCGTTCCAAAACTTTATTATGAGTAAGAGAGTTAAGTTATGAACCAAGAGTCGGTACGTATTTCAAGACCGTTTTAAGTAATGTCTTAAGATATCATAAATCAATCACAGAGACGTATTAACATTTTAAGATATTATTTAAACGGTTTTAAAACAAAAACCAACGACATATATATATATGTCGTTGATAAGAATTAATTATGATAGAATAAAATAGAATTTATTACACACTTCAACATTACATAGCCAAGAAGGGGATTTGGTTCACAATAAATTCTTAACCTCATTCATCCTTTCATATTTCTCATACGCGCTCTTATTTAACTATTTTACTATTTAACTATTTAACTATTTACTTTTTACTTTCTACTTTCTACTTTTATCTTTATCTTTATCATTGGCACTTTTCGGTTATGACACATTTATATCAAATATCACCCATTTAAGTCAGTCTTATCTTATCTTACTATGTTTTTGTACTACTTATTATATTTTCTATAGCCTATAGCCTATTTCACAGCCATATCGATAAGAATTGGTTATGAATACGGTCCGTGAATTAACTCTATTATTCAGAGTAAAAATTTGTGGCAAGCAACTTTGAGATTACATTCTGCTTCTTTCTCTTTTCTTATTATATGTGATACTTTAATTTTGTATACCGTTAGATGCATTATAGATTACTTTGCGGAAATGTGATATTGGTATAATATTGGTCTAATAAGGCACGAAGAACGTAGACAGAAATTATTCATATATTGAGAGAGATAGAAAAAAGAGAAAAAATTATTTTTAAATATTATTTGCAAAGTTCTGGCGAGAAGAAATCACGGCTTGAATCTGCTAGCAATGAATATTTCAGCTTTATACATCTTCCTATACAAACATGTCTCGCGCGAAAGTTCTCCAGGGGTTTGAGACCGCGAGGAGTTCTCAGGATGTATCACATTGTGTGGCATCTTATTTCAGAGAAATGGGGAATTATGTAACTTGGAAGCAATTTTATTAGAGAAAACTCGAAGAAGAGCGAGTGTTGACTTTTAACAACAGCGAATCAAATGGCTGTGAACGAATCTTCAAGATTCTGTGCGGTTAAATCTAGGTTGTATTACAATTTAGTATTTTATAAGAAAACAGATTTACAATCGTATAAATAATATTAACCTTGTAAATAATATTGCACTTTTGTAAATAAAATTTACTTCAACACCTCAATATCTAATCTCAGCGTTCACTATCGGCACTCTACATACATAATGTTGTATATTTAGTGTAGGCCATATTGAATTTAGCACTTTGGGGAAAATCTTATTGGCTTACTGCTCCCTATTATTTTTGGATGATTGCGCATCCACCGGAACACTTCATTTTATATTCTTTCTACCATGGTCCATCACTAGGACCGAGCCGCTGATCAAAGCTGAGCCTGGCCCCGGCGCAGTGTTGTTCCATTGGAAGGTTTTAAGATCCATCGGAAGGTCGAAGGAAGGTTTTTGAAAATAAATGGAAATGAAAAGTTTTTTACCTAATGTAAACTACAAAATACACATACCTAGGGGAGAGTGGTGTCGGTTGTCACAGAGGGTCAATTGTAACATTGATCGTAATAGCTCTATCTATTGACGAAAGGCTGAATTGCATGCACGGTTGCATAGCGTTAACAGACGTAAGTTATTGACGAAGAATTGAATGGCCACTCGTAAGTGCAAACTCAGCAGCACCTATTTTTTTAAAATCAAGGTTAGGCTGTAAACTTTGTTATCCGCTGTTATTTTAGTGCAACTCGTTCCACAACAATTTGTCATACAACGATACTGTTTGATATGAATATATGATTATCAAGCTTTGCAGTAAGGTATATATCAATTCAATTTATTGTTTACATGTGAGTTTAATGGGCATCAAATCGAAACAAGCGGCGGTGGTTGCAAAAGTAACAATCACAGTGGTGTCGATTGTAACATGGGTGTTATTCAGAAGACGTTCCTCACCTTTAATTTCAATGAAATTATGCTCACATTCGAAGCGTTTTTGCATGAAACGAAAGAATTTGATAGTAAAATGTTGTGCTCAGTTCCACGAAGTGAGATATTAATCATTAAAGTTAACTGTTGTTATAAGTTATGAAATCTGTCACATCAATGGCATAGGGAGTTACACAAAGTTTCTGTTTTATAATAGTAGTGTAACGAGTGGGGTTTAGTTGCCTATTGCGCAACACGAGCGCCGTTAGCATATTTGATAACAGTTAACTTTAACGATTAATATTTCAGCATCGAATAAGCATAATTTCATTGAAATAAAAGATGAGGAGTGTCTTCTGAATAATTACCGTAACATGTTATAATCGTATTATAGTTTGAATTATCAGTTGTGAAGAGGCAATTATCACAGTTTTGACAACTATTTGATATTGTATGTATATTTTCGATTTTATAACAATCGATTTTTCATTTGCTTTAATTGTTTGAACGACTGAATATTTCATCATTAACAACAGCAAATACTTTTATTTTTAATGTTTGAAATTTTATAGTTATTTTTCTGTATTTATTTTATTTTTTTTGTATTTTTTCAATGTTGCTTATTAGCATAGTGTTGATTTTCATATGGATATATTCACAATCTTTTTGTGTTACAACTGACACCACCTGGTGATACAATTGACACCACCGCGGTGTCAATTGTAACAAGTTGCGGCGATGCCATTAATGGTAAATATTTTTTTATAATTGTTACTTTTTCAAATATCTATTATGTTAAAATTAATGAAACAAAGAAGGCCTTTGTTTTCATACAAAATTTAGATTTCTTTTCATTTATAATAAATTAGTTAACTTCAAAAACATTTTTTTTGTTACAACCGACACCACTCTCCCCTACTCTATTCGACGAGAGGAAATTATCGATCTGCGTTTCGAAACTTTACTCGAGTGACTAATACGGTGTCTACCGACCATTGCGGGATAAAAAATTTCTTATGCATAAATATGTATAAAAATGTATAAACATACCTAAACATATATAATTATATATGAGATATGTCCATACATATTTATACCTTTATATATAATTATATATGAGATATGTCCATACATATTTATATCCTTTTTTAAGTTTGTAAATATTTGTATCCTTTTTAGTTTGTAAAATTACTTTTTAGTGTTCTAAAAATAATAATAATATTGAGAAAACATCAAAAATAATTAAAAGGAAATTTTTCGCGTTGTTTGTTTTAGAAAAAATCAAGTTTGGAAAAATGTAAAAGAATTGCTCATATATAGTTGCATGTAAAATTATACATAGTTATGTATGAGCAAATTTTTTTACATTTTTCCAAACTTGATTTTTTCTAAAACAAACAATGCGAAAATAATCCCATTAACTGTTTTTGATGTTTTCTCAATATTATTATTATTTTTAGTACACTAAAAAGTAATTTTACAAAAGAAAGAAAGATGTATGGACATATTTCATGTATAATTATTTATGATTATGAATATTTATGCGTGTTTATTTGTATGTTTATTCATATTTATATATATTATTATAGTATAAAAATATAGTATAAAAAATTTTTTATCAGATGCAATTATAGTCAATTGCAATTATTCTCCTTATTATTTTCGATTATTCAGTTATAATTGCTCAGGAACAAAATTATGTCCATTTATATACAATTACATAACACCAGGGTTGGCAACGTTACCTTATAAAAATAACTCGTTACCGTTACCGTTACCGTTCTTTTTCCTAAAAAGTAACTCGTTACCGTTACCGTTTTTCAAAACGTAACGAGTCGTTACTTTTTCGTTACTTTCTTTTCTTGACACTAATAGAATATTATAGTATTTTCATTGTGCGCACTCAGTGCACATTGTGAAAAATCAATCGTGAAAAAGAAATTTTTATTCTGTGAAATCATTACGAAGAAATTCAACAGGAACAAAAACATCAAAAACGCTAGTTTTATTGGTAATACAGGCGGCTCCAGCATCCCTTTAAGATCCTACGACCTCTACGACTTCTATTATAGACACCGTATTAGTTATTCGAGTAAAGTTTTGAAACGTAAATCAATAATTTCCTCTCGCTGAATAAAGTATATGTGTTTCGTAGTTTGCATTAGTAAAAAATCTTCCATCTTCATTCATTTTCAAAAACCTTCCTTCGACTTTCCAATAGGTCTTAAAACCTTCAATGGAAGAACAGAGGGTTCACCCAGAATGTTATTTTGATACGAAGTATGAATAATAAGCAATCGTATGTACCAGTAATATCAATCTAAATATTCTGAATTCTCAAAATCTCGTGGTAATCGGTCTCCCGATCACTCCTATATCATTTCTCGCGATCAATTTCGTGTATGAAACTTTATAAAATTTTATTATTAGCATCATTAATGTTAAATATCAGTTCAAAAAGTGGGATTTAAGTTCTTTTTTTACCTAAGATTATGTTTCAAGACCGAGTCTCTCAACTTCGAAATATGTAACTTGCAAATTAACATTATGTACTTTCTATAACTTTTAGAGTGAATCTCATTTTGAAGAATAAGAAAAGAATCTTTTTCAAGGTTCAATCTTCACTCTTTAGAATGAGATTCCATTCCGAAAAATTTAGACAGTATATTCCCGCGACATTCCAATCGGACGAAAATATCGCATTATTTATTTCGTATCACGCGTATATATCAGCCAACCTTTTTCAATCTACAAAAGAAATAAAACTATAAAAATATCCTGCGGGAGTAAGAAAGGCATATTGATAATTTCATTTTATCGCTGATTGTGCCTGCGTGTTTTTAATTTCTATCTGCTCTGCGTAATTTATAATGGAGTAAAGAAGAACAGGTAGAGAGAACGATATGATGCAGCAACAGGAAAACAGCAGATGTGCCTAATAATTTAATTCAAGTACTAGATAGAGAATCTCCGTTGCCAATGAAATCGGCGCTAATCGAGCGAATATCGAATAAAATCTGGATGCGTAGTAAAAATTGTTCTGTTTTTCAAGATTAGCGCACGTTTAGTGCTGCGGAAATTGATAAATGCTTTTACTACACCATTTAATTACTGCATGAGAAAAAAAAACGTTAAAATTGGCGAGTCAATAAAATTGATAATTACTGAAAGTCTCACGAATCTTCCGAACTTCGAAAACAAGAAATTAAAAGTACTTTTATTTCAGAAATAAATGATGAAAAGTTAAAAATAATACTGATTATGTACTATAAATTATAATTTAATATTTGTAATAAAAAATTAATCTTGCTAATAACATAAATTGCTTTAACTAATTGCTGAACTCTTGTGGAAGATCATTAGTATAGGGGAAAGTTGCCGAATGCGTACCACTTAACCTATTTTTTATTATATTTTCCATTTGGCACTATTTTATATGCAAATGAACATTAGAAATTATAGCTTGAGGTTTTGGACGCTTATTACATGTTTAACTTTCCACCAATAACAAATTAATTTGTTATAAATCTTTTTATAACATGCTGCAAAAGGTACGATTTAGGCAACCGGTCGCCTAAATCGTACCTATAGGTATTTTTCATCGTATTTCCTTTGAAAGTATTGAATTTATGAATGAAAACAATTAAAAATATCAAATTAATAAAAGAAGTCATTAATTAATACCTAATAATTAATTAATACCTAATTTTAATAATTTATTGAAGAAAATCAAATATTTTATAATTATTAAATAGCAATAATGAAAAAACAAATTACACCAAAAAAATTTTGCTTAAATGTATTTTTGCACTTGATATTTACATTGATATCAATTATTAGTTTTATTATTGTCAGTTATCAGCCTATCTTTTGATGATACGATTTAGAAAACTTGATGAATTTTGTAAAAATATCGATTTAATCTTTACAATGGTTGCAATTTTTATAAAAATATAAAAATTTATAATAAAATTGGATGATCGCGTTGTTATCAACTACATAAGTTATTAAAAATTAATATCAGATGTACCTGATTTTTTAAAATACCGCTAACATCCATAAAACAAGATGTAGGCTATTATATTTTTGTCTACTATATATTACTCATTTCTCGTATATTTTGTATTATTGTTGCTAAATATTGTCTATATTAACTAATAATATAAAATATTGATGGGGTATGATTTAGGCGTCCAGTACGCATTCGGCAACTCTCTTCTAGTATCCTCGAGAGATTTTATATTGAAGAATTTCTACACACATTTAAAAAAAATACTTTCTTATTCTTTACCTTTTTCTTTCTTTAAAACCATGATGATTGATAATAACTAAGAACTATCACGTTGTTTGAAAGATCGAAGATTGAATGATTCTCAGTTGAACTACTTGATAACTGATCTGATCATGGAATAGTATGATAATTGTACCACGCTTATTTATAAGCTCCCTTCTTTTACAAATTTAACGCTACATTAGAAAAAAGAAGTTTTATAGAAGCAGAAACTGTCATAAAATAGATTCTATACATAATAGCGAATTTGATTACACTATAAATCACTAAGTGCGTCAATTGAATTTGCTATAAACATTCGTCTCTAGTTGCTATACTGTTCAGTGTAGTTTATAGTATAATGCAAAACATCGAAGCATTATCGTCCATTTTATACGAAATCCTGGATCACGTGTACGTCTGGAAGAACATTTGAATTATGCGTGCAAAAGTATTTCCATAAATTTAATTAGACTGTCAAAAAATGCCAAAAATTATTGGAACAACGTAAGACGGATAATTTGATTTAGTAAGACACACAATCTTCTATAGACTGTCTCAAAAGAAAATGTTTATATTTCGTCACAGAAAAGTATTATGTAATATATATACATATTATACAAATGTATTATATAATACATACAACGCAATGTTACACGATGCGACACACACACACACACACACACACACAAACACACACAAACACACACACACAATTGCAAGCAAAATTAATTTAAATGGAGTTTCGATTGGATGTGAAAATTATATATACTTTAGAGAGATGGCAAATATAAGGGTTCGCAAAACTGCAGCAGTTGAAATACACTGTAAAGAAATCAAGCTTTATAAATGGAAAGATTGAAAAAATCGACGAAACAGACTATGTATCGTTGTAAAAAGCAATGGAAGATTCGTAGTATAATTATCAATAGAAATATGCATTCATATTTTTTATTGTTTTTATTCATATTTATCGACATATGGAACTGTGACCTAATGCATTACATAAAATTTGCACTCGACACGCAGGAGAAAAAAAACATATATATTTATAGCAACTGGAACGCGAATATCAATCAAGAAATATAATTGTCGATAAAACGATTACAAAGAGAAAAAAAGCAAAAGGTAAAAAGCAAGAAACAGGAAACAAAAGCATAGAACAACCATTAGACTAATATCGATCGCTAATTGAATTTATCTAAATAATGAACAAGAATAGCTCCAAAAATAAATTAAGATAAAATGAAAAAAATATAAGACAATAAGTGCCAGCGAATGTCGATGCATAATGATAACAATATATTTAATTTATTAAGTTACAGACTAAGTAACTGTGTTTCACATATTTTTCGATACACATCTTTACCATTTATTACGTTTTTCTTTACTTCTGCCTTCTACTATTTTATTTTAAATCTGCCTTCTGACTCTATATACCTTTGACTAAGTTCTACGTACAAATATTAAATGTACATTTAATATTCTAAGAATGTGCTTAAAATATTAAATAACATTATGCGCCTATAGGGATAACATTAACGTTTGTCTTTACTTACTTTGGACTCTTTTTACACGACTTTATTTTTCGACGTAACTTGTAATTTGATATAGACGTATAATTTATTTAATCCGTTACTGTAATTTTATTGTTTCGCATTCTGATACACTTTACTAGCATTATTGTAGTTTTATCTTATTATATAAATTTTTTTACCGTTTAAATAAGTTTTATGTATAATATGCACACTCTCTCTCTCTCTCTCTCTCTCTCTCAAGAGAATAAAATTATGAACGTGTTTTATATATGTTATATGTACTGCGAATAATAGACTAAATATTATAATATTTTATAAAACAAAATATTTATTTTATGTAATTGGTTTATTAATAGATAAATTCAAATAAAACAAAGAGAAGATAAGACAATATAAGAATCAACGCACATTGACATCTGCGTTGATTCTTATATTGTCTTATCTTCTCTTTGTTTTATTTGAATTTATCTATTAATAAACCAATTACATAAAATAAATATTTTATTCATTTATTTTGTCGAAAATGATTTTATATTAAAATAAAGTGCAGATCTTGCACCTTTATGTAATTATAATATTTATTCTTAGATAATTATATTTATGATCTTCCGAAAATATAGTCGGATATCGTCTACAGAAAACGTACAACGAGATACATTTTAATTATTTCTTCATTTTAATATCTCTCACCTACTCGCGTTGTCGCGCCGAATTTACGTTTTATTAACTTACACCTAATTCCTATTGTTAATAAAAAATAAATATATATATACATACACACATATATAGAGGCACATACATACCGTTGCCATCTCCTTTTCTTGATATTCTCGGACGTACGATGCATGACTCCAGGCACGTTTTTCTTGAGCTTTCGGGCTCGGCGTCCAAAAAGTCAGGATTCATTCGATGCAGCATTTTATGACTGTCGATCCGAGGAATATTCGAACACGATTTATAGTCTGTAATAATAGTAACGTCTCTGTGTCCACGGAGTGGGGTCCATCCACGGTATGACAAGAACTGTATACATTTTAAATACGTTTATATATGTATATAGAATTAAATAAGAATTATTAATTCATACGCATTTATAAATGCTGATGTTTTAAAGCGCGAATAATGGAAAAACTACGTGCTGCATAGATACATAAAAATGATATAAGCCGCAATTTGTGTTGCAAAGCTTAAATTCATGAAATCATGCTACAATTCGGAATATTAAAATAGTTACAACTCGTCAAGTGCAACCTTTATCATAATTATTGTCATCATTGATTTCTCAAATAAATATAATAATATTAAGACTCAAATTAAATTAATAAAACATGTTACATTTATACTATTATAATGTTCAAAAAGTATGATACTTTATAGTATTTTTATTATTAAAAATAATGAAATTTTTATTATTAAAAATAACATTATTAAAAAAAATGCATTAAATTGTATTATGATCTGTTACACTTAGATTTCTACACCGTACAATATTTTTTTGTTTCATACAGATTTTTTCCTGTTTTAGAACTTCTTCGCGATGTTACTATTGTATAAATATAAAATATACAAACATACACACATATATAAATATATATTTACACTACACTAAAATTAAGGGAATTCTCTATTCTGCCTTTCAAAAATAAGCAATTCTTAACAGTGTAGCTTCATTAAAAATGATTACATAGTAAGATGAATAGAAAATCATTTTAAAGTCTCTATTTTTTTGATCGATATTTTACGCAATTATACAGATTTAAATGAAGATCCATGAAATCTAAAAATTTTTTATAAACTTTGCAAAGTTCTATATGACGTGAATTAAGAATCACATACACACACAAATGCGGATTATAATTTTAGAAAGAGTAAATCTTTACCTTTCACATTCGCGTTATATAGCTACTTGTTGACTTGTTATGTGACTTTTTTCACCAAGTTATTAAATATTGAAGCAAGAAATGTTTTATATACTGCACTACACCAAAAAAAGAATTGTTTATTATGTTATATATATTGCATATATAATATATATATACATATATGTATATATAATATACGTATACAATATATACAATATATATATATATATATACATGTGTATATGCGCGTGTATGTGCATGTGTGTGTGTTGGGTGTCTGTATATGTATTATACTATGAACAAATATGCATAATACATACTTTATAGATACATTTGTGGAAAGGAGATGCGTGAGGATATGTCTTTCGTAGAAAACTAAAGCCATGCCTTTAGAACTGAAAGCCAAATATGTAAAATCGCTCATCACGTGATGCTTACGCTTCCTGAGTGAACTGTTGATCCGTAGGTCATCGCATTAATTTTAAATCATTATGACGGCAATTTGATATCGAGTTCTAACTGTAGAGAACTCAAGATGAATGGCAAGATCCAACTGGATTACGCGTGCTAATGCTATTCGGGCTGTGTTTCTATAATTTATGACTTTAATTTCAGTGATATATTTTCTGAAAAAAATTAAAGTCGATTTTTTTATTAATGATTCTGTTAAACAAAAGCACATTTACAATTGACTTAATTAGAGGTTCAATTACCTACTTACTTCTCTCTTATTTTTCTGAAACTTAATTCTCTAAAAATCTTTTATACATAATGCACAAAAATGAAAGAAAAGGAGATGAAGAAAATATTAAAGGTATTAAAATATTATGTTAAAGAGAAATATTAAAATAAAAATCAAAATAAATATTAAATAAAAGTAAAATTTATTATATCTGCCAACACTAAAATGAATACTTATTATCAATTCTAAACCACTTAAATATTATTTAAATTAAACCATAATCCAAATATGTAAGAGAAAATAATTTTATATATATATATATACATAATTTGGATTACTAATTTAAGAAGTACATAAAAAATATCCCTGGCGGAAAAAAATTTTTACGAAAAAGTATAGAAAAACTATATAGATTGATGAGACAAAATCTTAAGAATTCTTAATTTTTCATAGATATTCATAGTGGGACGTAGAGTGAGGTTTGTTTGTCTTAGAGATTCTTAGTTTTTCGTAGATATTTGTAGTGAGACGTAGAGTAGCATTATTTGAGGTTTTCTAGATTTTTTTCAAAGAAATAATGTCGCTCTACGTCCCACTACGAATATCTATGAAAAACTAATTTCTAAGATCTTAGGTCTGTTCGCGTTGCATGAAATCCCCAAATATTTTTGCACTTAAAATGAGATAGATATAGTATATTTGGTTTAATTTAAATGGTTTAATTTAAATAATATTTAAGTGGTTTAGAATTGATAATAAGTATTCATTTTAGTGTTGGCAGATATAATAAATTTTACTTTTATTTAATATTTATTTTGATTTTTATTTTAATATTTCTCTTTAACATAATATTTTAATACCTTTAATATTTTCTTCATCTCTTTGAAAAGAGAGAAAGCAAAGATGTCGAGTGCTAAAAGTGTAAGCAATGCGAACAGACCTATTGTCTCAATCTATGTAGTTTTTCGTAAAACTTTTCCTTTGTCAATCAGACGAGTTAAGTATTATGAAAATTATAAATATAGCATTTAAATTCATACTTTCAAATTAAAAAAAGAGGAATAGAAATTTATTTTTAATTAATATAAGCAGGAGCATCTCTTTAATTTTGCTATTTGCTATTTGAAATTCTTTGGAGAAAATTTGGAAGATGGTGAAACTTGAATTGAAATTACGTATACGAGATGGCACTATTTGTATTTTGAGCCTAATAATAAAAAAAACAGTAATTTGTCATTGAAAATGACTTTATTGTTTTTCAAAATATTCTCCTTTATGATCTATACACTTTTGCATGCGTTCGAA
>NW_017257421.1:53629-95446 GCF_001594055.1 Mycetomoellerius zeteki | reverse complement strand
ACGAGTTAATTCCATTTTTTCGCTGAGACACAATTTTCAAGTGACTGTAAACAATACAAATTGCGCTCAAATAACAAAACGTTCTGAAGAAAGTTATGGTCAAAAATGTCAAACTTTTTAGTGGAAACGTCAAATGGCACCTGACAAAAGGACGCAACAATGCTTGGCTTCGACGCAGTAGTCAATCAATTTATCGCTTTTTACGGTTTTACGATTACGACTACGACTTTTATGTGCAATAGTCTTTCGACAGATAACTATTCGGATATCAACATATCCCTTTTCTTTTCTTTTTGATTATCAAATATTTAATATTTGATAATCAAATATTTAGCAAAAGAAAAGAAAAGGGATATGTTGATATCCGAATAGTTATCTGTCGAAAGACTATTGCACATAAAAGTCGTAGTCGTAATCGTAAAACCGTAAAAAGCGATAAATTGATTGATTACTGCGTCGAGGCCAAGCATTGTCGCGTCCTTTGCGTATAAACAACACGAATGAAATGTCATAACCTCAAAGCCATGATCATAAATCAGTATTCATAGTATAATTTTTTATTACTCGAAAATGTTGGAATTTCGACTCAAGTTTCGAATCGATAACTTTTCGATCTTACGTCGTCAAAATGACGTCTTTTTGAGGAACTATAAATAGTCAGTGTTTTTCGTTATCTGGATAAAATTATCTAGATAATTATATAGATGAAGGAATGGCTTTATCTTATTTTTATCTAGATTATTAAGAATATGGATTATCTTTATCTTATCTTAGATAAAATCTTTTTCAAATTAACTAAGATTGTAGAAGAGTATTGTAAAAAAATTTCTATATAACTTATAGTAGTAATGATCAGATTGTTTTTATGATATTTGGAGACACGGTAGTGTCTCGGTTAAGTAGATAAAACTGGGATTAGTATAACATCAGTCATAATTCAAAGCGACATTGAAGTACTTTCATATTTAGAAGATAAATCTAAGGAATTAGATATTCTTAATTTGTACTTAGTCAGAAATAGTTCCTCAAAAAGACGTCATTTTGACGACGTAAGATCGAAAAGTTATCGATTCGAAACTTGAGTCGAAATTCCAACATTTTCGAGTAATAAAAAATTATATATGTAAAGAGTGCAATGAGAATTTGATACATTTTTAAATATTTTTGGTGTAAATATGATACATAATCTTATATTTTGAATATTTTCGTTCAAAGATCGAATCGACATTTTTTTCGATTTCATTTCGACAATTGCAATATCGCTGTAATAATGAAAGCTTTCTTAAAATTTTTCAGAATTTCTAAATTTTATAACTTTTTAGAAAATTTTGTAATTTTTTTATATAAATTGAAACATTTTTTAGAACTATTGAAAAAGTTTACATCTTTTTTTCTAGTAATTCTTTGTATCTTATTTTATTGTTCTACTCTTGCTGAATAATATTATTTTTATTTGTACTTTTCGTAGTTTGTTTAATATAATCTTATCACTTTTGTATTGAAGAATTTCAGGAAATAATGTCTCTTACCATAAATGCTGTCAACCTATTAGCTGTCTTTAACCATAAATGAGCACGAAATCAAGGAAAAATGTTTTCGACATTAATTGTAGCTCGAATCGATATCGAAATGATTTGGATTTTTAAATTAATGAAATTTAAATAATAGTTTATCATACAAGTTTTCAATATCGTTTGGAAGTATAAAAATATACTAC
The DNA here is from genome assembly GCF_001594055.1 of Mycetomoellerius zeteki. NCBI lineage: Eukaryota > Metazoa > Arthropoda > Insecta > Hymenoptera > Formicidae > Mycetomoellerius > Mycetomoellerius zeteki. The sequence continues at coordinate 93,729 of NW_017257421.1, read as the reverse complement.
TATAGTGTCACTGCTACTGAAGTAGTATTACTACTGATACGCAATAATGTCAATGCTGAGCCAATAATGTTATCACTGTAGTAGTGTACGTATGAAGACATATGACATAGAACTATTTCCAGTAATTATAATATATGGTATAAAAAATTGATTAGAATAAAAAATACATATATATGATTAGAGCAATTAGTATTATTTCAGCCAGTAGAAATAATATTTTACAATATTATTAAAAACAATGTATTATCATAGGTATCATCATTTGTACATTATAATTATATTTAATATTTATTATTTTTTCTATACGTGTTCCGTCTCTTTCACAATATCTTCGACCAGATATGTTACAACTATAACGAATGATACATATCATATTAGTCTTTCGAACGATACCGAGATAAGGTATCGGTGCCGAGATCCTAACGAGACCCCGCGCGCGCGCGCCTCGCGCCGATACAGGACTTTTTATATCGAGATTCTCGACGTATGGTTCGGAGGGGGACATAAGAAGGTACCATTGATTTGATCTTGGATGGCGTTTCCAAGGCTAGATCGAAGTCATGTCGATTTTTTTAAATTTAACCATTATTTTTTATTACATTTTTTTGTAGCTTACCTCGAGAGCTTTTCAAAACACTATAGGGGAGACCGGAGACAAAAGTAACACGGGACAATAGTAACATCGTTAATATTTCTTAAACTATAATAGGTATGTGTATACGGCTGCAAAGCTGGTAAAATTTTGTAGACAAATCGACATTGAATCGTTCGTTACATGCTGATTCTCGCAGAAAGTGCACGAGTGCAGGAGCGAAAATTACTTTTTTCATGCATCAAGTAAGTTTTATTGCGTGCACAAAATCTAAAATATTTTTTTTTCTTTATAATGAAGGTATAATGTATTATCATAATATGTTTTAATGATTATCTGCATTGATGGTTTGTACATTTGAGTTAATTTTTATTTAGGTTTTTATTTAAAAAATTTACTATAAATCATAAAATATCATTAGGAGACAATAGTAACATCAATGCTTGAGGTCAGTTGTAACATTACAATTATCCCCAAATTTACTTGATTTTATTTTAGTATTATTTTGTACGACGTTATATGTATTTTTCTTCATAGAATCCCATTTACAAGAAAACACAAGACAGATAAGAGAAAAACTATATAAAAGAAGCGTCTTTATACAAACAGATAGAGAGACATTTAAAAAAGTTATGAAGGACGAGATATTTATTTGTGCAACTGCAAGAAAGAGTATGACTTAAGTTGTTTGTTACATACCTCTGGCAAATGTGGTACAATTATCGCCTTCTACTTTTTTATCGTTACTATCGTCCCTGGGAGTTGGGACGGTTGTAACAAAATTCCTCACAGTCTTTAAATAAACATAACTTTTTTCTAGTTACATAAAATAATTAAATCAAAGAAAATTTTGTATCTAAATAAATTCTATATCTAAAGATACATATTTTTTTAATGTAAGTATCATATTTTAACTATTATAACACTTCAAAGTCAAAATGTTACTTTTGTAACAGTCTCCCTTGTATTCATTTATTTTTCAAAAAATTTAAATTACTAGTACACAAATTACTAAAATAGTTAAAAAATTTAATTAATTCATAAAATAGTGAATAATTTAAGTTTAAAAGTTTAATCGTATAGATCATAGAAGAAAACACTTATTATGATTATCGAGACCGAGAGTCTTGACTCGAGATCGAGTCCGAGACGAAACTGTCACTGTCGAGGCCAAGCCGATACCGAAACGAGACTAAAAATTTCGAAACCAAATCGAGATGGAGACAAGATTTGAGCTAGTCTCGTCTCGGTGAGACCGAATCACTAATAAATCGCACATCGATGATGTTAAATGCGCATTTTGTATTTTTATATCTCAAAAATTACTACTCGGAATAAAAAATGGCAAATATTTTTAAAACTTAATTTTTCCAAGAACTTTTGTTGTGATATTTTAATTCGCGAATGTCGGATCAGTCTATAAGTTAATAATAATATTCTTGTATAATCTCCGTTAAATAGTTCAAAAACAGCTTTTTAATCTTTTTGAGCAAACGAAAAAATTTCTATATACAGAGTGAGTCATCTATATACAGGGTCATTTTAATCGAATCAGACAAATATCTCGAAAAATATGGAAGATACGGAAAAATGTTTCAAACAAAAGTTGTATGGTTTCGAGGGGAACATAAGACGGTAGCATTGGTTTGACCTTGGATAGTCATTTGAAAGTCACGTGAAGGTTACCTTCAATTTCTTAAATGAAAACCCCCATTTTTTATTTGCATATTCTTGTAGCTTACCTCGAGAGCTTTCCAAAACACTATAATATTTTTTCATTAAGTACTTTTCGATTTTATAAAGCTTGCAAGTTAATATCATATTCTTGGAGGATGTAAGATTCTGTAAAGAAATTATTTTTAAAGAGTTTCTTATAAAGCTAAGACAAGATCCTTTCATTGCGATATAAATCGTCGTGTATGATTTATTCTAGATTCCTACGAACATTAAAGATTACTGGTGAGATTCATGTACAAATTATATAAGATTCTTGTATGATCATGTATGTTCACTTAGTAATCTTGATTGATCACATACAACTCGTTTAAGATCTGGTACAAAAAACTTACATGAATTTTCAACAGGGATGCATTATTATATGATTTTATGCATTTTATCCGATTATAATACGATAAATGGTATAAAAGGAACAGTTTCTTTTGATGAATAGATTCGGTTTGTACACCTCGAAAATGCATAAAATATAAATTGCAAATTAATTGAAGAGAAAAAAACTACTATGTTTTTATTGAATATTTTAATTTGTTACACATTTACTACTAAACAGTGAATCTGTTATCATAAAGTGTTTTTTTCCTATATCAACATGAAGACGCGGAATATATCAAAATTTGTGAATTAAAATATTATAGCCAGAAAGCTCTTAAAAAACAGTTATAAAAGTAGGAGAGACTAGGGGCAAAAGTAACATTGACTTTGAAGTATTATAACAGTTAAAAAATGATACTTACATTAAAAAAATATGTATCTTTTGAGATATAGAATTTATTTATTAAAACAAAATTTTCTTTGGTTTAATTATTTTATGTAACTAGAAAAAAAGTTATGTTTGTTTAAAGATTGTGAGGAATTTTGTTACAACCGTCCCAACATCCAGGGACGATAGTAACGATTATAAAAGTAGAAGGGGATAATTGTACTACATTTGCCAGAGGTATGTAACAAACAACTTAAAACTCTTTCTTGCAGCTGCACAAATAGATATCTCGTCCTTCATAACTTTTTTAAATGTCTCTCTATCTGTTTGTATAAAGACGCTTCTTTTATATAGTTTTTCTCTTATCTGTCTTGTGTTTTCTTGTAAATGGGATTCTATGAAGAAAAATACAAATAACGTCATACAAAATAATACTAAAATATTTCAAAATAATACTAATATAAAATCAAGTAAATTTGGGGATAATTGTAATGTTACAACTGACCTCAAGCATTGATGTTACTATTGTCTCCTAATGATATTTTATGATTTATAGTAAATTTTTTAAATAAAAACCTAAATAAAAATTAACTCAAATGTACAAACCATCAATGCAGATAATCATTAAAATATATTATGATAATACACTATACCTTCATATTATAAAGAAAAAAAAATATTTTAGATTTTGTGCACGCAATAAAACTTACTTGATGCATGAAAAAAGTAATTTTTGCTCCTGCACTCGTGCACGTTCCGCGAGAATCAGTATGTAACGAACGATTCAATGCCGATCTATCTACAGAATTTTACCATGCTGCCGCATATACACATATCTATTATAGTTTAAGAAATATTAATGATGTTATTGTCCCGTGTTATTTCTGTCCCCGGTCTCTCCCCCATTTACCATTTTTCTGAGTAGTAGTTTTTGATATGTAAAATTGCCAAGGAGAATATATTTTAAATTTAAGATGTATCGTAACGCGCTCATATTGTTATTTCACGATAACTGAACAAAGTGATAACATATAACTAAATATTCAAGTAATGCAAATACAATATCAATTTGATACATATTAATACGGAGTTAATGAACACATTAGAAACATTGTTCCTTGTAAAACTAACTAATATTATAGATTATAGTTAAATGGCCGCCTGTTCATAAATCGTAGTGTTTCGAACGATACCGAGACTAGTTTCGGTATCGGTACCGAGACTGAGATGAAACCGAGACGAGACTTTTTATATCGAGAGTCTCGTCGAGACTCTCGAATTTTGTAATATTTAAGATACATTTTCCAACGCGTAAAATATTCATATAGTGTCTTAAATTTTTTATATAGATATTTATATTGTATATAAACTTTTTATATAGATATTGTTATATAGATATTTAATAAGTCTTAAACTGTATTGACATTTTTGATACAAAAAATTAAGAATTAAAATCTTTAACAAAAATTACTTATAAGGCATCATTAGTTATTATTACAATATATTAATGTTCTAAAATTTATCTTTGAGACTACAAGTTAGCCAAGAATTTATGCATAAAATTATACGTCGATGTTTCGTTTAACCTATTCCTATGTTTTCTAATAACTAATGATGCTTTAGAAAATAATTAAATCATTAAAAAAAATATCCTTTAAACCAGATATATTCATTTATTTTTCAAAAAATTTAAATTACTGGTACACAAATTAATAAAATAGTGAATAATTTAAGTTTAAAAGTTTAATCGCATAGATCATAGAAGAAATTGAAAAAACACTTATTATGATTATCGAGAATGAGATTCTCGACTCGAGACCGAGACCGAGACGAGATTGACACTGGCTACGTTTACACCGTGTATTTAGGCCGCGGCCTATACAATAGATGTCCTTGTTTATCCTGTAAGTTAAACAAAGACGCCTATCGTATAGGTCGCGGACTAAGTGCACGGTGTAATCGTAGCCATTGTCGAGACCAAGCCGATACCGAGATGAAAATTTCGAGACCAATTCGAAACCGAGACGAGATTTGAGCTAGTCTCGTCTCGTCTCAATGAGATCGAATCACTAATATCATTAAAAATACAAATAAGAAGTAAAACCAAAACCATAGGAGTCAACGCAAGATGTAAGTAATGCGAAAAACATTTAAAGATTTAATAAATCTTTGAGAAAGAACGTTTCAATTCTAAGTTTGAGTCATCTTCAGCTTAAATTCACAAAATTAAAATATATAACTAAAAAACATTTATTACGACTTAAAACTAAAATTCGACATCACCGTTTCGGTAGTTTCGATAGTTTGCTGTATTTGACCGTATATGTGGGGATATGAGAATCCGAGCAGTTGTCCAACACAGTTACATAGCTGAGTTGCGATAAACATCTGTTTAAGTATATTATTGCTAATTATTAATATCATTAAAGTTAATGTTATTTATTTAATTTGGTATCCGAATTACATGGGATTTAATGTGGCGCCAATTGTTGATATCAAATCTTTTTTACGAATGATTAGAGATGTAAAATTACTGTCAAATTTGACAATTACTTACGGTAAAATGGTAATTTATTGGTAATTTTGATAAAATTTGTTTTTTTTTTACAGTTTTATGCATAAATAGGTTTTATTTATGTTTTTCACATTAATGCATAATATAAAATAATATTCTTCTAACATTCTCATCGAGAATATAAATCGCAGATATAGAGTAATAATAGGACTCCTCACTAAATCTAAACGTAAAATCTAATTGATGCTAAAATCCGTTTTCAATATATGGTTTCCTAGAGATTTGGTACAGTGAAAAATAGAAAGCGATGCAAATAAAAAATTCCAGTATTTTTTACATAATTCTTTGTTTTATATTTTAAAATCTAGCATTTTACTGAATTACTTAAAATTATTCTATATTTCTATTCAGATATTCCGGCAGTAGTGCAATTACAGAAAGATTATTTTATTTTTGATGTATAATTGTGTCTTTGTTTTTACTTTAATAAAAACTTTAACAGTCTAGTCGTTAAAATACCAATAAATAAATGAAAGTTCCATGCGGGATCTACAATAAAAGTCGTAGAGGTCGTAGAGTCTTAAGTTACAGAAAATTGATCAATTACAGTCGAATATAAGAAAAATAATCGACTATGCATGTCAATTTTCTACGACTTAAGACCCTATGACCGCTACGATTTCTATTGTAGACTCCACATTATACTATAATTAAGTTTAATTGTAAAGTAAAAAATATAAAAATACAAATAAAAAATCAAAATATGAATAAAATAGTTTAGGATTACTGTACTTGTTATATTTTTTTCAGAATCCTAATAAAAAAACTTATTTGAAGTTTCTTTAGTTTAGACTATGTACAGTCTTTCAATTGTCATATATTCAATATACAATAATAATTAAAAGGAATAATATTACATATTAATATTACATATTGGTATATATATATATATATGACATAATATAATATATTATATTGTATACCAATATGTAATATCAAAATAAAAATATGAGTTAAATAAAGCGTTTTGAATTTAATAACTAAAGGCTAAATGCTTTTATAATACATCATATAATTTTATTTTTATAATTTTTTTAAAATTATCATTTTACCAGCCTCCAAAAATTACTGACTAATTTACCGTAATTTACCGAATAAATTACCGTAAAATTTGGTTTTTCATTTTCATTTCTACGAATGATACATAAAATTTTGTGGAATTTAATTTGGCGCCAGTTTTGTTGATATCAAATCTTTTATACAAATGATACATTATCGTTAGAGTTCAGTAAATAATAAAGATACCATTTGGTACGAATATCCTTAAAGAAAAATTAGAACTACTTATTAATTGGATTGGATACTTAGGTTTTATTCGAGAAGCACGTATTCTTAGCGCCTCTTTTTATCTTTTTTAAAAAGGTAAATTTGTATATTTGTAGAATTTACCTTGATTAGTTAAGACGCCTGCAGCATCTGAGTTTTAATTTTTCATTTGATACGTTAGTTTTTTCGAGGAGTAATAATTTTTGACCGAGAATTAAAGTTGCCACTACTTGGATTGGAATAAGAAGACCTTCAATAAGAGTATCTTTGAAGAAAAATTAAAACTATACTATTAATTAGATAATATAATACACACAATTCGTCCTTAGTCCATATCCCAGGTAGAACATGGAGTCATAATTAAGTCATAATGGTATTACAGGACGTCATCATGATGTCATTTGATACCTAAAAATTGACTTATAAGTGACGAATGAGGTCATGATGTCCTCATGACTTCTGTGTTCTACTTGAGGTACAGTCAATACGTTAATTTTTAATATTCGAATGACCTACTTATACGAAGTCTGGGATATTTAATTTTCTTACGTCATGAATCCCGATCAGACGCAAGTAAAGAAAACAACAAAAGGAATGAATTTTAATTAGAAACGGTTTTATATTTCAATATTGACAGATACGGACAATCCGTGATGATAGCTGTTCACGGAATAAAGAATCAATTACAAGGAGGAAATAACAATAAAAATATCGGGTTTCCATTCCACTCGTCTCTTTTAAGAGCGTTCTTTCAACAATTGCACGGTTCGATAAAAGAAAAGAAGCTCAACGAAAAGGAGAATCGTTTCTCGTTTCTCTTCTTTTTTTAACGTTTGTATCGAGAGATTTGACTTTTCGTAGCTCGGTTATGTCAGTACGTTAAAAGCCTTTTTTGCAGCTTCAGCTTTTCCATTGTCTGGTTAACTTGCGGTTAAGCTTAACCTAATGATTCACCCAATGGGCTTCTTAATCTCGAATTTCGCAAAGTCACAAGTCGTTAGTCGTGATATTTTCAAGATCGAAATTCAGCGTCCTTGAAGATCATTCGATTTAATGTCAGTGTGAAGGCTACGGGATTAAGATTGTACAGAATTTATTACTTCTCGTTTTTATCTCGAATTTGAAAAAAAAGGAAGTTCTTTTTACGAGGCTATATTATTCAAGCGATTAAATATTATCCAAACAGAACATTAAATCGCGATAACGTCAAAATGACATTAAAATGAATCGGAAATAATTTGAAAATGACTTTTAACAATCATTTTGGAGTTATTTTGATATCATTTTGATATCATAATAATAATAACTTGTTCTGCTTGGGTTATAAACCGTGCTGCAAGTTGTCTCTGACGAAGGAGAATATTCGTCGGTCATCTCTATACGATAGGCGTATGCACATATGAACTACACGTTGCATATTGTGTGCAAATGATATACAAATGATGGCATAGTCTGGCATGTTTCGCGTTCCGACGCAATATTCTCGCGCGTCGGCGCGACGACGGAAGGAAGAAACGTTCGTCCGTAGTTTTCGATCCCAGGGGCAACATCACGGCGTACTGTAGCATTCGCGAAGGCCGCTTCAATTCCTCCTTTTGATTCCTTCGCGTTTCACCATGCGCGAGGTATTTCTCCTTGGATACGTAAAAAGCACGAAGCTGGGGCACAATTCCGCGATACGTAAGAAATGTCGCGTATAAATTTACGTATTTATTTATGCTCGAAAGGAATACTGCAACGCAGAGAAAAAACCTGTATCTTATATCGTAACATCTTCACGTTATTTATGTAATATGAGAGATCAGTAATTAATTTATCTATAATTTAACGAATAGTGATCCGTTACGCTATCACGTCGAAGCGATAAACAAATTTCTTTCACTTCGGTTAAGAAGAAAAGGGCAGATAGAAAAAAGAAGGACATTACAAATTTCATTATACGTAGAACGCGGTCGTATTATGCGTATACGTCACGTAAGTGACGAAAATGTAAATCGCATAAATGCACGTTGCAAAATGAAGCGAAGGAGGTGCCACGAGCATGGGAGAGTCGATGGAACTCGATCTTCCGTGAAATCGAATTGCGACGCGGTTTTCTCTACGTGGTCGACAAGGGACGAATGTCAATGTACACGTCGCTTAGTTATGTTGTATTCCGCAGCCGCAAGTCGTTCCTGCACCAAGAAAGCACCCTTTCGCCGGGATGGAATGCGAATGAGTGAAACACCAAAACATTGAGACATTCCGCTAGACAGATATGTATATATGTATATGGAAGATTCGGGGTGGCTGAGATTCTCTTCCATTTGGATAACCGGATAGAAAGTACTTACACTAGACAGATTTGTTTGGAAACTGGACAAAAAAATTTTATGTGGTATAGTATACTTTGATTGGCTCAATCAGCATTGTACACATGTTCTTATTTCGGTTTAATCCTTATGGCCTTTCTATAATAAGCCATTACCTAAGTTTTAAGTCTTAAGCCGTAAGAAATTGACCAATCACAGTCGAATGTGAGAGAGATAATCGACTGTGATTGGTCAATTTCTTACGGCTTAATAAGGTAATGACTTATTGTAGAAAGTCTATTAGGACAAGAACACAGATTCTTGCATAACGCATAATGCACATGGCATCAAAAAATCAATCAGAGTCTTTTATTTCATGGAAAGGGAGGATTTTGATTAGTTTATTTTTTTATGTATTATGCATTATGCGTTATGCAAGATCCCGCCTTTAATACATACGATGATTTTCCGGTCCTTTATGGACCATACAATAAGTCATTCATATCCCGAATTAATTTTTATGACTTCAACAAATAGACAAAAATTATTAAGTGACTCTTACATATATTTTAACATCTTTAGGAAGTATTTGTAAAATTGTGTATTAAAAAAAATTGTATATAAATTTTATAACAATTACTTGATGCTCCTACTTTTTCAAAGAAAAGAAATGTTTAAAAACGAATGACCCAATCATGTGTACTGAGGAACATAAATAGAATTTAAACAAGAACACATGTACGATGATTGAATCAATAAAAATTTGCGCCACATAATACAATTTTACCCACGAGACAAATCTATAGATATTTTTTAAGTAATTCATATTCTGTTCCATGATTTATTTGTTTTCTGAGTTTTGTTTGCCGTTTATTTTGTTTGTTTTCTTAGTTTTGTTTGTATCGTTTTATTAAATTTGCACTTTGCGCTTTGATCATCTTGTTTTCATTATTGATATTACAGTGGCAGCTTTGTTGATGTCTTATCTTTTGCATGTAAATTTTTTTCATTCATGTTTAATTATCTGAGATATCGTAAATTTATCTTGTGTTTATGTAATGAAATTATTATTATTATTATTACACATGAATTGATTCCAATAAAAAGCTTTGAACAAGAAGAGTTATTTCTAGGTTTTTTAATGTAACTATATATTTCACGTTAATAATTTTATAGTGAAAGCTTCATGTTTACGGAGATGTATCGCTCTTATTGATAACTAAATTTATATGTATAAGACGACGAGAGGCAAGAAAGAACTTCAGAGTTTACGTGGGAGAATCTGTCGCCTATAGTTCAATGAAAAATCCCTAATCGCGTCACTCGTATTGCACCTGACGCCTTACAACACCTTGCTCAGGATTAAATCTGTGTTAATACAATTCTATCAATAACTGTTAACAATTAAACCTATGCACACGATCTGTATTTTTCTGCTTGATTGCTCGCGTTTCAATAAATTGCTAAAACTACATCACATAGAACGTAGAATTTTTAGTAATTCTATATAAATCCAGCAAGAAAAAAATACATTGTGTGCTGTAAACTTTACTTTATACATTTAACATTCATATCATACTAAACTAATGCAAAATAGCAGGCTATTTATTTATTATGTATTTGTATATGTATACTTGAATAGTGCATAATGCAACTAGATCTCTTTAAGACCCCTAAGTACTTTTCAATGCTGGTAGATTATTCGAGAAATGTATAGAGTGGAATATTGTATCACTGACATATTAAGCATTCAATTATTAAATTTGTTTAACTAAAATAGTGAAAGATATATAATAATTAAATAATTAACTATTAACATATAATAATTAAGTAATTAAGTAATTAATATGTAATAATTACGTAATTAAGTAAATAATATATAAAAATTAAGAAATCATCATCACCATTTGATGACAGCCCTTTATGGGCCAGAGCCTGCTCAATTAAATAGTTAATTATTATAATTATTTAATTCCGTAATCTATTTTTAGAATTAAATGAATACATATTTTTTCATTTCTTAAAAAAATTTGAAAAAGTTTCCTTATATTCTCACCTCATTGTTAAAAATTACATTAACATGTTTTGTTTCTATTGATAAATATTTGAATTGCAAGGAACTGTGATAAGAAACAAAGTTGTAGAAAATAAGAGTCTTATGCAATAAAATAGATCTGTACACAATTATGTAAATATTATTAAAATCTTCTCTGAAATGAGAGAATGCCCTTATTATTAGGAGGAGCTTTTAAAGTTTACTGAAGTCTTTTGATAGAAAATTACACAAAAGCACAAAATATGTATGTGATCTTTCTGTTAAAGTAAATAAAACATGAGTAGACATATGAAAAGTTATTTCGAGAAAAATTTCTGTCATCTTAAGTAGGATACACGAGTAGTGCCACGTGTGTGACCGCATAAATCACATACTATTTACTACACATTTTGCACACATAAATTGCCCACTATTTATTACTACTGCACATTCCATCTAAATTTATAGACAAGTAAAACAACACATATTATCAATATGAGATCTTAATAATGACATAAACTCTACATCAAATAATTATAAATAACACGTTGTATAAAGACTGACATAGAAAACAAAATTCTTTGCATACTCAAGCAGAACAACGAGAACAACATTATAATATCAAAATGATGTCAAAATGATTTCAAAATATCATTTACAATTCATTTTAACGTCATTTTGACATCATTTTGACGTTACGTGACTTTGACGTTACGTTGTTCTGCTTAGGTATAATGCAAACATATGGTAGTTAAAAAACTTTTATTTATTTTTTCATCTTTTCAAAATTCTCGAAATTAAGGAGGCTAATTAAAAATTTCGTTGAAAAATTATAAAAATTAAAACAATTATGTTAAAGCTGCGAATATAAGATAAATGATAAAAGACCTTTTACATCATTCGGACTGATAAATGTAGGTATTACAATTAATTCAGTACGCGATAATTAATATACGCGCGCGCGAGAGAGAAATGTATTCCATCATTATATTATATATAATTTCAATGGCTTATTTTATTTATCGGATATAATTTATTAGCTATATCTATATTATCTTTGTCGTTATTTACCGTTATTACATCATATGTTGTATTTTATGCCGAAAAATCGAATCGTCTCGTATTTCTCAGGTATCCCCACACCATCTTGAACATGTTTGCATGCACGTCGTTTCGCGTTCTCCGCGAAAGCAACAAGTTTGACCACGATCGGGACCACGTTTCTTCGTCACATTACCTTACGTAAATGTTGTGTGTGTATCCCTTCGTATTACTAATAAAACTTTCATTTCGTGCGTATCGAATGAAAATGTGCGTCACACTTCGACCCCTCGTCCGCCCCGGGTGCGGCATGGGAAGGTGAGAGTTGACGAGAGAGGGTAAGTTACGCGTCGACGTATGATTTCTCTGGCGCCCCATGAAACGCGCATGGCAGTTGGAACGGCGCGTATTTAAGGGCTGATCTCCGGCTGTTCTCGCCACTGTCACACGGTTCTCGCCCGGGCCTCACGCCGGTCATTCCACGCGGCGCTTCTCTTTACAACCCTTCGTCCTTCTTCGCCGAGCCATCGTCCACGTCCACGTCCGCGTCACGCCGACGGCGATCTCCGTTATCTTCTCGTCCATCCATCTCGCGCGTCACATCGCGAGACATCCCGCGATCCCCCGTACCATCCCATTGCCGTTTCGCACGGACGTCTGTCCAAGTCACTAAGTCAGAACTTCGGGGGTCGAATTCGGGGGTACCACATCCCTCGTGCGAATTCGCGGTCCCGTTCAGGCTGATACCGACTCGCGGTCTAACGGTGCGATAAAAGGGGTGAACGAGCGCAACGAGAAGCCGTAAGAGCCTTCTGCTTTTGCTGACCATCTGCTCTCGACGATCACCTTCTTTGCTATCTTTACGATCTCGCCAGGTTGGTACCGTCCCGTTGAATGTTTAAATCTAAACTTTCTGTATACACTAAACATTGCCTAAGCTTTAAGTCTTAAGCCGCAAGAAATTGACTAATCACAGTCGAATGTGAGAAGAATAATCAATTAAATTGGTCAATTTCTTACGGTTTAAGACTTAAAGCTCAGGTAATGGCTTATTACAGGAAGCTTATAATTTTAATTCACTTGCGCGCGCGTGAAGTGAAAGATTACTTTTTAAGAAAAAAAATTAACAATATGATCTGGATTTACGTTTTTTAAAACACTCATTGCAAAGTATTAACATCTTTTGCAGAATCTTCTTTAAATGCATGAGTCTAATGAGATGCGTTAAATGTTAACGTAAATTTGTTAATATGATTATATATAAAATTATAATATATAGTATTGTATTATAAAAGATATATATAATATTATATAAATATAATTAATATGTAAATAAAATATTACCTAGAGCTTTGATATTTGATATCATAATTGAGAGATTGTGTGCCACTCTGCATAAAAGTTACGCATCGTGCTAAAAATTCTATTCTGCCACGTCTGCAAAATTTAAAAAGGTTTATATAAAAATATGAGTTTATAACGAAATATGTTGTTAAAAACTCTTCGATATTTCTATTTTCAACATTCTACAAAATAGAAACTTATACAAAACTTAATAACTTTGTATGTTGTGCAATTCAATATTTTCTAATATGGGGACAAGTTTTTATGTTTACTTTTAGTTTTAGAAATCGGGTGTATCCACAACCTACTCTTTTCTAGAAATAACTTTTGCACACCCACGAAGAATATAACTTCATTAGGGATTGAAATGTTAAAGCGGCTTCGAGGCAATCGAGCAAACGTAATTCGTTCCAATACAGATATTTTTCGTTTTCAACAGTTGCGTTCATTCGATTTACGGAGCAAATGTTCGTTTATTATTCATTATTGGCATAACACATGCGTGTTTGAAGGCAACAGTAAAGTATGATCTTGTATCACATTTATATAAAAATAAACATAAATATAATTTTTCTACTAAATTCCAATTTTTAAAACCAATATATAGAAAATTATTAATTGCGTAGTGAAATGCAGAAAATTACAGTATTATTATTGACAGTAGTGTTTATTAACTTTTTTTACTTACTAAGATTACGTCTTCCTTTGACATTTTTCCTCGAAAGTTCTTGTCGATTGTGGTAATGAATTTATTTCACAAATAGAATTTATTTCACGGGTGGAGACTATCTGATAAAAAGTGTACTTTATATACGGATACAAATATTTTACATAAACATCATTTTAGGCGTATATTGTGTCATCTACATATAAATCGATTCTTTGTTTACGATAATTATTAAATAGCTATATATATATATATATACTTTACGTTATATAGAATTTCCTAGAATTAAGGAAAATAGAAATATATTCCTCCGAAAATTCTAATGTTCGATGGTAAAGATATCTTTGAAGCACTAATAAATTCTTAATTACGAGGAAACAAGAGCGAGAAACTTTTCCATGAATTAAATTCGAGAGGAACAAGTGCAAGACATTATTTGATACTCAATATGAAGTAGATTTTAACGGAACTTTTAATTAGAAATTTAATTAAAATTTAATTCGGCGATACAAGATGCCGAAGTTCGAAAAGTTGTGATAAATCGTGATCTACGGTCTACGGTTTTCGTTAAAGAAAAATCGATTTCGAATTTTTTAAGATGAAACGCTGTGCGCACAATTTTACAATTTCAAGATTCTATACATATCTATCATGTACCGATAACGCGTAAAACATTATCACATAGATGTGGGAGAACACCTAGTCTTTGAAAGGAATTCAATTTCAAAGTTTGACGTTTTAAGCTCACATTCGAATAAGGCGAACAAAATTGATGGCGAACGTTTTAAATGTATTTGACTATTTAGTAACGTGAGAGCTCATCTATTTTTTAAATGTCGAACTCGAAAATTGATGTCTTGAGACATATAGGATAAAACGTTGTTGAATGCTATTTCTCAATACAGTCATGATAAATGGACTTGAAACGATCTTGCGGTTCGACGCGTAAATAATTAATACGAGATATAAATTAACGTGAGTTTATATTTTGTATATAAATCTATTATAATCAGGGTTGCCACAAGATTGAAAATCAAAGAAATCAGAGAAATGTCAGGGAAATTAAAAACGGCCAGGAAAATTAGGGAAAAATTAAAGAATTTTATAATATTTTCTGAAAAATTAAAGTTCTTGGCTTTAAAGAAGTTTAATGTACATTACACTTATATAATTTTGGAATACTATCAACTTAATAATTAAAAATGCAAACAGTGCAAAGTGATTAATTAGTCATTAATAATAATTTACACTGCTATGTTAATCGATTTCTCAACAAAACATTTAACGATTTTCCAAATCAATGAAAATATAAAAAATTTCAAATTACTGAAAATTACGAAATTTTGTCTGGAAATTGGAGAAAAGTTGTGGAATCTTAGGATGAGAAATTTGTGATCAGCCTGAATTAATACTTCGGTTACGTTACACAGGAAAGAGCATTACGCCGATCATTACGAGAGATTGATTTTTCGTTCCTCAATTTGCATTTTATCATCCGTAAAACGATGAATGTTCTGCAATACGCACGGAATGAACATAACAATTGGATTACAAATCGCATACCGGTATTGATTTAATCAATTCTCTCTGTATCTATCTCTATTACTATCTCTGTATTACGTTGTATTACTATTTCGTGTAATAATATACAAGCTTGGACTGTATAAACGAGATGTAACATGTGGCAGTTACAAATATCACTCTCATTAGCATTCAATTAACGCAGGCCCTTAATTAATTATGTGCGCGTCGGTTCAGCGTTTTTATCTTTTCTTTTCACTCGTTAGTCTTTAATTTCATCTTCTTTCAACGCATTAATTAGAATCACTGCAAGGATAAAAGGGAATAAAAAGAAAAAATCGCAAAATAACTATTGTTTTAATAAAACAGCTTTGCGAGGCAACTATATACATTTTCTATATTTTTTTCTCGCGTAAAATGCCAATTAATTTTCTCAAAGCTTTCATTACTTACACATTGTAGAACGGATCAGAGAAACGAATTTTGCAAATTTCATAGAAGCCTCAAATATATATTATGTACTTTTTTTCTTTTTTCCTTTCATAGACGATATTATATATCGTCTCCTCATTCAACCTTTTACAGAAATTTAATATTGGCTAATATTAAAAGACGGTAATTAATTAGTTATGTTAAGTATTCAAAGCTGTTCTTGAATACTTTTCGTACTTCAAATATAATTAATTACTGTCTTTTAGTAATAAATTGGCCAGTATTAATTCTCACCGTGTAAACGGAGGTCATTTGTATCCAGGCGATTTTTAAAATTATGAATATGATGAATATTTTGGAAACAAGTCAGTACGCGGACGCGCCATTTTGCCCCTAAAAAAACTTGTAGGATGGGGGATACTCGTGAAAGCTCGTCATTTTCTCACTAAGGATATTCAAAATCGAGCGCGGACACAAATGACACCCCTTTATACGCAACGCATATTTGTCGTACAAGTAAGTAAAATGATTTTTTTGTGTTTCTTGACTATTTTTATAAATAAAACACATATATATAACGAAAAAATTTTTATTTAGTGTTACCTTAGAATAAAAATGGCAAATCGCTTTGCAGAAGAAGTATTACGATCTCTCTGTTCTCTTACAATGTCATTCCGGATGTATTTTTATATTTACGAAAGTGTGAAATAAGATAATTGTGAATTATAAATTTTGAATAAAAAATGAATTTTTTTAAAGTTAAATGTCAGTTTTTCATACGAACGCTTATTTTTATAAATTTCAAGATTGTAAGACTTAAATGTGCCGAACTTAAGCATTTAAATTAAAAAAATAAGCATTAAAGATGCAGCTTGGACCATTATAAGCTTTAAATTCGTATTTGTTGTATATTCACATATACGGTTTTAATAAATCATTTATTATTAAAAATATGTACCTTAAACTTTATTTTTCATTTTTAATAGATTAGATTTTGTTGATTTGTTCAAAAATGACAAATTTTTAAACATATTATACTATACTCGCATTTTGGTTTTTATATTTGTAATAATAAAATGTTTAAACAAATAGATTTATAAAATTATGTATAAATTTTTCGTTTAGAATATCTGAGAAAATTATATGAATTTTTGATATTTTTTAAGCCATTTAATTCATTAAAAAAATACGCCGGATATTAACGATATCTCGTATATACTGGGTACTAAAAAAACGTGTACACAGTGAGGATTAAATTGGCCAGTATTAGATTTCTGTATAACGGAAGGCTTTTAATCACTGCGTACATATATTACGGATCTTGATATCATATATTACGGAATTTTGAACGATATCTCATAAAAAGCTAATCTTCAGACTTCAAACTCGGAAATTCATTCTCATCCAAGTAAATATTGAGAATCACGCTCTCTCCGCTTTACAGTTTTTAAATGGCGTAACGGGGGTAAATCCGGGAGTGACCTTATTATACCGAAATTCTTTGATATTTCGAAAGCACGTGGAAAATTCATAACTGATATTGCGCGTGTAAATAGACAAAGGATCTTATTAGATGAACTTCTTGTAATAAGTTATTATCTCTCTTATAGAAATTTATATTAATAGAGGCGAATTTATCATTTATTTTGAAATTAAAAATATTAAAAATATTATTTTGATATTATTTTTGATATTAAAAATTAATAACGGTACTTTTAATATTCAAAATAAATGATTAATTGGCCAGTACTAGTATTAAATTTCTTTAAGGATAAATTTTGAGAAATCGACCAATCATAGTCGATTATTAATTCTTCTCACATTCACAGAGAAAAAGATTTGTTTGGATTCGAGAGTTCTATTTACATTTATTGCTTCATTGAAACAAATTTCATTATAAATAAATACATATTTTATTTAATAAAAAAAAATTTAGTTTTAATGTAAATAATCACATTCTTAATTTAAACATCCATTTGATTGGACTATTCCAATGCATAAATTTGTTTAATTTAAAGAAACTTTTTCGACTGTGATTACTCAATTTTTTATAACTTAAGATTTAAAACTTAGATAATGACTTACTTTAGAAATTATTAAAGTTTACGAAATTTATAACACTAAGGGAAGCACAGAGTCTTGCAAGACGCATAAGAAAATGAACCAATCAAAGTCTATTGTTTTCTTTCTTTCTATGAAATAAGAGACTTTGATTGATTGATTTTCTAACGCTTTATGTGTTATGCAAAAATCTGAGCTCGAGCCTTAACTTCACGAAGGCAAACACGACGCCGAATACACTAATCTCTTTCGGCTCGGAGGGGTTGCACGAGCAGAATCGTACACGACGGGTTCTGCCTCTAATACCATACGCAACTTTCGCAAGTTTAATCGCGATCGTAATACGGGAGGCGCAAACTCGTAATTCCACTTCCGTATCAACATTCATGCCGTTCGTGGACATCTTCCTGTATACGGAATGACGTAAACTCTCCTGTGTGCCGCATTAAATTGCGATAGTTCTAACGAGTACGACTGTTTCGGCGCCACTATTCCGCTTGTTTCACCCTGAAACAACGCGAGAGAGTTTCGGAGAAACTGGACGCTCAAAATGATAAGATCGATCGGTGACGTCTCGTTGCTCGTTTGACATTATCTTGTGAATGACGTACGATCTCAATGTTCGCCCTGAAATAATTTCCGCTATCTATTGATAATCATGAAATTCTTTCAGTAGTTGCTCGTTGGAAAGCTTAAGAATTGTTTATTCCTTTTATTAAGGGAAAAAAGTTACAAAAGAGATCGCAATACAGAAGGATTTTAGGTAGCTAAAAATATCACGTTAAATTGGTTTCATTAAAACCTAGCGAACAGAGACGCAAGTTCGTTAATGCCGTATTTCTTTGTGTTACACTCATTAAAAACTTTCTTCGGCATCCACTGGTGAATTGTATAATTTATACTTAAATAGTATGAAAATACGGTTGTGGTACAGTCACAGAGAGCGTTTGTCTGTCTCCTAATGGACTCTTATAACGGCTTGTATGAGCAACAAAGTAGTACAAAGCGTCTAATTTAAAGCTTTTAAAGTACAATAAACGTAATGTAAACAGATTCCACAATTAGACGAAAAGTTTTGATATTAGAAGTACATTCTAATGTACTTCTCAGAATTAGCTGTCTCAGAATGAGAAGCGAAGTAGAGTTTTTTTTTCACGTATGGTCGCATAAGTGATTTATTCGTTTATGAAGCGAATTCATGTTCGATATTCTCTTCTTTTTCTCTGTCTTTTTGCCGAAGTTGCTAGATTTATTGGAATTGCCCACGCAATAACATACGGATTACTTGACGTAATAAAAACATTTGAGCTGGCGAATATGACATTTGAGTTGGCGAATATGACGTAACACAATTATTACGCTTGTTGGGTGTAGAATGCCATATAAAGCAGAATCTACAAAATATGAAGGTTTCTGGAACAAGCTGACTTCCGGTGGAAGTGATGTGGAGAACATTAATAGAAGATTGATATCGACGATCTCTCACAATTTCTCTCCGTTGCCTCGCAAAGGAGATAAAATAAAATCATTTTCGATGTCTCTCTAATAAGAAAAATATCGAAAATAATTTTGTACGCATTTTACAAGAATCTATGGTCAATGATGCAGTACAGATACAGGACGGTAGTAGTTAAATAAAAAAAGAGAGAAAGAAAAAAGAGGGAGAGAGATTGAGAGGAAGGATTACACTTTTATACTGGCACGAAATCGACAGTCGAACCAGAAAAATTGGAACAACGATACGTAAATCAGGAATTCCGATACAGCGAACATAAGTATCTGCTCAATCCGGAATAAAGTTTTTTAAATTCGATCATTATTTTATGACTTATTAAGACCGAATGCCTTCAAGATCATATCGAGAAGTGAAATCGAATATATCGAATATATCAAGATTATTATATATTATATTCAATATTAACAGAAAAACATTTTAAAGATATTACTATCAATATTTGATCTCAATTAATTATTGGCTATGAATAGTCATTTTTCAAGTAGATGAGCTTAACTATTTTTTTAAATTAAATTCATCTTTTTCTTGCTTATGAAAAAATTCTTTTCAGCGAAAAGAAAAAAAATGAGAAGAAGTATCTAAAATTCTCAATCTTTTTGGATTACACATCTGTGTGATTACTCTCGATGGCGAAAGAACGTCTCGTCATTTTCCCACTTCCACGATATTAATATTGCATCGCACTTTCAAAGATAGCCATGTGAAGTCGATTCGCGTAATGCGTGTAGTAATATGGTTCGTATGATATGTACGGTTCGTGTGATATGTACTATTCCAGTGATATCGGAGAAGCGGAAAAGACTCGAACATAGCCGGCACTTTCAAAGTACATGTGTATGCATAGTGCGTATACATAGCGTTACTTGTGTATTAATCATTCAGGGGAGATTTCAGAGCACAATATATGCGATATGCATCGATGTATTCTGTATTCATATCTTTCATATACATATATTTATTTCTTCATCTTTGTATGCTTTTCGTAAAACGCGGCTCCTTCAAATAAAAATTTTTTAACCCTCCAGAGCTGACGATGGATTTATTGGATTAATTTAATTATACTATAAATCTCTTTGACAAAAATGTCAAACAATTTAATTTCCTTTATGTAACATCTGCAAATTTAAATTACTTTTATTAAAATATGCTATAGCAAATCCGGTTAGATGCACTAATGCATATTAAAGTTGTTTTACATTAATTTAATCTATATTTGAAAGTAAAATATTTTGAATTGTAATATACAGATTTTACTTAACAACACAATAAAATATATTAAGGATTTCTTGATTTAATCCGTTTTTATATTTACATTGAACACACATTTTTAAGTTAATTTATGTATACGACAACTTTAATGTGCATCAATATACATTGAGTGCAACCAAACGAATTCGTTATTATTCTTTTTTGTACGAATTATGTCATTTTGGTTTCTTGAAATCAATTAGTGCCTGTTACTTCACATAAATTAAATAAATCTTATAAATAGATAGATTTAGTGTTAGTAATTGTGTTATACAGATTTTGACGTCAACTCCGGAAAGTTAATGCATACTTATTATTTTATTATTAGGAATTTTACATATATGCATTTGTATTTTACAGTTTACGCAAAAGAAATGCGAATATCTATTTATATATATATATTTTATATATACATATGCAATAATGTAAAAATTCTCGTATGTATATTAATCTGTAAGGGTGTTTCTACATAATTCGCAAATCACAAAACGTAGTTCGCAAATGCTGACGATCACCGCACGCAAGACACACACAGATGAAAACCAATTACATGCAATGAAAAAACTAATGCAAATCTTCATTCTGCGTCTGCGAACTGCGTTTTGCGATTTGCAAATTATGTAAAAGCGTCTTAAGACTTTTTTGCTTTCAAACTTAAACTTTCACGTTAATAACAATAGCGTTTCTATTCTGCAAAAAAGGACGATCGTGTTTATCGCGGTATTATCTCGGTTCATCTTTTCTTAATCGCTCTTAAGAATATTTAAGTACACGACAGAATCGAAAATTTCATAATTACCTTTGGTTATTATCTTTCTTGGAAAGTTTCCGATGCGCCAAAATCTCTCTCCCGATCTATTCTCATCCGTACATTTCTTTTTTTATTGCTGCCGTGTCCGATTTTTTGTTCATAACTGCAACTGCGTTACGTCTAAAACACGTAGGTCACGTACAGTACAGGCAATGATGCACATAGGGGAACACATATGCATATCGGAATGATTGAAAACGCACGTTTTTAGCATTGAGTCGTATTATCTATTTGTCGTATCGCCAATATTTACATACACGTGCTCTCGCAGTTAATAAACGAGTGTAAACAATGTTACAACCATCTCTTTAAACCTTCGCATTTTAAATTTTTCTACATTTCACCAAAACAGAGTTAAGAATAAAAAAAATGGAATTTGAATTAAAAATATATTAAATCGAATTTAGACCGAGATCACGTGCGTAATTTTGATGATCTAACACAAAGGCTTTTTTGCCCGAAGTTATTCTTTTTCGCCCAAGAGGAACAAGAAAATCAAAATAATGTCAATTTGATGTCATTGACTGATTAAATGATCAAATTTGTCATTTTTTGTCATGATTCAATGTATGATATTATTTTAACTATCACCTTATTTTACCTTTCTTGGGCATTGTCTCTTTTTCTGCAAAATGTTTGAAAGGCTTTATTTTGTTTGTGATTGTATCAGATTTCTCTTAAAATATTTACTCGTTTTTTTACGTACGTGCGATCTGACGTATCGTTAATCTCTAATCGTTGACTCTTCCACTCGCTTTTCCTTCTTTATTTTCCCTCTTATTTTTAGCACAAGCTTTTGTGGACGTCAAGATAAATGATTTGTACAGTCGCGCCTACTTTGCGAAAAGAAGAGGAATACTTATTACAAGAATCATTTTATATAGCTTAAAATATGCAAAAATAAATAAATAAAACGAATTTCGCGATCATTTTGGAAGATTGGTCAAGAAGAAGTATGCTAAACATTGTAATGTAAAATGATTTTAGAATCTCTCTTGAATATTTGCATGCATCAACACGCCTTTCTTAAAAGAGAATTTCTTGATATATGCATATACTTTTTCTTCGTCTTCTCTCGAGGCTTGGAACGGTGGTTTTATTCAAACAAATTTTACTTCCGACAACGTAACGTGTGTCTACGTATATCCTATCTATATGTGATACATAAAATGGCTCGGAGCATACATAAAACACGATTACCGCGTTCATCAACTGTGAGCGTTGGCGAATCAGCAACAGGTTGCCTATTTGCCTCAGTAAACTTTATACCACTCAAATGGAAGCTCGAAAGAAAGGGAAAAAAACGTACAAGCCTATTTCCTTTTTCTTCACTAGTCGACTTGCAAACATTGGTTTAAAGACAGTTGTATTTATAATCCTATGTACCTTTCTTAAACGTTTATAAAATATCAGATATGTATATTTAGGAACATATATAAAATAATGATAAAAACATACATAAACTAATACGTGTTACTTGAATATATGTTGAATAAAGTTTACTGATATTAGTAAAGCTGGATATACTTAAGGGTTCTTAGATGATCAAGATACATTATTGAATTCGATGTTACACAATATTTCATTGATTGTTTGGGGACAATATTTGATACTGCACAATATTTTATTAATCCTCTAGGAATAATGTTGAGGATTTCTATGGTACATTTTGTGAATAAAAAGTTTCTTTGAAATATTGATCGTATCCACGGACTGACCAATATTTTACAAGTTGTACAAATTTATATATTTTAAAAAATTTTTTATTTGTACCACACAACTCCTCAACATTATTTCTAGAGGATTAATAAAATATTGTGCAGTATCAAATATTGTTCAATAATATTGATCGTCCAGAAGTTAATACATATCTAGCTTTACTGGATACAGTAAAAGTTGCTGAAACTCTGAATTAGTTTTTAAATGATTGAAGCATAATTGAAAGCGTAACGATGTGTATAAGAATTTTATTAACTTTATTTTATTGTATCAATATTTCCTTGAGTATGGCGTCATTATTATAACAATTTTCGGTTTCCGCGAAGAAAAATACGTCAGAAAATGTAGAAATAAAACAATCCCCAAATAGTTGCGAGAAAAGTTCTACCCTTCTTTGTTCGAGTTGCTTTGATAGAACTTTGTATAAAATTTTAATATGTTCTTTAAGTAATAGGAACGCGAAGTTTTCAAACGACATGACTAGGTTCTTCCTCTTATAAAGAAGAGAAAATATCGAATTTATTCGTCCTTTGTCCACAATGGCAATTTTTGCTCCGACCTTGTCCTTTTTGGCGCTATCCATTTGAACAAAGTAAAGACTATCTAGCAGTCCGAGCACGGATACATCGATGTAACGCAATTTCTTTCCTTTCTTCGAATTCGTTTGTAGGGTTTTCTCCTGTTCTTATCAATAACTTCTATTTACTTGACGTGTCTTTTAGATCACGTTTTCTATTACGACTCTCCGCTTTTCTTTCTCGGATGACTCTTATCGTTTCTAACACTCCTCTCGTATGTACAAACTGATTCATCTTACGCGTGTCTCGATGGAATACATTTACGCTATGATTATAAATTATGATACACGGTCTGGGCGTAGTATGATATCGAAAACTATAGTAACCAGCGGTCCGTGGATATCCTTGGATTCTGGAATTATACTGGAATTTTTTGTATTCTGGAAAATTCCTGGAAAACCTCTGAAATTTCAGCGCAGACTTGGAACTTATCATTCTCTCATTCAAATCAAAGTGATAAAAGGAAGAAATAATAAAATGAAAAGTTGTGTTTGAGTATAAGTCCTTTCTTGAAGATGCAATAAGTTACCAATACAAAACTTGAATTTAATGTCTAAGATAGAACATAATAGAAAAATCGTTTACATTAACGGAATGTTCGTTTAATATTATTTATAAAACAATAAATAATATCGTTCCAAATTTGTTAGCGTTTTAATTCGTACAAAATCCTAACTTGAATACAAAGCATATAATATTGTGCGAATCGATGAAAATTAATTAAGTAATGAAAATTAATCGAGAGAGCGATAAATTCTAGAAAAAAACCATGATTTTTCCTGAAATGTCCTGAAATTATTCTTGAATTGATTAATCAGATTTTACTAGACATCATTTACTGGAAAACACGTGCAAGATAGCATAATGCTTATTATACAAAAAAATTTTATTACGTCGCGTCGCTTCGAAAGTATGAAAAACATTTTATGCAATAAGTTACTAATACAAAATTTGAATTTAATGTCTAAGATAGAACATAGTAGAAAAATCGTTTAAAATATGTAAAAGGAGCTATTATTTCTTTGAGAAAAAAGAAAGAAATATTTAAATGAACTGAAACTGAAATAAACCTTATTGATACTCTCTAAATCTTTTAAAGTTAGGGCTTTTAAAGACTGGGCATGTATTTGAAATACTTTTATTTGAGAGACAGTATTTATAAGACTATTGTATTTTATATTTCAAATACTAAAATTGATATATAATAAATCTTATTATTTGAATTACAAAATACAAAAAACTTGTAATCTTTCGATTTTAAATACAAAATACGTAATTCTTTCATGTGCTGAAATATAAAATACACTTGTATTGTAAATACTGTGTTTTAAATAAAAGTATTTGAAATACATGCGCTCTATTTAGAGTGAATCTCATTTTGTAAGGTGAAATCTCACTTTCAAAGTGAACTTTGAAAATTGAACCATTCTTTTCCAAGACTCAATTTTCATTCTTTAGAATGAGATTCCACTCCAAAGAATTTAAAGAGTATTCACTCCGAAATTTCCTTAACTGATATTAGCAAGTATACTTTAAATAAATATTTGTCTGCTGAAACTCTATATCCTTGTATCATTGTTAGCACGTTCTTCATCCTTTATTGTGGCGAGTTACGCTCAGTAAATTTCATATTTGTAATATTAAGTGGTTACAATTTATACATCCATTTCAGAAGATTCTCTCAATGTCCAACCAAGTAATGTTCGAAAATTCCACTTTAGATCTTGCAATCCAGGAATAACTGTTTACAGAGCAAAAAAGATGTGTGAGTGATTTGAAGATTATTATTGCATTTATTGCTGATGAAGACTCCAAAGTCGAATATTATTTCTTAATACTCATTTGACTTTGTAAAATTATTTTTACAAAGGCAGTCTGATTATTGCATCATACTCATTGATCTATTGTTTTTAAGTCAACGTATTTTTTAAATTAAAAGTAAAATTAATGTAAAATTAAACAACTTATTTTAATTTTAGAGGTCAAAATTCAAGGAATGATATTATATAACTTAAAATTATGTAATTATGTGAAAAATATTTGTTATAAACAATTTTTCAAGATGTCATTGAAAAAAATGCTCATGTCCGCTGGATTCACGAATATGTAAGGGAGTTTTTGAGCGATTAGAATTAATTCAATCCCAGTTTATTTAAATATTTTTCATTTTTTTAAATAATAGCTTCTCTCACATATTTTAAGTTTTATAAAACGATACATTTCTAAATTAGAGGCGACGGAATAACTTTGTTAAGGGTGAAGTTAAAATGGAAAAAATTAAATTGAATGTTACATCGATTTAAATTGGAGATGATAGTTTTTTTAGGGGGGGGACAGGAAGACCTGTAGAGACAGGAAAATTAACGATACTTTATGGATTTTTAAAAAGAAAACAATACACGTAAATGAAATTTGGTTTTATTTATACAAAAATACATATTTTAATGTATGTAAAAAAAAATGAGCCCGATATTTTCATTTTATGCCTTTTAGAACTGATGCTAATAGGCCTTAAAAAAAGAGGGATGAGCTGGTTGACATGATTCCTGCAAACAGTTCATCAGAAATAAAAAAATCAAAATTATTCTTAAAGTATGGATTACTCATTTCTGTCTCATCGTAAAGAATTTTAAATTTTCCAAAATTACAAAAGCTTGAACTTTTTAAAATAAAGTCACATTTTGACCCTTTTTTATTCTATTTTTTAACATCTAAGAAATCCAATTTTGAATTTAATAAAAACTACGATGAGACGATAGGCGTTTATTTTACACGTATTTTGAATTTTTTTTGAACCTCAAAAGTGAGCAAGCAATTCAGCAAGCTCATTTTCTTGCTAAAATAAAATAAAAATGGATCGCAAATGTCTGACCGAGTTGCACCTAACGGAAAATTCCATATCTCTGACAATTTTTGGAAATTTTCAGAGGACATTCTTGAAATGTGTACGCATCTATTGAAATGAAAATTTAAAAATCGATTTTTTTGAAAATTCCGTAGTTCTTTAAATGTTTGGCTAAACAAACTTGGAGTTAAGGAAAATAATGAGTTTTTTTGACTGCTTCATATACGTATCTGATTTTACAAATGTTTTATACATTCTATTTACTGACGTATATGGATGTCGATTAATAATACTATGATGTCATTGGTTCATGTGTATTTTATATTATCATGGTTATATCTGAAGTTTAAGGTTAATCGCTCTTTGTATTGTACTCTCACGTTATGTCGTAAGATATAATCAGTCAAGCGACTTGCCGAGTTATATCATTATGACATTTTCCTTCCGAATTGCGTAAACGTCGACATGTTATCATAACGTCTAATTCTCAATAGATCCCCACTATCGCATTAAGGAAATTGTATGCCTAGGAAGTTGAGTCGCGGAACACCTACGGGTCAATATATGCGGATACTCGCTTCACAGTGCAATACAATTGTAAATCAGAAAATAGAGCAGGGATCCCAGGAAGTGACTTGTGATTCACGTTTAAATATCTGCCATGTCTGCTTCATTTGCAGGAGCCTCTTGCACTTAGAGTTTTATTTTTCTATAGATTCTGTAAATTTATATTACATATATTTGTTATCTATATTTCTACCAGATTACTGTATATTTGACGAGGGACAAATACATATCGCTGCGATAACAATTATTACAGTAAAATCTACTTTCCTAAATCAGCAAAGTAGAATAATTTTTCTGAGTTTTGTTCGTAGAAACATGTTAACTTGTTAAAGCAAACAAGTCTATCTCATCAGAAAATGCAATTTTATTATTATATGTAATTATCGTTGATAGTTAACGTAAAAATAAAAAATAAATATTAGAAAGAAGAAGATAGAATAAATTTGTTGTTGGAGCAAAGCAATTTGCAAATCTAACTCTTACGAAAAAATACATTCTTGGCGGTCCGAAACACTTAAATTGAGTATTAACTCCCAAATAAACCTCCAACTTGAGGATTAACACTCAATTTGATCATTTCGGACCGCCAAGAGTGTATTTTTTTCGTAAGGGAAGAAAGTTATTTCAGTGTTATTTTAGTTTTTTTAACAAATTTTTGGCGATAAAACAATTAATTTGTTGCAACAGTTAAATATTTACTGTTTCAACTAATTCCCTTTGATCTCATTATTGCTATTTGCAAAGCTGAAGGATGTCAGTGATCGGCGTGAACAATATTATAGAGTAAAAAAGTCGTCTGTTATAGGCTCCTAATATGAGATAGGGATTCCTGCTAAACTAATACGCGCATGTAGTTAGTTCCATTATGAACTTATTACTCTTAGGGTAAAATCTATTTAGTAGAAAATTTATTATTAGATCATGCGTGTAGTTGTTGCGAAAAAAGATTTGTGAAACTAAATGTTGTCTAATAATATATAATATCTGTGAATTTAAATGTTGTGAAATTAGAAGTTATCGAGATGAATCTTTAATCCTTGTTTATTATATAATAAATAAATATTCGGTAATAAATTCTACATGTAACGGTAGAGCAAGGTAAGAAATTAATAGAAAAATACGGGATATCATGATTTGCTTAAGTGTAAAAATCAGATTTAGTGATCGTGAAACTATAAGACGTGGAGCTCAAAATATAAGGTACTTAATTTCTAAAAATTATGAAATTTAAGTTTCATTAATTTTTTTCTGACTATTTTATTTTATAATAAGTATATAAGTTTGATATATTAATTGTAATTGATTCCTAGTCTTAAGATTATTGTGTTTTTAAATTACAAAATCATCGAAAAATTATACAATTAGTAGGTATAATTAAGATTGAAAGCTTTTCATTACTTTTTCCTTGGTTTCCTATTATAAAATATCATCTTATATAAGGTAATTTATGTAAGAAGGATAAGAGGGGCAGGAGATCAAAGAATAGCAGAAGACCTCATGAAGAGAATAGAAAGAAGGGAGAAAGAAGAAAGACAAGTAAAGATAAATGAGTCAAGGTATAATGACAACTATAAGAACATATGGTCAGAAAGGTTACCAAGATATTTGGAAGGCAAAAAGAGGATGAAAGATACAAGTTTAGTAACAAGATTCATATGTGGGAACGAGACAAAAGAAGGTCAATACTGGAGAGAGGACGAAAAAAAGAGGTGCAGAATTTGCCATGCTGCAGAAAAGAATATGACCCATATACTCAAGGAGTGCGAGGAGACAAAGAGTGAGATGCAGATGGAAGAATTCATAGGGGTAGAAGACAAAGGATTAGAGACAATGAAAAGGATAGATAAGGCAAGAAAGGAAGCAGAAGAGAGGGAAAGAACAAACAAGAATGAGGACTTAGCCAAATGGCTACCATCAATCAGATTAGAAAGCAATTACGGCCAAAGTACAGTTTCCGGAGTAGTTCCAAGCAATGTTATTCGTTTTATTATCGATGTCATAGTTATACTGATAGTTATATTGAGATTTGTTTCAGAGCAGTATTTTTATTTTTATTTTTATATACAATCATAAAGTGCCAAAAGATACAAGCAGTTATAGATATGTATTGGATATGTAAGAAATGTTAGATATGTGCGGTATGTTTTGCTTATTTTTTTTTATGAATAGCGAGATATAATTTATATATATATTATGTTATGTTATGTTATGTTATGATGGATATGTAGCAGAGCGAGATATGGATAGACAAAGTGTATTAAATTAACAAAACAAATATAAATCGGAAGCCATCTAAGCCGCCAGGCAAGGATTAAGAATAAATAAATAAATAATAATAATAATAAATAAGGTAACTTGTGTCTGATATTAAAAATGCTTTTTTTGAATTAATAAAATTGGCAATTTTGGTAAAAACCTTCAAAAACATACAACAAAGTATAACTATTATCGATTGCTAACTTTTGGTGATAAAACTTGATTACATTTCCCATAACTTTGACATAAAAATAGGAGTTAAGATTAAAAGTTAAATAAATTACAAGCCTTAAAAAAAAAGGTATTTCATATTAGGCACCTTTACTCTATTCTTCCTTACAGCCCGAAAATGATGAGCTCGACGCTGATGATCCTCGTATCCGTGACGACCATGGCAGTCCTTTCCGGCGAAGCTCTCACTGGATCGCCCGGTATTCCGTGCAACCCAGGATTTCTTGACGAGCTTCCGCCCAGACTCCGTAAAATCTGCATGGCCTTTGCCAGAATATGGGACGTTAGGGACATGAATGACTTCATCGATGACAGAGGTAATCGCCTGTATAAGGCCAATATGTGTCCGTTTTTTTGTCGAGAAGCTTTTCGAGCCCGTTGATTGGCTACAGGACAAAGAGGTTCTTGGATCTCTTGTTCTTTCTGCAGCCAATGGGTGATATTTTATTTGTACGTTTTTGTCGTACGACAAATTTTTCAAGCCTGTTGATTGGCTATAGAATAGAGAAATCCGAGGACTCTGTCCTGCATACATTTATCGTACGGCAAAAATGCACAAATGAAATATCACCCTTACCGAGTCATTCGCTCTATTGCCACACGCCATTCGAGACGAATGATCCCTTAATCTATTTAATGAAAGGCAAATGTCGTGCGATTGCGAACGAACAACATGTGCCTCTTCCTATTCTTTTTCCTATTACTAATTAATTTATATTATCGCTACTCGAAAACTTTATCAATGTACAGGCGTGCAAACGTTTCCGGCCAGTGATATTTTACTCTAATTTAGAGTACTCTAATTTATAATAAAAGGTCTGAGATAAAATTTTAATCATTATCAGGTGTTAATACAAGATGTGGGTAACGAAATAATGAAGTAAAAGTATATTATTTATGTTCATGAAAATATTTATTATTATAATTGTCATATTTACATGTGCAAAAGTTTCCTACTTTGTACTATGAGAAAAATTATTAGTCCATACATTCTATAATGTGCACTTTAGTTAGTTTAAATTATATTTCGATATCAATATTTTGTGGGCATAATCTTTGCAGCGACAACAGCGGCATAACGATGTGACATCGATTCAATTAGTCGATTAATGCAAGCAGGTGAAATTTTATTCCATTCCTCTTTCAAAGATTTCAATAATGCGACTTTATTTGAATGTGTATGCTTTCGAATTTGACGATCTAGCTATTCCTATAAGTGTTCTATCGGATTCAAATCCGGTGATTAAGATAGCCAGCTTAAAAATTTTACATTTGTATTAGAAAATTAGTTCTTTAACAACTTAGATTTGTTTGGGGTCATTATCTTGCTAAAGTATTCAATTCTGTGGCACTGTTTTTTCAGCATATGTTAACAAATGTTGTTCTAAAATGTCCTTATAAATAGTAGCGTTTATAGACCTGTTGATGTCTACAAGTGGACCGACTCCTTCTGCAGAGAAAACTCCCCAAACCATCACACTTCCTCCATTGCATTTTACAGTAGGAATTTAATATCGAACATCATTTCTGGTATCAATAGGACGTCGTACATGCTGTCTACCATCGCTTCCGAAAAGATTAAATTTAGATTCGTCTGAGAAAGCTACTCTTTTCCAATCTTCAACTGTCCAATTTTGAGGCTTGTTCTTTTTAGCTGAATTTCTTGCACGGTTCATCTTTTCTCTTTTTCTCTCCAACGTAAAGAGAAAAGAAAAAAAAATGAACCGTGCAAGAACTTTAGCTAAAAAAAACAGACCTTTGGTGATCTTTGGCAAAATGTAATCGAGCCTTCTTATTCTTTTTACTGATTAATGGCTTTTTAATACCTATACGGTCAAAAAGTTCTACATCATGCAGCATTCGTGTCACAGTACGGCTAACATCAGCAAAGTTTCCATCCTGTAACTCGCGTGAAATTTCAGCAGCAGTTTTCTTGACATCCGCAGTTGATTTGCGTTTAATGACACGATCTACCTTTTTAAATGTTTTTTGTGGCCTTCCACTACGCGAACAATCTTTTAATCAAGCACGATATTTAGCAATAATATCATTTATAGTTGATTCACTTATTGATAGCTATGAAGCAATCTCACGAGAAGACTTTCCGTCCTTGAAAACTTAATTACTTTCTCGCGAATTTGGACTTGCGTATGTCGAACCACGCTTCGATGACTTCCTATGAACTAAGCATAACTAATAAACGCGATACTATATGTAAATAAATCATTAGAGTCCTACTATGGATTAAATATATTAAGTGGCCGGAAACTTTTGCACATGTAAATATGACAATTATAATAATAAATATTTTCATAAATACAAACAATATCCTTTTACTATATTATTTCGTAACATCTTATACTAACAATTAACAATAATTAAAATTTTATCAGGCTTTTTTTATAAATTAAGGTACAAAATATCACTGACCAGGAACTTTTGCACGTCACTGTATATCAGTTTTAAATGCTGCGCCTGAACACATTATCCAAGGAGGTAATGTAATCGTGCAACAGTGTGAAATCATTACGAAATCTCCATGTAGTCATTTTACAAATGTAATCATGAAGTAAAAAATCTTTCATGTAGAATAATCAGAAATTATAATGAAGTCATATGTAATCAGTAGAAATTATTTCGAATTTCCGTGCAATTACTGGAAATCACGTGTAATCACCATGAAGTCTGTAATGAAATCGTGTATGATTATCATAAAATTTAAATCTGAAATCAGTATATAAATAATTCTAACAATAAGTTAACAAAACTAGAGATCCTCAAGAGATGAAATATCATCAGTTACTGAATGGATATTCAGTATATTGAAACACTTTTTCTTAAGGTATAAATAATTTTCCTCATTACACATATGAAGTTATTTGAAGGTAAAATAAATGATTTCATCTGGTTATACAACGATTTCTCGTGATTGGATGTGTAATTATCGGATTTTTAATAATTATAAATGTTTTTATTTGATATTAAACGACATAACCGTTTAATATATAATTGTCGGACAATAAGGGTAATTAGAGGAAATCATTTACAATCAGATGAAATTGTATGAAATCAAATGAAATCGTGTAATCTGTGGGACATTTCAACTCGTGGTTACCCTCTCGACGCTACCCCTTGTACTTCATCCTAGAAAGGCGATGGGGATAATTATGCGCGGTTCGCGTTTGAATTGCTTTCAGAATATCGGGAGAACTTACCGCGGTACGACAGCGCTGTCAAGAGGCAAGACGTCGATCATGTTTTCTTGCGCTTTGGAAAACGACGTTAGAACCAGGCATCACACTCTGCTCTCTATTCGCAAGCGATAAACGATTTGAATTATCCTTAAGTTTCTCATTCGATCATCCCGTCGTCGAGAGAACTCAACGCGTCTACTGAAAATGTAAAAAAAAAAGAAAAAAATACACGGAAAAGAGCAAGAGAACCTGTAACAACCCGCCGAAAGATGATCTCGTTAACATCGTTAATGATCTAATAATTTTCATTTTTATTTTTGCTGTATATAAACAGCATTTAAGAGACCAAATTGATCCTCTCGAGCAATCCCTTTGAGTCATCCTTGCGTGAAAGTAAGTATATATCTTGTTAAATATGGATTTTATGCGCGTTAAAGCAATTAGTTTTACTCTCTTTGTTCGACAAAGGCGAAAAGTTTAAAGGGACTTTAATTAACATATATTATATTACAGCACATTTATTATCATCTAATATTCTGCTAGCGGAACAAAAATTTCATATTATAATTTTGTTACAAGATAATTTTGATAATATAAATAATTTTTCTCTGAGCATTTTAATATCCCGACATGTTGGAGCACTGAAAACATAATCATGTAACGCTCGAGAAAGACTAATTAGATAGTTACAAAAATAAAAACGAATTTCGTGATATTTCATTCTCTTTGTTGATCATACATAATTTTACGAGTAACGCCAAATGTCAACTGCTAAGTACTAAATCCTCAAAAACTGAAGCTACCCTTAATTCTATATATTGCCACATCACAAATAAAGAGTGTATTGCAATGATGTACAACCATTTCAACCTATGCTGTATCACACTGTGAATGTACCGAATTTACTAATTACTCGTCTATTAATTAATCACTTAATTACTAATGCACTACCTTTAACTATTAGATTATAGGCCAGATTAACATCGTCACTTTACGAGTGTAAGTACGTAGGAACGTTGTGCCGTATCGATTTTCGCGCCGAATACTATTTCCAATTAATAACTCTCATCTTCACGTCGCTTGCAAGATGATGATCCTCCATGTGAAAGTAAAGAATGTTGTGCGTCTATGCGTGCCATTTATTTTATAAATCAAGCATTTTACGCCTTATAATGCGATCAATAAGTGACATGAACAATTAGTCCAAACGGGAGATTCAATTGAATTAAATTTGTTCCAATTAATTCCCGAAACATGTATTAGTAATATCTCAAAACCATGCATGCGCGCTCTCGTGTTTGTTATTTAATTTAATTTCGTTAATCCAAATGATTTCCTTGATTATATTTCGATGATTACCCGATAGCACAAAATATTTATGATAAATATTTATTAATATTCATTTTTTGAAACGTTACGTAGAATTTCATACATATTTTATATAAAGCTCTTTATTTGAAATATTAAAATATAGACTAAATATTATGTAATATTTATGATAAACATAAATAAATATTTCTAATAAGTACTTTTTACTTAGATTATGTCTCATTAAGTATTTTCTTAGCATTTACAATAAATATTTCATAATATTTATAATAAATATTTATAATCTGTGCAATTTAAAACCGCAAAAAATATAAGATATTTGTAAAATATTTAAAATAAATCTTATAAATATTTATAAACGTTTTGTAAATATTTTATAAATATTGTGTGCTGTCTGGGTATCTATAGAGCTATTTCATAAATTGGGGAGAACCCAGATCCAGAGGGTTATTTTTTTCTTGATAAGAAAACGTCGAAAGGAATTGCTACTGTATTTAGATTTTTTCGAATTTCTTTTAATACTTCATTGAATATATTATCAGTGTTAGGTGTAAAAATGCTATTAAAATAAATTATTCTTGAGCATTTCAAATGAATTTTTGTCGGTAGGATAACATCAAAAAGAAATTACCGCTACATTTGTAACTTTTCGAATTTCATTTTATTGAATATTTTGTTGAATATTATATTATTAAGAATCCCAAAGTTCTATTAAAATTATTCTTGAGGGACGAACAATCTTTTTGTAAATGACACTGAATGAATTCTTATTAGCGACTTATTATAGATCGACTCTGAGTTTGATAACGATTTACTTTCCAAATTTTTTGGAGTGGAATTTCATTCTAAAGAATGAAAATTGAGTCAGTCTTGAAAAAGAGTGGCTCAACTTATCTTTAGGAGTGAGATTTCACTTTTCAGACAATTCACTCTAAAAGTTTTAGAGAATAGATGTTCGCCTGTCGATGCGTCCGGGACAGTTTTGTTTATTCATTATGAAAAAGAACGAAGATACAAACGAATGTTGCACTGTAGCTGTTTCAACAAGTAAACCTTAAAATCAAATACTAGACAGCTAACGGAAATGTATATTCTGCATTATCTGTCCTTGCGTGTCGAGACGGCACGTTCAGTTCCGATCCTGATAATCAGTTGATCGCCATCGATCGCAAGATTATCTGACTATTTCCCAATTGTCTCGTCAACGTACGTGCCGGACCAAAGGTTCCTGTCCTTAGAGATCGCATTGTTTCCAACGTCTCTATGTCTTACGTCGTCGGATATATTCGCAGCTCGTTATGGATGTGTTAAGTATCACTCATGAAACGGATAAAACTGTAAGATATTGCTGATGTGACGCGTGCTAATACATTCATTGCGAAATAATAATATATTTATTATATATAACAGATAAATATGTATACGCATATAAAGTGATTCTCTCAGAATGCTTTGTCGTTTATTATACACTACGCAACTGCACCATCCTTCGTCCCTCACTTTTTTTTACATATTTTGTTCTTTTGTCTACGATATTATAAACCTATTGTGTATGGTATAAAATATTCCAAGCTTTCTAAATTACAATATCAAAGCGGTCGAGATTGCACGTGTCTCCATCAGAAAATCGTCTGCTTGCGCAATGCAATTGCTATATTTCACCTGGGTTAATTACGTAAACTTAAGACTGCAACTCTAAAGGAATCGATATGAATATGCAGTGGTGTTTTTGCGTGCAACTCGAATAACATTAAAAGTTTTTATCGATGTAATCTACGTCATAGAATGTCGCGTTATTTTGCTGAAAAAGAATTTGAGAAGAAACAAGAAAGAAGAAGGAAGAAGATGTCATGAGAGAGACTAACTCCTGAAAACCAAGTTCGATTTCCGGCGACAGGTGAATCTTGCGGAAATCGAGTTGTGAGAGGAAAGTACGAGAACGGTCGGAGCAGATCATGTCAACGAGAGGAGAATAGAGGTAGGCGACGAGTTATTAAGCGATGGCAGGTTTTTATATGGTATAATAAGAAAATAAAATATTTCATTCCCGAGGATGTGCAGTCGTCCAATATGGTGGCTGTTCTTCGGCCAATCAAAATATTGTATTTAAAAAAAGAAATGAAAAAAGAGAAAAAGTAACATAACTACTACTGGCTACTACCACATATATGTTTTAGATTGTACCCAGACAGCATAGAATATTTATGATAAATATTTATGATTATTCATTTTTTGAAATGTCATATAAATATTTTATATGTATTTTATATAAAGCTTTATTTAAAATATTATTAAAAAATAGACTAAATATTTAATGTAATATTTGATGATAAATATAAATAAATATTTCTATTAAGTATTTTTTATTTTAATTATAATGTCTTGTTAAGTATTTCCCTAGCATTTACTACAAGATTTACAATAAACATCTCGTAATGTTTATAATAAATGTTTATGATCTATGCAATCTAAGACCACAAAAATATTTACAAAATATTTAAAATAAGCCTTATAAATATTTATAAATAATTTCTAAATATTTTATAAATATTGTGTGCTGTTTGGGTAGGTGCATTAGAAGATTGTTTCGAGTGATTTAAGAGTGCGGGCACTGCGAACACGAAGCTTTTTTGAGTTTTCATTTAACCACAGCAGATAGAATTTCATTTTTGTTTGTATATTTGTTTGTATATTTTTATCAACACTGTATTTGAATTTAGCGCAAACTTTGGGACAAGCATTTGATTTGTTATTTTATTAGTCTGCCGCCATTAAGACGTACAATGAAATATTTTCTCAGCACACGATATTTATAAAACTTATTTTAAATGTTTTGTAAATATTTTGCGGTCTTAAATTAAATTACACAGATCATAAACATTTATTATAAATATTATGAAATATTTATTGTAAATGTTGCAGTAAACGCTATAAAAATACTTAATAAGACATTATAATCCAAATAAAAAATACTAGAAATATTTATTTTCATAAATATTCTGTGTTGTCTGGGTACATATTTTTATACCATGACTGACCATGAGTTATTGCAACATCTCGCACAAAAGGCGTCACGTTGCCACGTGATCGATTACGTTCAACAGAATAAGTCACTCTGTCACTTTGTACCCAGAGAATCGCTCCCGTTCTTCTTCTTCTTTTTCCCCCATTTTTTTCTTTATTCGTCTAATACGTTTACGCGCACGTCACGTAAGTGGTCTTGACTTGTAAAACGCAAGAAAATATTACTGCGTTTCTACCAGAGCTAATATTTTCTGAGGATTTATCTTGTGTAATGTTTTATTTTTGCTGCCCTTCCGTATATTGTCTCACCACATGTTTATTGCGGATATTTTAAATTTCCGCGTCTTGTGCAGGCGTCGCCGTCATTGATCTTATTTTCCGCAATCTTATAATACGGACGGACATCCCTGTCTGGCAATTTAAAGAACATTGCATATAACGTTACGAGGAATGCGTATTTTCCGCATTAAATTCACAAAAAATTAAAATAAGTTAAAAATTTATTTAGTTTTATTATCTTGGACTTATAACATTACAAAAACAATTCTTGCGAGCATTAAAGAAAACAAACAGCTGTAACATCTCCCTCTCTCGTTGAGCGCAAAAATATATTCCTCTTACGCGAGAGAATTCAATTAAGTTTACGAGAACTCAACGCCTGGATTAATACGATTAGATTAAACCCAGATAGTGGGTCGCAAATTGCGCGAAAACGGGGAAAAGTCAACATGGAATATATTTTGGCCTAAAAATGAGCCAAGGATCAAGGCAAAATATATTAAGTGAGAAAAAGCGTGATTAAATGGAGACAGAATGATATTACGCTTCAATTCGGTGCAAATATCTGTCAAATGTGAGAAAAGAGAATATTCTTAGAGGATAAGGTTGCCGAAATTGCGCTGGTTCCTAAATTGCACTACCTCACCTAGAAATTTAATTATTGTATTTATACACTTTCTCATGGATTATTTGATGAGAACTATATATGGTAATTACAATGCTGCTGCGTTATACTCGTGATGAAGCGTTGTAGGAATATCATTATTTACATAAATAAAAAAATCGTGATAACGTTGCTGTTTTTATATTTCATAGCAGAATTGCAGAAAATGTAAGTTAAATAGCCTATATTTTAATAATTTATCGTTTTTTTATTAGAATATTATATTAGAATTAATTAAAATTAAAATAAATAAAACATTAATAAAATTAAAAATTTTTTTTACGTTCTTATTTGTAGGTTAAATAAATAAAATTTTACAAAATGTTTTAGTTTCCTAAATTGCATCACAATGTACTCTTCTAAATCGCACGTTGCCTAACAGTCATACATTTCGTACATTTTCATTCCATTTATGATTAATTTTTAAAGTACAGATTTATTGTAAACTTGCAAGTGTTTTTGTTTCACATAAAAACTCCTTAAATTACCTCCTGAAATTTTACTTTTTAAAATACTAAAACCATATATTTCAAAAATTATGAAGAATTTTTAAATCTTTTCTCTTTCTTATATAATTTTTAAACATTTTTGCATTATTATAACGTTTTAAATGAGGAATTTCAATAAATCTGCAAATGATTTTAATGCGATTTTGGCAATTGTCCAAGAAACACACCAAGTCAAAAAAAAATGTAAATGACTTAATTTATTTTGATATTATTTATTTGACGCAAAGTTAAAATAATAATTTTTGGTTGCGAAGTTTGACTGTTTATTGACATTACGAATCAAAATAAAGCCATTTTGATTTTTTGTTGACTTTTATGTATTGGCCTATATAAATGGTACTATTTGCAGGCTTGTAAAAATCCTCATTTAAAATGTCAAATAATAATGCAAAAAAATTATGAAAAAATTATACGAAAAAGAAAAAAGAATGTAATTTATTATCTTGTAAAAAACTTAAGAACATTCTTTATTATCTCTAAATTTTAAGTCTTTATGTGAAAAGCAATGCGCGATTTCTGCAACTTTATCTTGTGCAATAGCAGCGCAGCTAAAAGAACATTTGAGTTTGAGAACTGACTAAAGCAACGGCACGAGCGGACTCTGAAGATTAATGTCCCACTAATGTCTTGTCTTAGCAATTACCCATGTGGCAATATTTGTTCTTCTCTCCTGCCGCCTATCTCATCGACCATTCTATATTCAAAGCAGCTTTTATCGCGAATATCATCGCGACGATTGCAGAATCCCGTTGTATCATTTCCTAATTTAATCCACATATACAGGGTGTTTCCAAATTAAATGGCAAAACTTCGGGAGCGTGTAGAGGAGTAAAAAACTAAGAAAAAAAGTCCTATAGACATATGCTCGTTTTTGCTCCGTTTCAGAGAAATCGAAAAAAAATGTTTACATTTCTTGCCATATCTAGCACCGACATATTTGATTACATTTTCCACTTTCTGTTATGAATTTGTCAGTCGCTCTTTGAAAGCCTTTAACAGTAGATGAATTTTGTCTTTTGCAATATGCCGCGTACGTATTCTAATAGTGAATATGCTGATATGGTTTTT
>NW_017257421.1:35821-53480 GCF_001594055.1 Mycetomoellerius zeteki | reverse complement strand
CTTCATTAAAAAGTTTATAAATAAAATAATTAAAATAATAAATTAAATATATTTTTTTCTTTTTTCGTGATTTCCTGCGAAACAAAGCAAAAAGGAGTATATGTCTATAGGACTTTTTTTCTTAGTTTTTTACTCCTCTACACGCTCCCGAAGTTTTGCCATTTAATTTGGAAACACCCTGTATATCGCCGTATATACAGTATTTTATTCCGGGACGTAATTTATGTTGTCCGACAAACAGCGGCCAAGTAACATTATCGCAAAACATAGGGTAACCGGATCTTAATATGGCTTAGTACCCAATATGTCAAGGTAAATGAACCAATTAGTCGACATGATCCAATTAATTATTGGACGAAACGATAAAATTTTTTAAATTAAGCTTTTAATGATCTATACAACTCTAAATAAACTTTTTGTTTATGAAAATTTAATAAGACGAATTTATTTGAAGTTATATATATCATTAAAAGATTAATATTTAAAATTGTTGTCATTTTGTCAAAAAATTGGATTATATTCACTAATTGACACATTCACCTTACATGGTTTTATTCGAAAACATTATCCGAGTACTCGTCTCTGAGTTTCATCATATCCTTGTTGTTCACCAAAATGTCAAACAAAGATAAAACGATATTTGAAAGCTCAAGGGTAGTATTTTCGAAAGCCTCTTGATGTAGGTAATTACACGGTAAAGTCAACAGATAGCATCAATAAATCGTGTAGGCTGTCTGTCTAACTCGATTACATCAATTTATTGCTTATGGTTTGTTCATTCTGTTAATATCAATAAAACGAAATGATAGAACATGGGCGTGACGAAATATAATTAATATTTCGTAGATAAATATAATTACTTTGTATAATTATTAAACTACCAAGAGATGATTATTAATTTCCGTAATTCTATATTATTGTAATAGTTCTGTATTTACACTTCATAACATTATATTTAATTCATGTTTTCTTCAATGTTTTGTTTATAACTAAAGAAAAGAAACTTTTTGTAACGTAGAACCAATATGGTCAAGCTAGGGATACCAAATGTATGCACATCGATTGTAACGTTTTTTGATACTTTTGTTATCCTAAACATATACATATATATATATACATGTATATATATATATGTGTGTGATGTATACATAAAATAATAATTAATATTAATTTTTTACGTATTGATTAAGTTATACTTTAACTAACTTACCGATAAAAAAATATAAATTAAATCTAAATATATATAAGATATGTCTATATTTTATATATATACCATATATATATATAGGAAAAATAATGAAAATAAACCGAAAAATAATTTGCATTACAAATAAAATTGTATAGAAATATTGGGATTATACATTATTTTATTAATATTCGTTTACATTTCATTATATTATTATATAATATTATATTATACATATATATATAATTATGAAGGAATGAAAGATAATAGTAACGCCGTTACTTTTTATAACAAAGATTTGATAATGATAAGTTGCAATTTATTTTATGGCTAACGATAACTAACTAAACTGCCATAAGGTTGCGCTAAGATTGGAAAAGCCATTTTGATTTGAATAATAACTTGTCATCATTATACGTTATTTACTGAAAAAAATAATTCATTTCTTGTAAATCAACGCGTTACTTTATTCGTTACAAGTAACGAATCAAAGTAACTTGTTACAAATAATGAGTGACTTTTCTAATCCATTACAAGTAACAATTAACTTTACCAACTCTGGTACAACGTTATAAAAAATTTGTAACATCATTACCAAATCGTTATCATAACAAAGTGACGATAAGAAGTAACGGTGTTACAAGCAACGTGTACTTCCATTCCCTGATGTATACATTATATACATATACGATATATATATTTAACCTATACAGTATAGATTTTCAGAGGATGTCCTACGGATATCTAGAAAACGTTCTCTGAATAAAAGTGTTCTCAAGATATTTCGGATAAAGTGGGATAATATACATATATAATTATGTATATACATATATTTGCTATATAATTAATTGTTTCGTACCGATTTCGGTGATTCGATTTCAACTTATTTCGATTCCTTCATGATTTTGAACACCATCGTCAATTATTACATGCAAAATACGTTCGTTGAATAATTATTCATTTATATTCAAATTAATGTTAAGAATAGAAGCTAATTCTCCCACGGTTTCAGGAAGCATCTTGCTATTGTTCGCCTTAAAATATGAAATCACCAAGTCATCTATTAATTCATTATACAAATCGCGAAATAATGAGCAAGCTTTGGCGTACAGTAGTTGTAGGCAAAATTTAAAGTAGGTTTAACCATTTCCAACCATTTACTTTTGATGCATAAACGTAGCCAAAAAAATCTATAAAATACGTGTGCTTTATACTTAATTACAAATCAATTTAAATTTAGATAAGTATATATATTTATACCGTATTTCACAGTTCTGTAGGTCAATCGGAAATGTATGTTGTAGTAATTTTTCAATTGATAGGACTAAGAAGATGCGTATAAATAGGCAAAAAATTCTTCTCTTTTAATATCATTACTGCAAATTAACTTGTGAATCACACAAACCAATTTTTCCATAATTGTTTCTGCCACGATAAACTGTTCCGCTAAAAGGTGACATTCAATTACATTCATTACAGGATAATAATGAAATACAAATGATAAATCTAGTCCATCAAACCACATTCCCCAATTTATAGATCTTAATATCTAATAAAAACATAAAGATTATTATTCGTTGATCAATGAATTAAAACTGCGGAAATTCTAATTTATTTCCATAAAAAATACCTCTTCTTTCGTCCAAAAGTAACGATACAGGTGTTTTATCCAATTTTCAGTGTTTACACTTCTAAATTTAAATTCTTCTATATAAGATCTAAGATATGACTCAAAAACTGTTGGTCCACTTAAAGAATGTTGTAAATAATTTAAAAGCAAACATCTTCTTTCATAAGGCACATATTTTATGATGTCCTTGGGCAAATTATCTGTCGAATTGGGTATCAATTTTTGTAGAAAATCAGTGTTGCTATATAATTTTATCTGTAACAATAGTACAGTTTTAGTAAATAATGTAATAGAAATGCAAGCAAATCAGGGACAATATAAAGATATGTATATGCGCATATGTACGCATGTATGAGAATAACCAATAAACTTATAAAGTCTGTAAATCTATCATTTTATTAAAGTGTAAACGTGTGAAGTTAATTATTATAAATAAATAAATCAATCTATAAATAAATCAATCTATTCAAATATATTAAATAAATCAATCTATTAATAAATTAATCTATTCAAATATATATTTATTTTGACATTCTTTGTTTAAAAAAAATTATTAATTTACCATTTCTTTCAGATCGTTAAAGCCTTTCATTTCTAGAAACGTTTTCATTTCATTGTCAAACATAAGACCCATAATTTTCCGAAAAATGAATGTACTAAAACTTTTAGTTAACCACAAATGTTCGAAATGTTTACATGTAACTATATTTCCTGTCCAGTTCTGAGCAATGTTTCGAGCAATTGCACTCCTTATCAAAGAACGATCTCCATCAAGTACAGTCGATGACACGAATGCTACGCCAGGATATTCTATTTCGAATTCCGGAATATTTGGAGGAAGCACACATATGTTATATATACCTATAATTATGTTATTCTGAACAATAATTTTTGATAATGAAATCGATAATGAAATTTACAATGAGAAAACTCATTATACATATAAATTGATGTAAATAATTTAGTTGATATTTTACCGTCGAAATGTTTGCTATGCCGACCACACAATACTTCAGCAATTTGTAGTATGCATTCAACTGATTCAACTTCTATAAATGGGCCCTCATATATATTATTAATGATCTTTTCAACTCACAGCATAGTTCTTGGATTAAGTACTAATGAATTTAGTGAACCTACTACAATAATCATTGCATAGGAAGGGATTGGTATCGTTTGAGAGAATTCGTGTAAAGTGTATTGGTAAGATAATCCACTGCACTTTTCTGTTTTTTTCCAGATATTAGAACATTGAAAAATAATGGTGTAGTAATCTAAAAAATGCATATCAATAAAAATTAATTAAATAAGATAATCTTTTCATAATTTATATAGTTAAAACAGTTGTATATAAAAAGATATAAACGAATAATTATAAATTTATAATATGCTCATATTTTCTTCAATAACAAGTTATATAATGTCCACATTAATGATTTATTATTTTTGTTAATAATATATCAATAATAATCAATCGCTTCTGTGTTTAGATATATAAGTATATACAAAATGCAAATAATATTTGTTGCATTGATAGGTTCAATATTGCTGTACCGTTAAGAACATTACGTTGAAAATCCACAAATAATTCCAAATGAGTGTGAATTACAGCAGCAAACTCTTATAATTAAAAAGTTATAGAAATTAAAAAATATTCAAGTTTTTAGCAAGGATATACGAATAATAAACATAAGTACATGACAATAATATATAATAATTGAAAACAAAATCTCAGATACGGAGATATTTTAATATAATATTTTTATACTAGAAA
The DNA here is from genome assembly GCF_001594055.1 of Mycetomoellerius zeteki. NCBI lineage: Eukaryota > Metazoa > Arthropoda > Insecta > Hymenoptera > Formicidae > Mycetomoellerius > Mycetomoellerius zeteki. The sequence goes on along the minus strand of NW_017257421.1, from coordinate 48,890 downwards.
TGTTTTGACAATGTTATTCAACACATACTTTGTGCATTTAAAGGAGATACGCAGAATACTATAAGTCACTAAAAGTCGTGAAACATGTAACATGATTAAAATTGTAGATTATTAAAAACTTACACTATTAAAAAGATACGCGCAACAGTTACGACTTTTAGATATGCTAATGAATTCACAATCAAAAGATTTCCCGCAAATTATTTTTTAACAAAACATAAAAAATATAAATTTGAAATATTTATTACTATTCTTATGTGATTAATTAAATAATGAAAATACCTGGTCTTGCATAAGAATGCGGATCTCCAGGAGATAAAGATCCTGAAAATTATTGTGTTACTCTTTCTACGAGTAAGAATTAAAAATCGATCTTTACTTATACCATCAAATTTGATCCACGAACAATAACACTGCTCCTTCACCTTCCTCTCACTATACTCTATCTCCTGCCCGTCTTTCCGTGTGTAATAACATATTAGTTTGTTTATATTATAATATCGAATATTCAAAGGGATGACTTCCATATACTGTATAAACGATTGATTATGAATAATCAAATCCCTACAACCCATACAGCACAGAATTTCGCTAGCAATATCACTACAATAACACTGCAATGTTCTTGCAACATGCAATATTGCTGCAATGCTGCAGTATTGTTGTTGCAACTTTTGTGCTGTAAGGGAATAAAGTTTTTATTCATTTTAATTATAACACGCGCGCGGTTATTTTTTTATATGACAATTACATTATAATATAAACAATATTTAATAAAATAAGACGACAATTAAATTAAAGATACAATCAACCTAGACAATAAAAAGTGTCTAAAATCGGGTCATAAGACGTTTTTTACGTCTAAAAGATGATTTAAAAACGTCTTATGTCACAATTTTAGACTTTGTGTTGTTTGGGAAGTGTATACTTACTTCTGTTTCTCTTTTTTAAATATACTTTTTTAAATATACAATTAAATACGATGTAAACATAAATATATATTTTTACAATTAAGTACGATGTATGTAAATAATTGCAATTAAAAACATAATTTTAGATACGTACGATATTATTTTTATGCTGGTAACATTTTGAGTATTATGCTGTTTTAACGTATAATTTGAGCATTTAAGAAGACACGCAGGAAGCTGAAAGTCACAGTAAAAGTAGTGGAACAGTGAAACAAATTTAAAAAATTGTAGATAATTTTTAAAGATCTGAAGATACATGCAACAGTTGAATTTTTCAGACAATAAAATACAAAGTAGAAGAGCAGCGCCTACAAAGCACTAAAAAACGCTTATATGTACTTTTTTAAACGCTTTTTTAACGCTTTATAGGTGCCGTGTGCTGTAACTTGGGTGATAATTGGAAGATTCCTAGTGTTCTATTTATTTCAATAAAAGATAAAGAAAATAAATTTTAAATTTTGAATAGAATTTTTATTAATTTTATTAATAGTAATACAAAATTTTATTAATAGTAATTAAATAATTAAAATACCCGGTCTTGCATAAGAATACAGATCTCCAAGTGACAGAGCCATTTCAAAAGTTTTCTGTTAGCATTTCCCCCCCAATTAATTATTGAAAATAGATTTTTATACCACTTAATTGGACATAACACTGCTCTTTTTCCTTTTTTATTATTACTCCATCTTTTTACGTTTTGATGTGTTTAACGCAGTTTGTTTATTAAAAAAAAATGTATAACGCAAGAAAGGTCAAATATTTTTAAACATAATTTAATAGTGATAACAGAGAAAACAATAAGAGCTTGACTAGAGTTTGATCATCCGAATGGACATTTTGCTTCACAGTTAGGTAATATTGCGTAGTTATGGTTGATCAGGTAAATGAGATAAATACAATATATAAATTATTATGTCTTCAGATAGTATTAGATATTAGATATAGAAATCTTTATCTCAATACTTAAATCGTAAAATATAACATTTTTACATCATAATTCAACATGTTCGGTTATATAACGTTATTTGAGTAAAAAATGTACGTTTTGTTCGAGTACAATTGCAATAAATAACATTGTTACACAATTTATTCTTGAATACATATTCGAATAATTTCATAATTATCATTTTTTATTCTTTGGTTAATTTTACAATGGAAGAATGCTAATTAGCAATATGTATTTTTACAGAATGTGATCAATATAATTGAAAGAATTGAAAATATTAAATAAGCTTTATCATTTCATTATCGGCCACTCGTTTACTATCAACATGTTTTTAAATTAATAATTTCTTATAAACTTTTCATCATTTGTGTATTGATACTTTTTTTTAAGATTAACACAACCAAAGACACAAAGTATTAACAATCTAAGTGCACGGATTATTTTGTATTTAATTTTTGAAGGTGACAATCTTACTGTTTTATTAATTTCATAGATTTCGAGAAACCAAATTTGAGATCTGTTACCGCTAAGTCTGGTAGCAATATCCTGTATCAAGTAGAATATATTCTATACACGAAACTGTTTTTACACAGTTTTTGAAGGCACCTAGTTACCACAAAACTATATTTATTTCCGAAAAGGAAAAATTGCTTCGTTTTACGGCCTGCAGCCTTTAAGAGAATTCTAATATTATTTTTTTAAACTAAATTTAATCTTATGTTTTTCTTAAAATTTTTAAATATTTTCGAAAAAAAAAAACTTTTTAGAAAAACTTTCGAAAATTGTGCATTCTATAGATTAATATCCTATAGTCCTATATTTATGAAGTAGTCTGTCATTTATAGTACAATCGGCACAATTTATATATTTTTACAAAGTTCTACATAGTTATAATTATTAGTTTAAACTTTTTATGTGTAGAGAATTATTAGCTTTCCGATTGTCACCATCAATAACGGAGTACTTTGTGGTATAATTAACTAATTATTAAATTATTACAAAAAATTGAAAAGTATCATACAACTGGGAAAATTAATATTCTACACATTGAGCTATTTCATAAGGCAAGATATCCCTCTAGAGACACATGTATATATGTATATATAATTATGTTTAGTCATACAATAGATATTAAATATGTAAGATATTTTAAGTCTATAACAACAGGCTGATAGATTATATATCCTTTATCATATTTCATTACGTCTATTGTATTAATTCATAAAGAAAATATTTTAAATATAAGTATCGGATCTTTCCTTTTTTGTACAATAAATTAGTAATAAATAACAATATCAATTGTTACGAAGAGACATTTTAAGATTAGGCATTGTGTAATGCAGTAAAAATCTCAGAATCGATAATACGATTCTATAATACAATTAATATTGGCAAATATTTAGTCACACCATTAATTGCCGTCGTATTAAATAGTCGTTCATGGCGGCGCCGAATGTGGGGGTTGGGGTCAGCAATTTGAGACAGCACTGTGTTTTTCATCCGCATAATAAGATACTGTTACAACGTCGCCACCCACGTTAATGAGACATTGACCCTGGAAATATATTTTTTTCTAAAATATGCAACAAGTATGGGAATGTGCTTGCACGTTAAATAATATATTTTTACTAACTTGATTTTTGTGAGGGCTGTGAAGAAGCACACACTGCGTCATAAAGAATGCTACCATTGCATTACCGCCTAATGCCGTAATGTGCGCGCGAACAATCGCCAAAACTTCCATTACGAAACTGTGGGTAAAACCACTCAATCCACCATTCTATAACATCATCAAGATTGTTACCGTTATATTTTATAACACTTCGTCGAGAATAATTACTATGGATTCTACAAAATTTACCTCCCGTATCGATGTACTTTCGCGAATGAAAAAGAAATTTAGATTGCCTTGATATCTCTCTATTCTTCCACCTGGTAGATAAGATAAAGGCGTTATGTCCACGCCATATCTTCCTTTCAAAGGCACCTATAATGAATTAAGATATGAAAAAAAAGTCATATTATTCATGCTTAGCATTTACCATAAATTTAAAGGCAGAAGTTGAGAGGAAATGATAACCCATGATAACAAGTACAAATATTAAGTTAATATGCATATATAAAATAACATATATATATTTATTTAAAAGAAAAATTCTTACATGTTTACGTCTATGACTGGTGAATGATTTTATACGCAAAGGTGAGCGTGGTCTGGGCTTTTGTATTACAGGGGTACCACTTAATGTAGGATTTCCCGCACAAGTACGTGTTGCATTGTCGGATATAACATTGTTCTCTAGATGATCCTCGTCTAAGCTGAATATCATATCACTGTCCTCTGGTATAAGAAATAAAAAAAATAAAAGAATTAATCTTTCCCTTGAAATATACATTAACGACAGCATAATCATAAATTATAATATAAAATCCGATAATTTCTGATAAAAATGAAAAAGTAATTTGTAAACAGAGAACTGTTTCAAAAAGTACCTGATTTTCTCACTTGATCCTTACTCAAAGAACGACACACAATTTTTCTTTTATATTTATTCGTATTCAAAGGTTCCCCTAAGCCAAGTGCCATACCAACAACAGTAAGTTGTATCTCGTCTTGTTCGGGTACTGCTACTTTAAACTGCATATCGCACAGCGCACATGGAACCATCCGTCTTAATTTAAAATATAAGGACTAAAATAAAATGAAAAACATTTTACTAAAGTGAAAATACTTCCTTTCCGCGAAACATATTTTCAATTATAAGTAAACACACGCGAACAAATGTACTCCAAAGTGAAGACGTTTTCTACGAAACATTTTAGAGATGAAAAATCGTACCTGAAGTAATCTAGCAAAATATTTCGATGGCATCGACGCGAATTGTCCCATAGGAATTTTTGCCCTTGAGATTTGCGTGAACATTTGTAAATTCCTGACAATTTCTAAATCTTCGAGGCCAGGTATGGTCTGTGTGTTAACGACGTGGAAATCATCGGGTGGTCTGTTGTCCATTAACGACGATATTCGATCCATATCCTCGATGTCATCCACTTCCAAGACACACGCATCGCGAGTACCCAATCCAAGATCGAGTTCCGGCAAATCCTCATCTGATTCGTCTGTATCAGAAGTACTCGGAATGCGTCCATTTTCGACTTCCTACAATCGCGTCACGATTATAATTAACGATCAAACTCTAGGATGATATTCTCTGAAATGAAAACGGTGCTAAGTCCCACATACGTTGACTCCGATAGGTTTCAGACGATAAAACTCTCTATTCTTCTTCACCGTTTCTACGATAGACTTTTGCATTTCCCCCAACTGCTCCTCGTTGTGCCACGAATTACCAGACGCTATTTGCGGGATGGTGGGTGGCGGTAAAGCCGTCAAATAAATTGCGGTGCCTACCGCCATTCCGATTATAAATCGTTCGCCCACGGAAACCTGCAATCTGAGACCGAAGACCGCGTTCATGCCCTTGATCTTGAGCTTATTTAACAATAAACTATGTAGCTCGTATTCCAAGAATGGCAGACAATCAGATATCTCCTTTGCGTTCAATTCGCCCCGCAGGTCCTTCTTGCTTTTACACACAGTCGCTTGAATGAAGCAGCCCCTTCCAGTCATCGGTATATTTGCGGGCACTTCTATGGTGGTGAACATCACATCCGGGACTTTGGCACGTTTGCATATGGCACATTTTGATACGTTGACTCTAAATGGCACGCTACCCTCGCTATAAGGGAGATGGCACAGGTTGCATCGCAATTGAGACTGGCCACAGGAACCCTCGTGATCGTTGCTCTCGGAAGAATGTTTGCATATCTTCCCATTTTGCCGTTCCGAATGAGTCACGACGGATGCGTCGCCATCGACTCTCTCCGTCTTCATCGCTACGGACTTTTGCTGGCTCTTTTCCGAATCCACGGCAGCCGCAGGTACACTTTGTTGAACTTTATTCAGAACGACGCCGTCCGAATCTTGACCAGAATTATGAAAATTTATGACTGCCGCGGTACCAGAAGCACTAAGCACGCATACGTCGTCACTGTAAAAAAAATTGCACGCACATTGTTGATACAAGGGGATACCAGAAAGAATTAAAACCTTACATGAAACTATTGTTCTTATTTAAAAAAGTTCGTGTCTTGTGATAATAAGACATGTAATAAATATAAAGTTCTTACCATATACTGGTTTCTTCTTTGTAGCCTATAACAACGTTGCAAGCTAACGCTCTCGCATGCGACCTAACTTCCATTCTAATTTCGGTCCACCACGAATCACGGCCCTCCGGCTCCTCCAGATTACTTATCCTCTCGAGTAATTTTACCGACTTCGAGCTCACTAGACCACCTGTTCCATCATGCATATAATTCAGTTCATTATTATTTAATTTTTACACAAACTTTTATATTTTTAAGTGAATCAATTAGATTTATTTATCATTGTAAAAGACCGAATATATATGGTGTCTCATGTTGAAGTAATCTTGAAGACGCGTATTTAATAAACTTAATTACCTATATGTAATATGAAGCCAGGTGGATAATGTTGCATAGTGATAAATGGGTACTCTAACATTTCCAACGTGTCTTGATTCATAGGTCTGACGACCGCAGTCGGTGTCCTTAAAGGTCCTGCTATCGATCTGTCACTGCCGAGAGAGTTACCTGAGATACGAATGTAAACTTTTCACCTTTTTCTCTTCCTTTTTAATCACAAATCTTTATAACTGAAGTTCTAACTAAATCCTATACATCTAAATCCCAAACATCAGTAATATATGTATGATTTCATTTGTAGACTACAATTTATCTTTCATAAAACAAAAATCAAAATAGAGATTAAAAGAAACAAACAATCTTTTAATTGTCACTGCCAAGAGAGTTACCTGAGACAGAAAATGTAATCTTTTCACCCTTTCCTCTCCCTTTTTAATCAAATCTTTATAACTAAAGTTCTAACAAGAAAGAAAGAATCTTTTAATTTTGATCGTGCAATAATCGTAGTATAATTTCTACGTATAAATTTATCTTATTCTTTGCTGAGAGGAATAATATACCTTTAGGAGTAACGCTCAGGTCGGAATCACTCGATCTCCGGTGAAGCGGCACGTTGGCGAGCGTCCTGGTCGCCGGTGATTGGGACATTTTCGGGGCCATCGTGGGGACGGCCGGAAGCGGACAAGATGGACTGACCGACGTTTCGTCTTGCTGCCTAAGATCGGGAGAAGGATGGGACACACGCGAGTTGTAAGTCATATTAGCATTGTTAGTGGGCATAGCGCAATCAATATGACATGATGTTTTTTCTAGATTACAGGCGCAACTGACAGACATCGCGGATACCGCGTCGAATTTCCTGCGGCCGCTCCTCGGCGACTTTCCCGAGGTTCCGGATGAACCGTCATGCGGACGGTGAAACGCAGGAGATGGAGATAGGCGCGTACGGTCGGTTAAATTAACGAGAGAGGAGCCGCAGGAACGAGAGGTGACATGGGGAATCGGATGCTGATCTGAGGAAAGGCGATCAGGAATCGAGCGAATGCGAGGAACGCGAAGAAAAACGTCCTTTTTGTGACGTCTGTGCGACGAACGTCTTCTCGTGGATGCGCCGTCGAAAGGAAACTTGTCAAACGAATTCCTTGACTTTCTCGAGTCCTTGCGGGACACTTTCCTCTCGAGCTTTCTCTTCTTGCTCCCTACAGTTCTTTTACTGTGAAACGTGGATACCATCATTTTCGTGTCGATCAGCTTGATTAGATCGCTTATGCATCTCCGTCTCTCGATGGTCGCCATCGCGCGAGCTTCTTCGTTCGATAAGCTGGTCGTCGTACGCAGTAAATTGATGGCCGGATCGTTTTTCTCCTTGTTTGCATTCATGTGATCCTCCGATCCTTCAGTGCGAGAAGGAGACTCAAGTCTCTGTGCCGATAAATCTCGTTCACATTTCGTTAAATAAACACGATGTGTCTCGGGAACTGACGACGTGGATATAACATTGCTATGCCGCTTATCATTCTCCATTTCTAAATGTTTTTTATGCTTGTTTTCAAAAGTGTTGGACACTTGTCTTAAGTTATCGATCTCTTGATTATCAGAATGAGATAATTTTGAAGTAAAGATATTGGCCTCGGTTAGAACGTACGAATTTGTAAAATCGGGCTGACTTTCGCTATTCGAGAATCCGGACGCGTCGATCGATGTGTCCGAGTCTATGCTGTCTTGAGTGTCCACGGTGATTATGGGGATCGTATCGTTTCGTACGATGTCTTCCGTGCTCGCTAAATTTGGACTTGATGTTGAACGATTCGTCGCTACGTTCGATTTCATCTGCAGGGTAGAATCCGTGCAGCTTTCCGCGCTGGAGTGCGTGATGGGAATTCTCTCCTGGAGGCTCGACGAGTCCTCCGCTTTGTCGGAGTCTCTGTCGATCGAATATCTCGAATCGTTCAAGATATTGTAGCTCGTGGTGTCTTCCGACAATTCGTCATCTGTGGAATTACCATCATCGAAGGAGGACATCTCCGTTTCATCGATCAAGGACGCGATATCCTGTTTCTGCTCCTCGCTCTGAACGTTGCTATCTATATTTTCACGAGGACTTTCTCTACAGCGTGTTTCTTTCTTTATCTCCTCGTTGGGTTGTTCCTCGCTGGGAAAAATTGAAACAGGATCAGTATTTTTTATATTTTCCAGAGACAAGTTATGTATAGATCCAATCAGTAACGCAGCCATTATCCCACCGGTCTTGGTTTCTTTGGGATTTCTATCCATCTCGGGATCCATGGCGAACGAACTGATCGTATTGGTTTCAGAATCGGACTTCGCGGCAGAGTGATTCTCTTCGCCGACCGAGTCAAATTTACTACGCAGGTGTTTGATTTGCTTGGAGAGACGATTTTTCGGCGATTCCTCCGGCGTTAGTATAGAGCGTATAGACCTCACTGTCTCATCGATTAAATTCCGGCTAATTTCCGGAGACGGAGTGACATCCGAACTGGATGCGGTTATCCTTAGACTCACCATGCTCGATGTGTTGGATCGTAAAAAGGGAATACGCTTGACACGTTTCCTTCGCGTTCCAGCAAAATATCCAGGAGCTTTTGCAGCGCGTTCCAGGCGCGTTAGAGATGACGTAGACTGCATGTAAAACGGGAGATTTCTGTTCGTACGAATGGGATACGAAGCGGGAATTGAAATGGGGATGAACGGCGCGCTGTTGTCAGAATAACGTTCCGTTCGCGCTATTGTGCGTGAGGAAAGCGCAAATGCGATCCTATGCAAACGCATGAGGGTAGGGAACAAGAAGAAAAGTATCAATTAATTCGTGTACTTCCTAAAAAAAGTGCAATATAATTAAAAACAATGAGATGGACGATTTAATTCAAGCGATCAGGAAAAAATATATAGTAATTTAGAAGTTATTTTATGATTACGAGGAGTAAACGGTATAATAGAGTCTCTTTTTCAAAAATTGAACATAAAATTAAGTGCTTTAAAGAGATTGTAAAATGTGAAGCTGATTTTATTACGTAAAAAAGATTAGATTAAATTAGTAGATATGGAATTAAGAAAATATCTTAATATCAGTTGACTTGCCAATTCAGATATCAACGTTTTATTAACGACGATAAGCAATTTGATTGATCTATTCATAATATTGAAGTAACGAGAACCTAAATGAAAGATAATCAACATTTAATTGCAGATAAAATTAATTCCAATAAATTCGGATCGTCCATATCTATCTGCCGCATATTATTTTCAGCCACGGGAATAGAATGTCTCAGCCGTAAAATAGAAATAGCTATATTTCCTTGTACGAAATTCTCGAAATAGCTCGTTCGCGAGCGCCAACTTTATCGTGAATTATATGAGTTGGCGACACCTATTTAATTGGCTCGTACGATGCCAGACGGAATTGCGCGATAATCCATCATTTATCATCGAATGCGCAATTATATTTGGACAAGGACTGCACGGTAATTCATAACTGGATATGTAATAAAAGTACTTACTCCTCGATATTAATGCTGTCGCAAGGAAAACCGAGAACGTCATGCAATTTTACAAGCGTTACTGCAGTGCCTATACCTCTGGCAACGATACCGGATTCGCCTTCCAGATCGAAGTTTTGCAGATACCTGATGCCAAATATCGAATTATAAAATAAAATAGCAAGCATATATTTAGATACTAAAATGTCTTAAACAATCAATTTAATATTTATTTAAGTGATGTGATGAAATAATAAAAATAATTGAAAGTTTTTTTATAATAGAAAAATAAAATTTACCCAATCACAGCATTTCCACCAAGATCCAGCGCTTTTAATCCAATCTTTCTTTGGACCTCTCCGCTCAATTTAAAAAACAGAGTTTGCCGTGCCTCGTTTGATGCTCTAGGTGTTCTTATTTTATCAATCCACTTGTATTCCGGATCGTCACTAACTACAAGTTCTTCAACAAATCCATGTATCATTTGCGCATGATATCCATATGGTATATTAGGTGCTAAAATATATTTAAAATTGCAGATCTCAAAAATTTCTTTTAATAAACTTACACAAGTAACGTAAATATTAAATTTTGAAAGATAACAATTCAATAAAAAATGAATTACGAAATTAGGTATATTATATAAAATAAAATATCCTACATAATATTTACTTTTCTCTTGAAATTATCAGTATGTCTGTAAAAATTAAATATACTTACAGTAAAAAAATTGTACTCCACAGGATGACTGTCTGAACTTGTTAAAATCGGAGAACAACTCCACTTTAATGATAATATTAACTTCGCCGCGTATGCCATGCATTGTATCATATACAGGTATCCATCCAGTCATAACTGACCCTGTAAAAAAATATGCAAGACAAAGAGAAAACATTTGAAAAATATATGCAAAATGTATAAATGTATCTCTTATAGTATATATGTATCACCTTGAGAACCAGCAGTGGTATTTATAGCTGCCTCCAGGGTCCAAATATTTTTTACAGAAGGCAGCACACCAGGCAACAACAACGGATTCAGATTTATGTAAACTTTGCCTATTGCATCGTTGGCAGAGTACGTGTCATGGTCCATTAATCTGATTTGTAACGGTTCGTCTTGCAGCTCTGCATCGTCAACTTCAAATCTATACCATTCCGAGTTCCATTGCGGATTCAGGGACTTTCGGCACACGTCTGTCTTGTAAGTTACATTGCCAAATTTCAATTCCACGTAAGCGTCTGTCGTGTCGCCGGAACGGTCCATCACTGGCAGGTTGCGACCTGCCAATATCTTCACCTTTATTTTTCCAGGCATCGTGTTTGATCCTCAAGCAATCTATCCATAAAAATAGATTCACATTTACTTATCTGTGCATGTTAAGATAATTATTCAGTTTACATGAAACATTTATGATTATGTCATCTAAATTGAATAATTATTCATATTAATATAAAAAGAATATATTTATAATATTCAAATATAGAAATTATAATTTATAGATAAATTTATTGTAACACGTAATATATAAATATAAATTTATAATCAATTATTTTTTATCATCAAATATAAACATGTTATATTAAATATATTAAATATGTCTACAAATATGTACATCTTTACTTCTTTACACCAAGTAGTAGTTACACTTACACCTATTTAACAAACAACTTTTACGCTTTTACTAATTCTACTTATATGACATCTTATAAGGCTGAGTTAATACTTGAAAAATGCTTTCAAACTATATGTTATTTATTCGTAAAACCTGATACGTGGCAAAACTAAGAAAAATTCGTCGCAAATTTCGCTAGCAATGTTCGCTCACCATGTCCCGCATTTAGCTCGGCAATGACACTTCGCAAGTGATTCAATAACGAATAGCTTGTTTATGGGTAATCACATCTTCCCGATTTTCTCGCCCGACAATGCTCGACGATTAACCTCCCGATCTCTCTCGCTCCGGATCCCTCCAATCACTTCCGATTTCGGACAGCGGACTCCATCTAGTAGCATCCGGAGGAACCATACGTCCTACCGGCCCGTGTTGTCCCCTTTGCACGATAACCTATAAAAAGCTGAGAAAGAAACAGGTCGTCCGAGCTCACCGGAGACCCGTTGGCGCGCGTGCGAAATTCGCGGCTTTTAAAATGGACGACGAGACCGACCAGGAGACCACGATCGAGGACGACTACTACACGTTCCTGAACATCTCGAGAAACGTGAGAACGCCTCGACGATCCGTATGCAATTCACCCGGTTTCCCATGAGAGTAGAAATCGAGTCTCACGTACACCTTCCACGTGATACCTTCGTCTTCAGCACGCTGACGTAACGATGCTCCAAAGGATCCGTTTCCTCGCGACCGACGCGAGGAATCGCGGATAAATTAATTGGAAAGCGCGACGTCGATTCTGCCTCGCCAATCGCTCGTTCCTAACATATTATTTATCCTGCGACACAATTTTTCATTGCAGAACGCAAATCCGTTTGATCTTTGCATTACAAATGAGTGGATGTCATTTTAAATCTGTCCCTCTTTATCTTTTCTTTCATAAAAGCTACCTTTTAATTATGATGCAATCGTATAGTCTCTGCTGTAATGATTGCCTCTGATGTTCCAGGCTAGTCCTGAGGATATCAGCAATGCATATCGCAGACTTAGTAGACTCTACCATCCAGATAAGCACGTGGATCCAACTCTTAAAAAGGAAGCCGAGATTCTTTTTAATCGCACAAAGAAAGCTTATGAAGGTATATCACGATATACTTGATACGTACATATTTATATCAGAAGAATTTTGATTTAGAATTTATTTTATGTAGCTGATATCTTGCAATTATTTTTGTTATCTTTTTATCATTATTATTATAGCAAGTTATGAAATAAAATATTTAATTGACTACTTTATTTATTTGCAATATGAATTTTTGATCTTGCATTATGTGTACATTATATTGGTTTATTTGTTTAAATATGAATTTTGAATGTAAAATACTTGGTATTGTAGTGTTGAATGATCCACATCAAAGAGCGATTTATGACTCGCTGGGAATACGTGGATTGGAGACAGAAGGATGGGAAATAGTGCAGCGTACAAAAACGCCTCAAGAGATTCGCGAAGAATACGAGAGGCTGGCAAGGG
>NW_017257421.1:0-35802 GCF_001594055.1 Mycetomoellerius zeteki | reverse complement strand
CCAATCCTAAAGGCACTGTAACGGTAAACATCAATGCCACCGATCTTTTCAGTAAATACGATGAAGATTACAGTGATGGGTAAGATCGATCAGTCTAAATTATTACAATAAAACATCCAGAGTTGGTAAAGACTAATGTTTTTTTTTTTTTTAAGAATAAAACATTGTGTTTCTTCTTAAATGTGTTTTTAATGCTTTAAATAATACTATAAAAAAAAAACATTTAAAATATATTAAAAACATCAATCAAGCACGTTTTAAACTGTTTAAAGTCTATTCTACAATGCTCTTTGTTTCCTATTTCTTACTTTTTCCCTTTTTGCAATCGTTTTATCGATAATTGTATTTCTTGCTACGTGTTTCCTATTTCTTCCAAAGTTCGTTAACTTTTATCTTGAGGGATATAAAATAAAAAACCGAATAAGAAGCCAAAGACAAGATGTAAAAAATAGCACAAAGCAAGAAATAGGAAACAAAAAGCACATTGTAGAATAGGATTAAAACACGTTTAAAACATGTTTTTTACCAACTTTGAAAATCGATATTATTATGATAACACAGCAAAGAAATTGTTTAATGATGAAATTTTATCATTAAGCAGTATTATTAAATTATTAAATTAATAATTATAATCCTTGATTAAAAAGTTATGGACCTGGTTTCAGCAGTGGACTGTTTTCATGCATCGAAGTCAGCGGGATGTCGTTTGCACAGTCTATCGAAGCGCCTTTGACCCTGAGAGACACCGTGACTATGTCCGGTCAACTTGGGACCCAAAACGGTACGGGTTCCGGGTCCATTAATATCTCGGCGAAAAGGCTGGTATCTTCAAAGGGTTGGGTCGAGGTCGAAGTCGGGGCTGGCAACGGTCCAACGTTTTCCCTCAAAGCATTTCGCACGTTAACGAAACGATTGTTCTGTGACGGGGCAACGATATTGCAGTTTACATCACATGGCGTGAAAGCTGGCTACGTTGGGAGTACGTTTACTTGCGGTTTTCGTATTATAATTGTAACCATGTAATTCTTAGTCTCTTATTCGCATATTCATATTTTTCATGTATAGAAGGATATCTTGAACAAAATTGTTATATTTGCAGCTCTTGCGATGCAATTGGATAAACACACGGTGGGATATCTTACGTATAGAGCTGGTATTCAAGACGCTATGAGTACAATGATTGTGAGAGACACGTCTCAATCGTACACGGCGTTTTCTATACATTTCGGACTTCTACATTCTTTCGTCAGCCTTAACTATACGTATAAAATGGAAGAGAAGCAACTTAAGCTTCGTGGTAGTGTCAAGTTAGTATTGTTAACGTTATTTCATCCCATTATGAGCAAATTTAATAATTATGTATAATATATTCTATATAATTTATAGAGCCGGAACATTTGGTGCGTTTCTCGAATACGGTGCGGAAAAGAAGGTCTCCAAACATAGCTCGATCTCGGCGGCTGTACGCATCGGCGTTCCAACTGGCGTCACGTTAAAACTTAGATTGAGTCGCGCCTCGCAGGCGTACACGTTCCCTATCCATCTGTGTGACGAAGTTCTTCCAGCTCCGATCTTTTATGCCACTGTAGCACCCATAATCACTTGGACGGTCATTAAGAAGCTTATAATCGATCCCGTCGTGAAAGAGCGGACAGAGCGCGAGAAGGAGAAACAAAGAGAGATGAACAAGTCCAGAATGTTGGAAAAACAAAGGGAAGCCAAAGCGGCCACCGAACTAATGAAGGAAACCGTCAGCAGGATAAGAGCCGAGGAGGAATCCAAGAAAGGATTAATCATTACCAAAGCATTGTATGGTCGATTCGTTTATCCACAAGATCGAGTTGCTACGGATGAAAGCGGACACAGAGATGAAATGATAGACGTAACGATTCCTTTGCAATGTTTAGTCAAGGATTCCAAACTGATCCTTCATAAGGCATCTAAGGTATACTCTTATAAGCTCGTCTCTTGTGTCAAGAGTCTTTATTTCATTTAAATTTTATTTCTTATTTTTGTCAAAACCTTCCGCATCTATTTATATATATATAAAATATGAAATTTGACACCTCATTTTACATAAATAAGATTTAATGTGTGAGAGGCCTCCTATAATTGAGTTAATAAGTTATAAGAAATTGATCAATCACAGTCGAATGTGAAGAGAATAATCGACTATGACTGGTCAATTTCTTACTAAGCTAAGTATCTCCATTGTAGACAGCTTTTTAGTATTTATTTTTCCCAAAATTATAATTACCTCGTTTTATTCTGTCATTGATTGTTAAAACTTTTTTTCTCTGTAATTTCTTATAAACCAAAGTATATATGAAGTGAAAATTGAAATATGAAAATTGAAATATTTGTAAATCATATGGAATCTTATGTTATTGCAGAGTCAACTACCTGGATTTTATGATCCATGTGTGGGAGAAGACAAGCAACTTTTGGTACAGTATCTCTTCCATACTCATACGCATGAATGCGTTATACAGGATGATGCATCTCTTAGGATACCAATCTCGTGTAAGAATTTGCTTGTCTATTACAAATAAATTTGTATTTAATGATTTGCCAATATATTATTTGTATGTTTCAGCACACAAAGTGAACACTACTTGACATATAGATTCAACATCGAAACCAAAAACCAATCGTCGCAGTTCCCGACAATGATTGACGTATTACTTTGGTATAGATTTGTTCATTTTTAGAGATTTAATTTTACATAAAGGGCAAAACATTAAACGTTCGTTGATCTTTAAGCTTTGTACATTAATGTCGTTTCTTTAGTAAAATGGTATATTTTATTATTTGAAAATAATTATAATATTTTAAATATGTTACATTTCGCAGAAGTTTTGCGAAAAGTGTTCTATAGAAAAAAAATAGATCTTGCATAAATATTCAGCTGTACTCACGAAACTTTTAATCGTGAGCTGCACTGAGATGTACTCATTTTGCTCATTGAAGTCTTATTCCAAATACTTTAGAAAGAGTAAACCTCAACCTGAACACAAATCTATTTACTGCCTATAGAAATGTAATGATATATATGCCACATAAAATAGAAAACATATTATAATTCCAAAAATCATATTGATCTTTTTCAGTCATCTAGAGATCATTATGAGTAAAAAATAACAATCAGCCATAGAATTATATTACATATGAATATTATCGCATGTAGAGAAAGACATTTGTTAATTAATTGCACAATCGATTACATTGGAGTTAAAGTATTAGCGTACGATTTATTCTTGTACAAAATAGATATCGTTTTGACGCAATAATGTGTATATAATTATATACATAACTTTAAAATTATGTATATAATTTCTAATCATATATAAAACAGATATCTATATAATCATCTATTCTATATACCTGCAGAAATATATTTGTATGTATGTATATTTACAAATAGGGACTATAAATAGCTCGACATTATATCATGAAATAAATTTGCTCATTGAGTTACAACTAAAACCCTTAATCTATCAGACTGAAATAACTTAAGAGTTGCCAAATTTTTGTCTAGTAATATATTGCTTTTCTAGTTTGCATTTTTCATCATTTAACAATATATTACAATATAAATTTATTAATT
This sequence comes from Mycetomoellerius zeteki, assembly GCF_001594055.1. Classification (NCBI taxonomy): domain Eukaryota; kingdom Metazoa; phylum Arthropoda; class Insecta; order Hymenoptera; family Formicidae; genus Mycetomoellerius; species Mycetomoellerius zeteki. The sequence continues at coordinate 32,195 of NW_017257421.1, read as the reverse complement.
ACAATATAAATTTGTTAATTACGTTACTTGCTATTATTTAACATGACAGAATGTAAAAAGGCATTTGCAGTTGTATCGGAAGGTAAGAATTTTCCAATCAAGTTCAATTCGTCGTTCTTCGCCTGCAGTTTAGACAGTGGGGTCCATGAGCGGTCTTGCTCCAATCTAAACGAACCCATATAATTTTGTGAGGGAGCTAAACTACCCCATTCCTACAACAGGATACAAGAAAAGTTAGACAGTATTTTACAAAAATACTTAATGATACGAAGATATTTACTTCTGGGCTAAGCATGGAAAAGTAAAACTGTCCCGATTCTCGTTGATACAAATGATAAATGTGACCAGACTGCTTTACAAAATTGCAAGGTACATGATGCAGCTTGGCGTTCCGTTCTGCTTCAGCCAAAATACCCTCGGCCTGTCTTTGCAGAAATCTGATCTGCTCTGCGATCACTTGTAACTTATTACATGCATTAGCTTTTACACAGTCATCTGCCTATATAAAAAAAAAATACATAAATTAGTAAATATATATAACAAAACCATTTTATAATTAAATTATAAATAATTTAATTTAATTATAAATATTACGCAGATATATGTTACCTTTTTAATTTCCGTGACTAGCGCCATTAAATCCTGCTTACTTGATTTTGCTACAGCAGCTGGATCAATTAATGATATGCCTTGTGGCATGGTATTTCTTTCCACTAGTGTTACTTTAATAAGAAAATAATCATCATTGTAAATAAATATTATTACATTCAAACTTGTCATACATTCAGTTATCACATTATACCTGTATTTGGAAAATCATGCAGACTATTTGCTGCATCCATCGTGTTACTATTATCCATTATATGTACAATTAAGTATAATTACACAATAAAATATATTCACTAGATAATATCCAATCCAGAGTGAATAAACAAATGATTTTTAACGTTTAAAACTTCACTGTAAAATATTTCTCGTCTCGTTTTTGGAGCAGACTAGAAAAACATGTCACCACTATTCGTTGAGACTTCACAAAATCGTAGAATTACATTAAATTTAGAGAAACATTCGAAATTCAACGGAAAGAATTTTGCAAAGCAACACGCGAAAACAGATACTTTTTTCTACAGTAATTAAAGCAAAGCGTATCTGAAATCCAGATGGACAGCCGCATTAGAAAATCTTACGTGAGATTCTCGCACGTGTTGATTTGCTGTCGGAGTAAGATTTTAAATATGTAGTCTGAAAAAATACTCCCCTCTCCAGAATGATTCTGAATATTCTTTCATTTATTTGCACAAACTTTTTTTAATGAAGAATAACAGGATAAAAGGCGAAAAAGTAAGAGGCAAGAGATAAAAAGTAGTAAAAATTAAGAATAAAGAAGCAGAGAACACACGTTTGTAGAGTGGGCTTTAAGGCTTGGCGCGAAGGGGATCGACCACGTGGTGGCCAGTCGATGACGTCGATGTCGATACCAGCGACTCGTGGACTGGAAAAAACGCACGAGGGTTCGTTCTAGCTATCTTTTCATCCCGGCCTCTTTTTCATGTGATAGCCAGGTGGACAAGGTGGGCATTTTCGAGCATTTAGCTTTGCGACCTTTTTAATGTACAACGATGTATGAAATCCTGCGTCGCCCGACGCCAGAAAGTCCGTGATACGTGAAACGATTGATATCTTTCCCAGATCGCATGTCGGAGGCGTGATTACAACGGATTTCGTCGGTTCCCGCGATTCTCGCGTTTACCATAATGTCATTCTGTCGCGTTATCGACGATTATTCTCACGTCAGGAGGACAGTCCCCAGAGAGGACTTTTCTTCGCGAAATCCACGCTGGAGTTGTTGACGATGTCACGTCTCGACGAATATCTCGCGCGGACGTGCGGGTGGTACTTGTAAACAATGTCCTAACCTCAAAATCTCTTTCAGATGTTCACGGCTAACGCAAAGATAATTAAGAGCGGCGGCTCGGAGCCCGACCAGTTCGAGGCGAGCATCTCCAATGCTCTTCTGGAACTGGAAATGAACAGCGACCTGAAGTCGCATTTAAGAGAACTTTACATCACCAAGGCGAAGGAACTAGAAACAAACAATAAAAAGGTAAACTTCAATTCTTCAAGTTTATACAGCATAAATCATTCCAGCGATAGTCTGTTTTTTATTCCTGTACTAGATTGCACTAGAACTCTCTTGCTTTTACCAAATATAAACATATATCTATCTCACTTTAAGTTCCAAAAGGATATATTAGTTTAACCACAGATAGAAGTGGACAGTATTTGAAATACATGTATTTAAAATACGTATTTAAATATATTTTTGTATTTTGTATTTGAATATTTTTTTTAAGAGTATTTTGTATTTTGCATTCAAATACAATTTTTTTTAGAGTATTTTGTATTTAAATACAATTTTTTTAGTATTTTGTCCATTTTTTGGCCACAGAAAAAATGCTTATATTCATAGTGAAGCTTAAGAGCCCTGGCACACAAAAAACTTAAGGCAGTAAGACGTGAGCAGTAAGGAAATCAACATGTTGGATTTGCTACTGTTTATGTTATGGCCTTACGGATTCTACTGTGATTGGTCAATTCGCTTACTGCTTACATTTTACTGCTTAAGTTTTTTGTGTGCCATAGCCCTTATGTTTAAGGCTTCCTTAAATTTATATATCTTCAGATGCCCTACAAATTATTTTATTGGCTATTGAACATCTGAAGATAAATTTAAGGAAGCCTGAAATATAAGATCTGATTATGAATACAGACGTAAATATTGCAGCAACGTTATAAACATTGCAGCAATGTTGCAGCAAACTTCTGTGCTGTATGGACGTTAGTGTATATCTTTCTATTTAATACCCTTACAGAGAACTGTACTGAATTGCTTGCATTTTTTGCAGTCGATCATTATATATGTACCAATGCCAAAACTGAAGGCTTTCCAAAAGATTCAAACGAGGTTAGTACGCGAGCTGGAGAAGAAGTTCTCTGGCAAGCATGTAATGTTCGTCGGTGAACGTAAAATCTTACCAAAGCCGACAAGAAAAACGCGTACGAAGAACAAGCAGAAGCGTCCTAGGAGGTAAGAAAACGAAAATATAATATTTGTTGTTATATAATTTGACAAGTGTAATTTAATTGTAAATGTGCTCTTTTTATACCCATTTCTGCCAATGTAGATTAATTTTAATCTTGGTTCAATTTACTCTTCATCTTTCTTCAATTTTTAGAACTAAAAAAAGATGAAAAGTTAATTAAACCGAGATTAAAATTAAATTATTGGATTGTCGGAAAAATCATGACGTATTTTTTCTACATAAAATGGTGGTTTTCTTTTCCAATATATTCTACAAAATTAGCGATTACACCACTTCATAGAACAACGTTTCAACTTTAAGAATCTGTATTTTTAACTATGATACGATGATTTTTAATCGAGTTACAAGCAATAAAGTCAGAATGTTTCTTTTTATTTAATCCGGGAGTAACTCAGGAAGAAAAAATCGTAGGAACATTTTTAAAAAACAATTTTGTAGGAAAAGCTTCAAGCTTTCACAATAGATAGTTGAAAATTTGTTCAAATTTTTTTTGGACACACTACAGACTTACAAATTGAAAAAAATTTTTCATTTTTTTCAGCTCGTAGTTTTCTATATGTAAAAATTACAAAACTCACATAAATTCAAAAAATATAGTAACCATTCGAAAGTAGAAATTTCGAGTTTTAAAACCCTTTTTTTAAATTTAAATTTTGATCATTTTTAACAAAGTTACTGCTCTTAATAGCGATATGGAAAAACGACATTTTCCCGACAATCCAACACATTGGTAAAAACGGACATTAGTCGAACTTTTTGCACGTTTATCTTTCTTTTTTCTTTTCACTTTAGAGAGAAAAAAAGAAAGTTGTGCAAGAAGTTCAGCTAAAAAGAATGAAGTTTGGCCTTATTCTTTTTTGCTGAATTTTTTGCACGATTTATTTTTTTTCTTAGAGAAAAAAGGAGGTAAATTATATCGTGCAAGAAGTTCAACTAAAAAGAATAGGCCATAGTTATTACATCCATAGTTATTGCATTATTAGTATTATTATTATTTTATTTATCTGTAAAAACCGATTATTTTGATATTCAATATGAGTTTAACTATCTTGAATTCTGACTAAATGTTGTATAATCTATGTTTATATTTTAGCCGTACGTTGACTTCGGTGTATGACGCTTTGTTGGAGGATATTGTTTATCCTGTAGAGATTGTGGGCAAACGAATTCGAGTAAAGCTCGATGGCTCACAAGTTATCAAAGTTCATTTGGACAAAAATGAACAAACGAATATTGAACACAAGGTACATTTATTAAGTTTTTTCTGCCCATTTTCTCTGTATAGAATTTTATTTATTTTAATATTGTAATGTGATTCATAAATTTTAATTCATCTTTTGACAGGTCGATACCTTCGCTTCGGTGTATAAACAACTGACTGGACGGGACGTAACATTCGAATTTCCCGAATCTTATGTATGATTTATTAAATATTAAAACATTTGAAACAACGTATTATTTGTTACATTTATATTGATTTTTGTGTCATTTTACACTTCCCTATTCCTTGTTCAAAATAATTATTTACTATTTATGAAAATTTGCCGAAAAGGTTTTTTTAACTTAGGATTAAAAAGAGAAGGAATAAAAATCGTGAATTTTGCATCATACGTTGAAATAAAATATATTTTTTATTTTAGAATTTTTTATTTTTAGTTATATGCATTAATATTTTAATATAAATGTTTTTCATTTATAGCAAAAATAATTATGATAATTTATGAAAGTACCATTATTGCTATTATTTATTGATTAAACATAGAAGAATCCTACATATCATTTTTATTATTGTCAAACAAAAACGAATAATGATATGTGAAAGAAGTATAATTTCGCTTGTGTGTTGGCCGGTTATTTTTAATTTAATTATCCAAACACTTACGAGTTAACATTTTTTTTCTGTGTATATTTAATAGCGCCTACATGTTAAAAAATCAAATCCTAAAGAAAAAGATTTGCGACTCTTTATTACTTGCAGTTATTTACAGATATAATCGTTGATTTCTTTGTTTATCATTATTTGCAAAATATCTTTTCTATATATATATATATATATATATCATCTATTTCACACCTATAATATTTTCTTATTTATTATTTTCGAAGGATAAAACTTTCCGCGTTGCTATGTATATGAAATAAAAATAGATTGACTGAATCTTTACCTCCTTTAACCCTTCGTGGTCACACTTCTTCTGGGGTCAAAACTTAGCGAGGTCAAAATGATCTCGGAGCACATTTAATTGATTGCTGTATTCACAGTCATTTTGACCCCAGTGTGATCACAAAGAGTTAAATTATAATTTAATTCTAGAACTTATCGAAATATAATGAAAAAGCTATATATATAGTATATAATAAGAAACAGATCTGGACGAAAAAAAATTTGATATTAAATACATAAATAGAGTATAAGTTTGAATACTTTCGAAATAAAATTCTGTTCTCTTTATTTTATTTTATTTTTGAAATAACTATATCCATGTCGGGAAATGTTCTAAAAATGCAGACTTTTTTTATACAATAAAAGAAATATTTTTATTTTCTCTGGACACCGGCTTAACCCCTTGTATCTCGATAACAAAGCTCATCGCCGTTACTCGGAGACTTTAAGCTGGAAGGAAAATAGCGTGAGAACATAAGGCAGATGTGAGTATAGAAATATACGAAACCAAGCGACTGTGCAATAGCACCCGTAGTTTGGATCAGGGTCAGAAAGGCCCAGAGGGTCGCGAGGTCGAAGGGTTCAAGAAATAACGTGCTCTCCCTTCAAATTCACTATACGACAGGCGAAATAGGCTATGAATCTTCAAAAAACTCGCGAATCTTTAATCTCTTAGTATAGAAACAGAGAAAAAAGCATTGATCTCTGCTAATTAATCTGAATAAAATAAAAATTTGCCAATTTATAAAAGATAGTTGGAATTTATAAATTAAAAAATAACTTAGAAAATCAATAATTTATAATTTATAAATTAAAAATTACTACAAATTAAAAATTAATATTTTCGTAGAAAGGTGCAAAGATTATGTTGTTTGAGATATATTTCTATTTTATCAAAAATTATATAATGACGTTATTTTATTTTGAATACGTAAAAGAATAAAATTTATTTGAAGTACTTCATTTCAATCAACAAAAACACGAAATTTAGTTTTTTTATTTAGTTGTAAGAGACTTCAAAAGAATTAAAATATAACTCATAGTGCTTAAATTAATAATTTACAGTTTTTATTATCAATAATTAATTTTTGTTATGCACTTTCGGAATTTTGTATTTATTAAATAATCGCGAATTACGTACTACAAATATACCTGTGTAGCAAATACTTGTAAATTTACAAATTAATTTAATAAGGCAATAGTCAAAGTCGTTACATATATGGTGCCTTGTTTATTAATAATGTCACAATCAAATCCATGAAAATGAACTAGTCATACACGTGTGCGTACCTGTCCGAAAAATGATACTCTCGCACAGGTACCCTTTCATTCGTATCGGCGTTCGCGTGAGAATGCAGGGGATGCAAAAATGCCGAAGCACTGTTTCCCACCCCAGATTCGGCAGCCACCCTTCGGGTCGCGCGCTAAGTGTTGCATAAATAACTACCCGTGCCGCATCGAGAAACTGGACTGTATTTCCGGCCATCTGCCTTATCGGAAATAACAAGTAATCGCGGCATTACAATAATCATGGATCGTGACAAGCATAGAAATCGAGTTGCATAAAGAAAAAAGAAGAAAGAATATAGGGTAGTTTAAAAAAGTCGTTAAATTTATAAAGACAGGAAAATTGTAATATCGGAGAGAAAGAAATTTTTATAAGTCCCTTTAAACTTATGAAAATGTATCTATTGGAGAAGTTGTTTATTTTCATCTCTTTAAATAGTTTAAATTAAAAACGATAAAGATATTTAGGGCTGTCGTAATAAGGAAAATATGTTTGTGTATGCGATACTCTTCAAATGCTATATGCAGATCTTTGTTACACACACACACACACACACACACACACACACACAACTCTTTAAATACCGTAGACAAAGAGAAAGAAGAGTAATTACAATTCGTATTAGATCAACGAGAATAAATCAATTAAGAGAAATATTTTCGGTCAAAGCGGATTTTGGTACTTATTTAAATATTTCAGAGTGAATTTATATATACATGTCCAATTCTACAAATAGCGCGCCAAAATCTTTTTTTATTTTGAAATGTTATCATAAATAAAACTAGATAGTAATATCCAGGGTTGAGAAAGTTACTTTGTAAAAATAACTAGTTACAGTTACAGTTTTTTTCTTTCAAAAGTAATTAGTTACACTTCTAAGTTATCGAGACTAAAAATTAACTCGTTACAGTCACAGTTACTAAAAAAGTAACTTATTTTCAGCTACTTTTCTGTTATAATGACAGAACAATATGAGTGACATCGATATCATTAAGGCTATCAAAGAAAAAAATAATTTACGTTTATAATACAATTTTATTTAAAAATTCTTTTAATTTCACGAGAATATATGCGAGATAATTCAAATAACGAAATAATAATGCGTTCCATTTACATCCGTAACGCTCGCAAGTATTTTATTCTTGTTGTTTACAAATATTAAACAACGAAATGATACACGTGAACGTTGAGGATGTGAAACGCACCCTTAACACTACAAATGCTTCGAAGCATTTAATTGACCAATCGAAAGAAAAAATTTTACAAACTGACCAATCAAAAAATACTTCGAATCATTTGTAGCATCAAGTGGACCGTGCCCTTAATCAGTATTCAGATTTTAACCAATCACATTAAATTGACAAATAAGTTTAAAATAATTGTAAAAGTAACTGTTAAATTAGTTACTAGTTATTGGAAGAAATTTAACTAAGTTAAGTTATACATATATAGTTACAGATGGAAAAAAGAAACTAAGTTAAGTTATAGTTACTGAAAAAAAGAAACTGTAACTTAATTACAAGTAACTAGTTATTTCCCAACTCTGGTAATATCATATATTTAAGTTGATAAGTAATTTAATAAGAAAGAATTTAAGAAATATGAAATAAACGTAATGTTTAAATTAAAGGAAGAAAGAAGAAGAAGATTTTGTCTTTTAAAGATTGCAAAATTTTAAATCTTTACAACAAATCTTTTGCCATTGTCTCCATGTTTTCTTTTAAAACACAATTTTCTTTTAATAATTATTATAAATTAATGTCGTAAATGGAAATCACAGGATAAATTACTTTTCATTTCAAATAATATATTTTTCTATATTATTTATTTCAAAATCTATTTAAAAATCTCATCTGTATCGATTACTTTCGAATACACAAAACTGATGAATTGCATTACATCAACACATAAAACTTTCGTGATAGACAAAATTCTGTCACGAAATAACTCTGGCATAGGATAAAAACAAATTGATCGCTGTACTTATATTATCGTAGCGAGCGTGCTGAAAATAGCGGGAGTCATTAACCAATTATCTATCTCGGTAATCTCCCCCAATGATTAGTTGGTACCCGCATAGTTAACCTTGCACATCGACGAGAATTCATTTAACTGTTATTTCCGAATGATTCACGTCGATCTTGCCTGAATTGTTGACGAATCAATTCCCATCAGGGGCATATCGTATGCTGCGGGTGGCGCGTGTCAATGTTCTTAAAAATCAGCACCCTGATCGAGGGTGGTCGCTCTTTAAATCAATAGCTTAGTCATATTTTCCCAAGACAGAACAAGATTTGTATTTTTGTAACTTTGTGTCATTTTATTTTTCATTAAACATAAATTGAGGCTAGAATAATACAAAAAACACTACTAATAGCGTCTCCCCCAATACACAATACTATATATATATATTGCATTTATATTCTATCATTGAAAAAAAATGTATAAACAGCATTATTTTAATTGAAAATAATCTTGTTGATTTAATAACAGTTTTAATGAAACAAATGAAATTTTATTAAAACAAAAGCATGATGACGTACTTGTTTCATTAATAGTGTTATTAAATTAACAAAATTATTTTCAATTAAAATAATGCTATTAACATAACACTTTTCAGATACAAATTATAATATACCTACTGTATTAAATTTAATGTTCACCGCTGCACTCAATAAAGTTATTATTATTATTATTTATGAATATTATATATAAATATTATTCTATGTATATCGATGGAAAATTTGTGTTAAATTTAGCACATTTCACGTGTTTTAAACGGTCTATTTAAATGTTTAATTTAATATAAGATGAGAGTATTAGAAGATAACACAAATATTATTTAAGAAGATAAAAACAAAAAAATTAATACCGATACAGTTTGTAAACAAATCGTAGAAGTATATTTTTTTCAACAAAATTAACATTTATGATATGTTAAATTAACACATAATATATTTAATTCATTCATTTTAGAATTTACGTTTAAAACATATTATTTTTATATTATTTGTTCACTTGCTCATAAATTATATTAAGAAATGATGAATATCAATTTAACGTATATAAGCTATTTGAATAACATAATCACATTATATTAAATTAACACTTAAATATGTTAAAAAATTCAACACAGAAGTTTAACAAGGACTTGAATGGACCGTTTCCAACACAAATATAAATGTTTTTTACCGTGTATACATATATGTATGTATAACGATGTATAATCATTTGCCGTACAAGAAAATAAATTACATATATTGTTTGTAATTCATTTATTACATGTATATATGCATATTATAGCTGCATTTGGAAAGCTGTTAAAGTGCTATTTGCTTATTTCATCTTTTATACCGTTCATTAAATGTAAAACAAGGATACAATTAATGATACAAATAGCGTTAATAACGCTTCTCCGAACGCACTCAAATTCTGATATGTAATTATATATATTTATGTATGTATACCGAGAAAATTTTATATTAAGTTTTAATTCAATTTTAAATTACATTTTACTATGTCTTGTATTTTCGGATGGACCCTCACAACAATGTTCCGACATAACTTTTACTATGGTAATACTAATTTTATCACATAAATGAAGTAATTTTTGTTAAACCAGTGCTTAAGCCATGGAAAGAGTTAATTTTTACTATGATACGCAAACAAAATTTGCTAGGTATATATTTTTTATTATCTTTACGATACTAACTTTTATTCAACAAGTTTTGATTTTGTAATAAAAAATTTTTACTATGAAAAAGTGTAAAAATTACGTTATATTATTTTTTAAAAAATGGCTATAGCATTTAAACTTATAATTACATGATGGTCCGCAGCTTCTACCACATTATAGTAATTTTAAATATAAAATTTTCTGCGTGTATGTCAGAAAAATTGGCCATGTCGAAAGCTGGCCGAAGCTGCTAGCCTGCTCGCCGAGTGTTTGAATATGATTGATTGGATTCTATAAGTAAAGATCGGATTCTATAAGACCAATCATGCTCGGCGAGTAACCTAGCTGCTTTACCAATTTGAACACAGCCATTGAAACTCTAAAGTATTATATAATACTTGTGATAGCACAATATACTGCAAAATTATGGAATAAAAACAAGGATTAATTTAACGGGGAAACGTAAGCTGGATAATAGATGAGGAAAAAAAGACGACGTTATTGATTAAAAATTGATTAAATTAATTAAATAGAATTAAGAATAAATACACAAGTCATAAAAGATTCAAATTATCTTATAAGTAATAATTAACTTATATAGCTTTTGTGGATATAAGTTAGCTTATATAGATATAAGCAAATTATCCAGTATTTAACATTTCTTTACTTTCTTATTAGCCATTTACTGACACATCAGTCTGATCAGAAAGTTTTAACAACATTTATAAGTAAGTTTAATAAAATTATCTCACAAGCTGTCATCTCAAAGAGATTTTGTTCTTTTTTTTTTGTGTACATTGTACAAGTCATATCGGTCATACATATGTATACGTACCGTTAGTGAAAAATTCAAGAAGGGGAGAGAAAGGAGTAGTCTACGAGAAACGGTCAACGGATAAGACTCACATAACTGGATCCGCAGCTATTATTAAAGGGTTAAAGAAATCGTTGAGATATGTAAAAAAAGGAAATCGATTTAGCTGCCGTACGTGACACATGAAAGTTAAACCGGTAACTCTCGCATCATCCTACAAAGGGCGAGATGTACATAACGGTTAAAGAATAACAATCGTACCGAAACTGCATCATTTTAAATAGAAAACAATATTTTTATTTCTATTTTTGTATAAAAAAAATTTCCATTTATGTCTTTAATATCGGTAATTATTTATATATAAAGATATGCAAATCCAGCTGATAGAATAAAGATGCGAGAACTATTTGAATTATGATTTATATAACTAAGAAATTTAAAATTATTTAATCAATTAATGCTGTGCCCGAATAGATATAAATACAGATTTAGTATTATAAATGCGTTATTTAATTGCAAAAAATATTATTTCTTTTGTATCACTCAGAACATATCCTTTAATTCTATATATAAATATATACAATGAGATTTAAAGGCCAGAGATTGATGTCGTTCTATTTGGAGATTCTATTTATGCTCTTCCTGAGTCTTAATTCTAACAAGACAAGCGAACTAAAATAAATAAATCTCACTTCTAGACAACTCTTAGACACCTGGAGATATTTTTCACGCACTGTATTCCGAATTTACCGTCGCGAAGAGGTTCCATTTGGCAGAAATTTCCGAAAGTTCTTGGTTTATCTTTCTGCACCTGGGCAGTTCGCCCCCTTCGAAATTTTCAGGGGGCAACTAGGACCCCTCGGTGGAGAATATCGGGGAGAGGAAACTGACACGTTGCGCGCGTTATGTGCAGAAACAGGTAAGGAGCGAACGTGTTCTTCTCGTCTCGTCTCGTGATCTCTTTTCCCCATCGTCGATGGAAAAAGATGACAGAGAAGGGGAGCGGAAGGATCTGAAAAGAAACGTTGCGCAAAGCCGTTTTCCCAGGAGCCTCCCCTGAAGGGCCCCCATCAACCACCACGTGCAACGAAGGAAGGGCCTAGTGAGTATATAAGGGCCCGCCCGGACTGCAATGACCTCAGAGCATCACGGTCAACGGTGCAGAGAAGAAGTCTCGACTTCTTCGACCGATCGACCATCCCGGTCACGGTCGAGGAAGATCCGGAGGGATTGAAGAAAAGAAGAGAGAAGAGGAAGTAAGCTGCAGTCATCTAACGGCGGTCGCCATCATTTTTCTGTCGCAGATCCGATCGGAGCGTCTACCACCCACGATGGTGAGTATAGTTTCGGGTTTTTGTCCTGGCTAGCACGTGATCTTGGTGCTTCGATAGACTACGCTAAAAGTCATCTAAAATCTGGTTTTCGGCCTTCGCGGATCTTCGACGTTCTGCCTCGTGAAACCGAAAATTTGCACTTCTTCCCAAATAACAAATCGACTGTCACGCGCGAAAAACTGGGCGAATCATACTTTACACCTAAAAAAAAAAACTAAATAACGCATTTATTAACATTCTCTCTGAAAAAAATACGTTTGCAAGCAATTATTGTAGAAAATCTTGTTATAAAAATTTGCAATTACCGGTACGTGTCTTTTAAGCAGACAAACATATCGATGTCTTCAAAGTGAAATTTTGAAAATTCAAATTTTTCGATTCGCTTAATTTTTCGCGAATGAGACAGTCGATTATACTGTATGATTCATCGTGATATAAGAACATCAGAAGCGACTGGATTCGCTGACGTTTCAGAAATTTATATTGAGAGATTCAAAATAAATTGAGTTCGAATTGAAAAGCATGATACACGTTTATTCAACCAACCACGCGATTAATTATCGCATGTTTGCTAGATTCACGCGTAACGAACAGAGACGTTATTCCTTTTTTATGGTGTTCTGATTTTATCAGATAGTATCTCTATACCGGTGAAAATTTTCGAGCAGGTAGAAAATGATCAAATTGCTGAAAACGAGAACAAAAAATTGCCACGACGTGCCGAGAGACTTAAAGTGAAATTAATCGCGACGGAGGTATCTTGAGATAATTCGCGAGACAGAATAGCGTGAATCTACGATCGAAATTCCGAGTATACGCGTATTAATCATTCGGACCTACTCTATCCAGGCACTAATATCCTACCCCAAAATGTGACTTGAAATTTGCTCGTCTTATCTCCCCTTTCGCCGTTGTGTTCGAAAATTTCGTCTGCTTTTGTATCATCTCTTTCACATTTGATCAAATTGCTCTCTGTGTGTAATAGTGATCCTTCGAAATTTGTACTCGTCTAAAAATAGATCGCTCTCCTCAAACTGCTTCTCCTGTTAACGGCGTTATCACTACTCACACACGCGTCCGTTGAGATCTTACCGATTACGTTATTATATTGTCAATACAGCAGAATGGCTCCTCGCAAAGAAAACGTTTTGTGAAATCTTCATATGAATAATTAAGTTAATAAGATGCAGATTGATCCAAATTTGCCGGTATCGTTCGAGTACAATTTGCAACTCGCCGTGATCATTTGGATAATCTTCATTTCGGGATTGCGAGTAGTGATATCACGGTCACACTCTCAGCTTCTCACTCTGCCACCTGTAGATTTTTAGAACGTTTTCAGTTGCTAATCGTGTGCGTTTACGAGTGTCCGAAGAGCGCTCGTAAGCGTGTAATTTTCACAGTTGATCATAGATTAACAATTAGATGTACAGATCCATCAGTGTAATTAGTTTTGTGTAAACTCAAATGCATGCGATTAAATTAAAACATCATGTGTGCACATTAAAACTCTCAGTTTCAAGCTGCTGTTTCTGTACCGACTCAATCTCTGATCTACTCTTCCATTTCACGCTGCTTATTAAACCCGCAATAAATCTGCATGCGTAGACACCTTTGCACTCTGTCAAGCATACGTCATGTCCCGTCAGAAACTATCGATACATCGCATCGCAAAGTAACACGGAGATAACGTGTAAGCCTCCACACGAAAGGTGTCTTTTATCGAAATTTTTGTGACGTAATTTCGTAACATAATAGCGGGTTTAAGTTTCGATCAAAAAAAGTGCAGATCCAAGCAGGTGAAAATTTTTCTTAGTTCCGAACGCGACGTAATAAAAAATAACCATAACATTGAATATTCCGAAGCAATCCACGTAAAGACTTTTTTTTTCATTTTGTCAACTCATCGTCCCGTTGAAATTGCCGTTCAATCTCAAGCTGAGAACATTTGAACTTAAATTTGAAATCAAATTTCGTTTGTTATGAAAATATTACACTCACAACAGCTTCAATATGAATTAATATGAATTTCAATTGTTAAGATTTGAAGTTGTCTGAACTTGTTGCTATTAAAAAATTTGTAATAAATCAATGCAGTGGGTACTTTAGAAAACAAACTTATAGACGAGAATGTATACATATAGAAAAATACAATAAAATAATAATTTGCGTAGACAGTTTGAACAATAATATACCAACCTGATGAAATCGATGCCTTTGAAATACAAAAATTGTCTATCATGAAATTTGTTTCAACAGAATTTTTATTTGTGTCATTTCGATATTCTAGGAATTAGTTACTCAATTATTTCTGTAAAATTTTTACAAAAATTCTATTTTTGATTAACAGTAACTCAACAAAAATTTATTTCAAAATTCCGATAATAATATAATATGACATATTCATTAAATAGTCGTTATCTACATGAATACATATGATTTTCTCTGCTGTTATCGACGGCATGCTTATTTTGCATAATCAATCTCAGGTATATTCAGATAATTGATATTGTATGTTAAAACAAATTAATTAACGTTGCACAATTCCAATTTCAAAATGAGACGCTTTTCAAAATATAAGTTTCATGAAATAAAACACAAATTCCAAAAGAAATGCAATATAAAAAAAAGAAGACCTTTTCATGAATTACAAATCATATTATCTGGACAAATAAAGGGTAAAATAGTGAATTCCCCCCCCCCCCCAAATAAAAGCCAGAAACCATATTAGAATCTTCAATTTATCGCTGCAGTCTGAAAGAATAATTAGCAGGTTAGTTAAATTTCGAGCACTACATATTTCGGCACAATATGCATGTATTATAGATTTTTTTGAAATAGAAATTGTCATTCTTGATATTATACGAAACTTAGATAAATGGAACTCGATTTTGATTAATAGTATCCTGAAGATAATTGCAAACAAAATATGTTGAAATACAGAATTAGATAGAAGCAAAATAGAAAACCGGACAAAGTATTTATAATAAAGTATTTATAATAAACTTTTTGATAATAATAAATAAAACAAAAAGTTCTTGACCATAATCTAAAAAAAAGAACATATCATTTTGAACTGATTATTCATTTGTACGGCAGAAAAAAACAAATATATCTAAATCTTTATTTAATCCATAAAATAATTGCATCTGAGGAATTATTGAGTTGTATGACAGGCGTTCTTAAATATTTTTGTGTTCAAGTTTCTAATATGTGATATAAGCAAAATTCAAAAGAAATAAAATTTTATAACTAACATGCTACAAAAATTTTATGGTTCATTTCATTATTGCATTTAGCGAGTATTACCTGAATATCGATCATGTAATTTTTTTAAAGAGAAAATATACACATATACATATAAAAAAATTCTCACTTTTCACGTTTTTTGCCTTAAGGAAAAAATTACATGATTGATCCCCAGGGCACATATTATGGAATCATTCGGAGTGGATTCCGATCGGAATTATTTCGGTTTCCCTAAAAAATACAATAGAAATCTAGAAAATAATTAAACAATTTCATTAATATATTATTAAAAATCACGACAGATATTATGAAATTATTTAGAATCCATTCTGAATAATTTTATAATATCTGTCTTGATCTTTAACAATAAAAGCAATAATTTTCTATTCTATCCATTTTCCAAAAAAAATGCAATTAATGAAACTGATATCCATACAATCTTTTATTACAAGCAATAAAACTAACCGAAAAATTTTTATGACAAAAATTAATGAAAACTCAATTTTAAATATTTAGCACATTAATAGCGTCTATTTTAAGTTATGTGTGGTAAATAAAAGATATTTTATGAAATCTATAGATATTAGATCAACTATTAATCTGTTATTTGTATTTAGCTCAATCAAATTTCAAGATATAATTTTCTATATCATGTTATTCTGAAACAATGGACCATTCATCAAAAATAATATATGTTGTACAAATTTCAAAGAGAGAATTTTCAGCAGAGAGAAAGAGAGAGAGAGAGAGAGAGAGAGCGCATTATTGAGAAAATCTAAATTATATTTTTGATATTCCAAAAAACTATTCTATATTCCAAATAAAATACCCAAGAATATCCAAATCAGTCGAATAAAATCAGTCCAAAAAATACATTTGACAGAGATTATGCAACAAAAATTAACAATTATAGTCTTTAAGTAAAGTTATATAATTTTTGTAACAAAATTAAGATCAACTAGTGACAATATTAGCAATGTTGAAAATTATATATCTTACAAATGAAAGTAAAAACATTCATCGCGAAAGAAATTATGCTGTTCGGGCAGTTGTTTCACCTGTTCGCATATTCGATCAGTGCGAAGGGGATCGGTTTTCTGTTCCCCATATTTAAACGCCGGAAGCAAAGAGCATGCCGATCGATATCGGCATACGTAACCAGTATAAACACTGCATTGATTCGGTCACCGAATACATTGATACGAAAGAAATTGTTCCTTTAAATGCATTTCCATATCCAAAGGAATTTACATTACTGAAAGTATCAGGTATACATAAATTGCGATACATAAAAAAAATATCACTTTTCATTTAATCTATTTGATCCTCGCATCTAACTGGATTTGCTTACAACCGATGAGAATGTATGACAAAAATATAAATTCATCCCTACGAAATGATCACAAAATTTATTCTGCTTGGATCTTAAAAATTCACCGTATTTTAATAATATAACTCCCGATTGCCACGTGAGAGTAACATACGTGTTACTTTCTCTAGTTTTGTATTACGATACTTTTCTGAAATCAGTTACATTACGGAAAAAACGTGCGCGCATATAAAATTGGTTTCTTCAAATAGAATTAAAGCATTTTTATAGAACCTATTTGAATAAGTCATTCAAATTTATTTAACGTTGTCAAATCAGCATAACAAATTTTTTGATACACGCTATATCCCGCCAAGTTTTCATTATATTAATTTATTAATAATATCAGAAATAATAAAATTAAGATCACGTAATAAAATAATATTTGAAAAGTGGGCTTACAATAGAACAATGATATCAATTCAATAAGTGAAATAATGATTACGTTTTGACTTATAAATGATACTTCTGGCTTTAAAATCAATCGCTAGCATTATATTACCATTTCGAAAATAATTCCCATTGTTTCAACAAGAAAATAGAAGAATTTATCGGCTCTTATAATGGACACTTCATAATATGTTTTAAAAGAAAAGATCTCTTCCGAATTTTTTGATACAATAGTATCTTTGAATTGATTTGAGATGTACAAAGAATATAAAGAAACTTTATTGGAATGTGAAGAAAATAAGAAAACATAGAGAAGATACAAAGACTGAAGAACATTCTCGATTTAAAGCGAAGTTTAAATTTAAAATCACATGTAAGATAGCATTTTTTAAATATTAAGAAATTATAGCAGCAATTATAGCAATAGAAACAAACAGAGATGATTGAATATTTCTTTCGATGTTATGCTACAAAAAGAAAAGATTCTCTCCGATGTTAAAGATTGTTTCAATAATATCCAAGTGAGAATTCCTGAATGGTTCAAAAATAATTTTAATTGCTTCAGACGAGTACAAAATATCTTTGGATTTTCGTGCTTTTCTAAAAATTCGTAAAACGACCGGGCGAATCGTTTTGTTTCCGAAAGAAGATATACGTATGAAAATTACCAATTTAGTTATCGCAACCATGAAAGAAATAATCCCGCGAAACTAATCATTGACTATTGCTGGTTTTCTTCAATTGCAAAATTGCAAAATCTCGACAGCAAATTATAAGAAAGACGTGTCACAATTATAGAAATCGTGATCTATCAAGGAAAGATGATTTTTAAGTAAAATAAACGGAATACTCGATTACTGCTTCATCATCAGTTTCACGCGAGCCCGAATAATCTGTGAAACCGACCATCAAAGTTGTATAACGTAACGAGCTATAATTCATTGCTCGAGATAATCAGCGTAACAGGTCGACAAAGATCAGTCGTCGAAACCCGTCAAGACCACTCTAACGATCTGAACGAACGTCAAACGCCAACGAGAACACCACGCGATCGTTAGCGGAAGAAAAGATTCCGGACATCAAAACGCGAAGCAGGCCGGACTCGCGTAACAAAGAGCCACGGCTTTGGCATTGTCGCGCGGCCTTCAAGAATCTAACAAGCCACAAAAAAAAATAATTTCCGTTTTAAGAGTCCCTCATACGCTCCGCGTACCCGGCCCTTCTAACATCCGTACAAAGGTATTTCGTCACTTCGCTCCCGTTCCCCTTCGCGTTTCGTGATTTACCCGCGTTCCCAGGGAAGAGAGAGAAAAACCTCCAAAGGGGGCTAACTAACTCATAATGCCTATAACAAGTCCCACGGTCCAGCATCTTTGCATCAGCAGTACAACAGCACGACTTCTTTGTCTTCTTCTCTTGCGGCCACGCTTCTCTTCCACGATTCACGCTTCGCCCTCTTTTTGTGCTCTCCGGTCTTTCCGGGGCCGGTTGTTCCGGTTGTACACACAGGGAACCGTCGAGGTCTTTAATTCTCGCTTCTGCTCTGTTCCTCTCAGCTACACTTTCCACGCTCCTTCTCTCCGTCCTCCCTCCGTCATCCCTCCGAAACGCGAGGATAACTGACATATTGTCGACGAATCACTAACGAAATTACGCGTTTTATTCAAAATCGCAGGCTACTACCAGCTGCTCGCAATAGTGCGTATCGTTATATATTTCGTATAATCGTGGTAAGCAGTATTAATGCAAAAAAAACTTTGAGATTTCATGAGAGCCGCATGGCACGAGAACGTCCAAAAGATTTCTTACAAAATACACGTTGCAATCATTATGCAACATTATATTACAAAATAAACAGCTTATTGTGCTTTACAACATCTCGTATCGTTCCTGGAAACAAAGGAAGATAGAAAATACGTGAATCTGGTACTTGTGGAATTTTCCAAAATCATTCTTCAAAATTATTTCTATTTCGGTTCATCGCGATGTATTTATTTGTGATTACATTATTGCAAGATATTCTCTCCAACTTCTAAATCTTCGCAGCGAGATGTCAAGTTAAAGTCCTTCCACGATTATCGTCTCCAATGTAAGAAGAGTAAAAAAGTGTAGCTAATAAGAACAGATACGCTTTGACGATAAATCCGTCATTTAATTTTCGAAAATATTTGATTTTTTGATAACACTGGCCATGACCTTTAAATCTTGTTTCTGGCTTTTTATACGAGATGAGTTTTTTTTTAAAAGATCAGAATAAGTCTCTCTCAAACAACAGATAATATGATGACTGAAAAGTATCTTTTACGTTGACCAAGATAAAAATAAGATTTATTTGGAAACACACTCGACTACATTCATGTTTATGAAAACCGGAATAAGTGCCAAACTGATTCAAGATTCAAGGAAAGTGATTGTATAATATCGTTCTTCGGGATGATCGGTATCTATTGGACGAATGATCGAATTGCTCTAAGAAATCGAGTGCACACAGACAGACTTCCAAGGCCCATTTCGCAAAAGCACGAGCAGTAATTCACTTGATGAGTACAAAATCCGAAAAACTTGTCCGTCATTTCGATGCAGAATTCAAAGTTTTACATCTAAAAGCTATTTATAAAGACGAACATAAAAGTAAAATATGCTAGAAAAACAGCTTTTCTTTTGAAATTTGAATAACTTCATCATTGTTACATATTTGTCAGTAACGATCAAAAACAATAATAAAATTTAGTGCATTGAATCAAAATATGTACAAAACTAATTTACTAACTGTTCACGAAAAAGGAAGATTAAATGAAACATTGCATTACAACAAAACTGAAGATGAAATTGACAAAAACTGAAGATAAAATTATTAAAAACGATATTTGTCAAATATCCGTTAAATGTTGATTCTCAATCTGATTCAAAATTTCAAAGAAAAAAATAGATTTTCCGACATTTTACGTAATTGTAAATTTTCTACATCAACACTTTTCTTCAACACAGCTAAATTTTCCGAATATGATATAAATTCATCGTGAAGTTAAGCGTCGCGAAGTATTTTCCGAACAAAATGCAAATCGGTTACATATAACAAAAAAGGAACGGATGTAAGTCTAAAATATCATCGGATCATTCATCATTTACTGCAACCTCATCAAGAATACGCCTGTACTGATCGAAATTGATCGAAATTCCTTGCCCATGGAAACTCGTTAATAGGTCAAAAGACGTACAAGGCGTTCGCGAATTCTGAAAAGATAAGAACAGCAACAAATAGTGAAGAAATGTCTATCTTTCGGTGTCTATCTTCAAAGACGACGCTTGGCGACGACCGCACGCATACTTTTCGAACCTGCACTAGCTAGTACTATCCGAAATCTCAAAGGGACCACTTTGTTTAGCGACACTAAAGAGCATTTGGTAGAAATCGGTTAGATTAGAGTTTCAACGCACGGAGAAACGTGAACAACCGGCCCTTGTGTGTTTTTTTCGTAGCTAACGCTCACACCCTTCCAGGTCTCACCACTTGGACGGCCCGGGAAAACGAGGCAGCAACAATCAAGGGCAATCAGGGCATCAATCATGGCATCAACCAGTCGACGGGACGGCGCGGAAGGATCAACACCAGCGGGTGCAGCCGGAATCAACCGATGTCAGGCGGAAGCCAGCTATCCGGCGAGGAGCCAAAACGAGTACCGAAATGGATAAGGAACTGTATCCGGCGCGATCTCGTTCCTCGATGATCGTGGGAGATCATCAGAGATCAAGAACGACGATCGCAACAATTCTTCAATCCACACCAGGCTTTCTATTATATTTATTGCATCTACGGGATTTGTTGGATTATCGCAACTATCGCGCATCATTTGTTTCAAGTTATCGCATTCACACATTTCGCACACAAGAGGGGAAAACAGGCTCTCACATGTCTACCCGGCGAGCCTGAGGAATATTAATGATTTATCTTGCACACTCGAAAGCGCCTTCGAACGAGACATCCTCGAGGCGTACACAAAACTCCGCGAGTTCCAGTATCGAACGAACCTTCCGGCATTCGATCTCAAGACCAAACCAGGCAATTTTTATTTTCGTTGGACCAACCACCTTCCGTCTCGACAACGTCTACGCCACACGCCAGACTGCACACAATCGTCAATCACTCGATCTCCAACGTGAAATTTTCGGAAACTCAGGAATCTCCTGACTGGCGGTGGCTGCACCTGCTGTTCTCGCCGGACCGAAGAGCAAAAGCAACGAAATCGAACACTTTCAACGCAACACTTGGAGCATCGTCAAAAACAGCAAACACACCTGGAAACGTCACACATTTACTATCACTATTATTATTACTTCAAAAAAATCAAACGCCGACGTTACTTTCACCCTCACAGCCAATACTAATACTAATGATAGTAACACTATCGACGAAATCTATTCTCTGAAATCAATAGAAAATTACGGAAATATCACAGCGCGTGCATCACGCGACGCACTTCAGGAACACGCAGTTTTACTTCAGGAACGAAAAGAAGCACACACTCATAACACGCACGCGCACGTAATTAGCGTGCTCCGCGTTGTTTCGCAGCGCGAAAAAGAAAATTGCGAGAGTCCAGACTCTGCCTCGCTCAAAATTGGATTGGAAAGGACAAAACGTCTCTCCTCACAAAAAGGCTCACGGCATGGACGGAATCGTTCCTCCGACCTCAACCAGGCAACCCTTCGGTCTATACGCCGCCACAAGCGCAAGTCTCGCACCTTACGATTATAATTTCGCAGAGCATTTACCAAACGGTCGCAGCAGGACGCGTGATCTTTTTTCGTATGTACGATTTACAGAAGGCATTACCGCGGACCGTACCGCGAGGAAAAAAAAAACACTTCTCGTTACACTTCCCTACGTTCTTTACGCGCTGCGCCATCACCAAAGAGATACAACGTGATTCCAAGTTCACGTACGATTTATCGATGATTATTTTCTCACAAACTCTTCCCGGCAATTTTATGTGAAACAGTTCCGCAAGACTGATTTTGATCATTTCACGTTTCAAACAGGAGACGATATCGATTAACGCACATGTCAATCAACGGCATGCAAATTAAGGCTTCAGAGCAGATCAAAAGCGCCAAATCGCAAAATCGATAATCACGACGTAAATTACATCGTGCAGCCAAAACAATGCTGCACCGATCTGAAAAAAAAAAAAAACGATCTTCCAGAACTCAACCTGGCGACGAAGAATAGGCTCTCGATCGAAATTCGTAAGTTATTTCGGATCGACGAGTTAGCGCACCGTCAAATACCTGACCTACAATTTCTCGATCGATTAATGATTAGCAGAAAGAGCAAACAGCAGCGCTCAAAAACCAGACGATCTTAAAAACGACCCGCGCAAATTTCACAAGCAAAATCCACAGGGAAGTGGGCGGAAAGATTGACATTCAAAGCAGATGTCATCTCCAAATCAATCAAAATCGATCATTAATCGAATCAATTTATATCGAACCCCAAAATCAATTGGATCATCAATCGAGCTAATTTATATAACGTTCGTTTGCGAATGACGCTATGCAAAACAGTACACGCGGAGTCCTTTTTGGTCCAATCCAAGGATACTCTGAAAACAACCGGAAATTATCAGCAAAACCTGCGAATAAACTTTCACAAAAAAAAAAAACGAACTTTCGCACGCGGCTCTGTAGCGGCGTAAATCAACTATTTTATCTGAAAAATTACGTCCAACGAGCAAAAACCGCTTCAGGAATACAAAACAACCGCAAAATACTGCCAAAAAACAAGAATGGCGAGAACCATTTACTCGAAGCAAAGCAAACTCGGAGAGAACCATTTATTCTCCATTACTCTAATAAACTCTGCACTCGGTCACAAATTCAACGCGAATCGCACGAAGATTCGAATCTGGATGAAGAATAGAATTTTACATCGAAAAGCATTCCGACTCGATGCAAATCTCAGGACAAAAATCGCTGTCACGGACTTTTCCAACTGTGCAAGAAACCTCGACAAGCTAAACAGAGCTTAACTAATCGACAACGATTTTTTATTTCTTTCCTGTCAAGCAAGAAGAGCTCGAGGAATCAAGACGAGCAAAGGACTAATTATGTTTCGTGGAAATTCATCGGAGGACCTACCCTCGGACGACAACTCTTGGACACACACGGAAAATCGCGAGCACCAAATCATAGCGGAACAACATGGGACACAGTCGTTTGGGTCAACAAACAACACGGAACGTCGTGGGACCATCAGCAAAGGTACTATCCCTTGTTCTAATCGTACAATTTTATCTTAGATTATACTTAAGTTACTAACGATATCGATTAAAAACTTCGTGAATATTAACTTAAAGCGGAAACTATTTGATATGCCGTAAAAATAGTCAAAGTACTGCATCTTGGGCACTTAAATCCTTACTTAGTTACGTATAAAACTCTTGTAGACTTAGTTTATTTATTTTTATTTATTTTTTTTTTAATTTGTCCATTATTTTTATTTCGTTCGATTTTTACCTATTTCGTGAAATCATCGTTAATATCGAAGCACAAAGCGCACCTTCCCTATAGATCTCTAAAATGTATATACATAGAATATATATTTCACTTTCCTTTACTGTATGAGTTTTACGTTAGCACAAGGGCTCGCGTATTTCAAGAGATACAGATTCGATTATAACAGAAATTGTAACTTGAATTGTAATAAAATTGGAGAGAAAAGTTCTGACATTTTTAT
Organism: Mycetomoellerius zeteki; assembly: GCF_001594055.1. Classification (NCBI taxonomy): domain Eukaryota; kingdom Metazoa; phylum Arthropoda; class Insecta; order Hymenoptera; family Formicidae; genus Mycetomoellerius; species Mycetomoellerius zeteki. The sequence goes on along the minus strand of NW_017257421.1, from coordinate 8,071 downwards.
GACTAGAAACATCGAGTGAAAAATATGTAAACCGCATAAAACTGCAAAAAAACTATTTATTATACCAATAATTATAAATAACGACTTGATACTCTTGATACAAACTTTCTGATTGTAAGAATGATAAACTTGTAAACATCCAAATATTATATTCAAGACTTATCCGAAATGAATATGTTATAACTTTAGATTCTTAGCTGCGCTTTGTGAATTTTATATCATTCATTATCACATGTTGTGTTTAATTTTTGTTGAATTCGACATATCCTTTATATTTCGATGATTTCATGGATTGATTAGTTATTCATTCTGTTTTTAGTTCTGATTTTTTTTGTTTCTTTTATTTTCATTTATTTTTTTATCCATGAAAAAGAAGAGTATAAAAACTAAAAAAAAAAGAAAACGAAAACGAAAGAAATGAGCATGAACATATAAAACTCGATACGTTCTACACGAAATCATAAATCAGTAGCCGGCATGCCTTAAAGTAATTAAATGACTGAATACAAAAGTAATTTCAAAGTTGAGATAAATATTTGTGTTTTATTATTACAAGAAAATGAAAAATTCAATTGTTTTGACAGCTATACGAAGATGCTGAAAGGATGTGAAGAAATGTTGGTTTCGCGAAATCGTGATAAGCATTGCGAATTACGATATGTAATTAACGTAATCGCCGTTTTGCGAGACCGACAAGTTCCTTTCAGGGTCTGCGTATTTTGATGTCGTTTAAATTATTCTGCTGCTCAGTTTCAACTATTTAGTACTTCGATAGTCACAAAATACGTGAGTCAAGAAGAGAAAACCTAAAATTCGTCTTTTGACCGTTTTTCCGACAAACACACGATGTAGAACGTGAATTATTTAACACATATATATATATATATATATAAGATTTAATTGATACACAATTGTATCGTAGGTATTTTGCGTATTTTAGATTTAATTTTTAATTTTTAATTTTAATTGCTGGCATACTCAGTCAAGATAGAGATGTTCCACAGACAAATAAATGATATGAGTAGTAATAAGAACAAGTCGTGGATGCTAATATTTAGTATTGTGAAATGTTGTCTATCAATTGTAAATTAATAATGCTTCAATGCTGTAAGTTAACAATAATCGTTCTAATTTATCAAATATCTCTTTTTATTTCCATGAAATATATAATTACTACATGATTTTTCGTTAATTTACTGTCAAGCTTTACATCGCTAATTGCCTGAAGAATTACAATAAGACAAATATTATCAATTTACAGTTGATAGCTTCATCTCGTAGACAGATTACTTAAGACTATTAATTTTCGTGAGATGATTAATTAGTTTAGATCGATCCATATATTAATCCAGGGCTCGACACGATTTGCATTTCTCGACTGATTTTCGACTCGACTCCGCCTTCTGCTACTCTTCTCACCTCATCATCCCGCACGCAGTCCAAATGCCGCTCGACGTTTAAGAGCGTACGACGCTTATCATGAGGTCCACCCGCTTTGGACGCTCACCCTGTAAACTTCATTCTATATCTTTTTTTTCGTTCATCACATAACTAAGACAGAATGAAGCAACACGTAAGAAACGTTGAACGCTTATGCTCATTCTATCTTAGTTATGTAATGAACGAAAAAAAATAGAATAAATTATTCCTAAACTTGAAGTGATGAGAAGAATAGTAGAAGGCGGAGCCGAGTCGAAAATCGGCCGAGAAGTGCAAATCGTGCCTAATTAATCCATAAACATTTATCCAAATATAATGAACAGAAATTTTTTTTAACTTTAAGAATAGTCACGTTATTATACATTCGATGAATTAAGCCATGTAATTTAACATTAACAGTTTTCTTTATAGAATTGGATATCTTTAGGATGTAGTTTTAAGGTCTAGGGTAAACACATACACACATTTTTACAGAAACAAATGGTTTATGTTAATTATCCAGATAAAGATCATTGGACTCGATGTAAAATATTAATGAATGATTTGTACTTTGCCCGTAGTAACGATTAAAATTAAATTCTGTCCGGAATAATACGATCCGAACGAAGGCGTTCAAAGTACATTTCGTAAAGAAAGGAGATGCAAAACATTCCACGAAAGAGAATTGTTCAGATACAACGCGCAAACGTATTATGCTGCTTTTGAATGCTTCTCGTATGTTGCTTATCTGAATGTTACTGTTTCTGTTGTTTACGTTTGTGTCGAATTTTACGTTTTTGGCCACCCGACATAGTACTCCTCCCCAAGATTCTCCCGTTGTTTACGTTGAATTTCTGTTTGGCACGTTGTTGCTGTTAATACGTTATCAGATGTTACATCCCATTTCCCTTTAATGCCTGTTTAACCTTGTTATTTTATCGCATGTTTCCCCGTTACCAAGACTTCGAATATTCCCATTTTTGTCCAAAAGTTATGTTTAACACTGTTAATCCTTTGTTGATTATACTGTTGATACTTTGTTCGTGTTGTAGATCATCGTCATTAAGCAACTGCAAAACTCCTGCCGAATATTTGTACTCGGAAATCTTTTTCACACCTTCAAAAACATTCGTTCCATCCTTTTAGTTACTATAATAAATTTTGAACAGACATTGAAAATTCTACTTCGACTTTAAATACGATATATTCGCTGCATTTCTGAAATCTTAAAATAATTCGCGTGTAAATCCATTAAAAAAAATTTTGAATCAAGATATTTCAGTAAAAAAAGAGAAAAATCTTATATATCAATGTTATCTCAATTTGACAAATATACACACACCTCTCAAAAAGTTAATAGTTTCTAAATCTATATTCAAAAAATTATATTACTTTCTGATTCATGTATGCTCTGTAATATTCCAAAATTCATAGAAATTCTGTTACATTCCAAAATCCATATAAATTCTGATGATACATATCTCCCCGTTTTATCATTGTTGTTAAAAGTTTGTACAAGTTGAAACATGCGTTAACATTTTGTGTTAAATTTTGGTCAGTTGAAGTTATTAGTTTATCTACCTTAAACATATTATTGTATAATCGTTACTTAAACACATTTATCCCGCTCGTTATTAATACCGTTTTTGTTTACCCTATCCATTTGTTTGATCCCTAATATTATTATCTTTATTAATATTTGCTATTTAGATTTTATTACGAAAACATTACATTTCCAGATTGATTTATTATTGTTGACAATGCGACGGCAGGGCGATCAATCAAATCTATTCCAATTGGGCAATTAATAATATTTACGCTTATATTTTCCTTTTTGGCATATATGAAAATTTATTCTTACGACTTGCTCGATGTAAATATGATTCTCGCAAGCACGGTAAAAAGTATGTTCCAAAAAATAGATGTAAACTCTAACATAAAAGTAAAAATTCCAGTTTCATATATGAAACATATAATTCGCCACATTTACCTTTCTTGAAAATAATTCGTAATATATGGAAAAGATATATTTAAAATCATATTATCAATAGAAACAACTGAATTATTTAATATAATCCAACCAATAGATAAAAAAATCATTTCTATTCCACTGACATTTATAAATTTTTTAACAAGATTATTGATTCAATTAATCTTCTTGCAACTAAATTCTATGACAAATATTTAATTGTCAGAAACACTTGGCCAGCCATCATGACGCACCTATAATCGTTATTGTTATCTAATCCTTGTTACGTATCCCTGATTATTGTTATTCAAAATTATGTTATTGTTAAGTTACCATTGTTACCTCTAAATCCCAAGAAGTTGCATGCTATTAATGCCCGTGTTCCAAGTTTTTTGTTCTTAAAGAATTTGTCGTAGAAACTGTTTTGTTACTGTTAAATCGGCACCAAAAGCAAGCATAATTCGCTGTTTCTCTCTTCCTTCGCTCTTTCTCTTTCTTTCCATCATTGAATTAAGATTAAAGAATCTCGATCTAACTGGCGAAATACAAATCGATCGTCAGTTTAATGAGAACGATAGAGATTTAAGGTATCATACACTACACGATACACGATGCGTTTATCATGCTTTGATATGATTTCTAGCAGAAAAATTATGTTCCGGATTATTAATTTAATTTTAACTTGCAAACTGCATTACGATTATCGTCTGCGAGATTGATTATATTTGGTTTCACCGTATAGTGCCTTATTTGATACATTTTAATGTACGTATATAATAATGTATTCCATCATCGTAAAATAATGTAATAAGAATGTAGTTTTAGTGCAGCTAAGAATATATAAATTTTCGTTAGAAAAATACGCTAAAGTGCTGCTATACGACATATGTACATAATATATGTAGGTACATTTTAATAAAGAAATTCTGTATGTAATATATAGAACGTATTTTTTCATTATCTATACACAGATACAACCTACCTACCTCTTATGATAAATTTCCAAGCAGAAAATTATACTTAATTATTGCATAATTCTGTCAACAATTGCAGTTAATACAATTACATGATTTAATTATAACTGAATATTTATTTTGTAATACAATGTAATTTATAGCCAGAAAAATCATTATCTATATTTTACAAAAAAACTAATATATAGATATAATATATTACGAATATAAATTGAGTATTCATATTTAATGCATGTGTACACATTATTATTATCTGCATACAAAAGACTCATTTATGAAATATGCATTATCATGTTTCTATAATCGTTTTAATCATAATATAATCCAGTTACACATGATTGTTAACTTACATTGCGAAATTAGGTAATGCGCAATAAGCGTTATGTCATGTAATAATCCTTGGTTTTAAACATTATCTCTTTTCTAAAATAATATCTGAACATATGCTGAAAATAAATTAAAGTATATTAATTAAAAATTTCTATAACAAATTTCATATACAGGGTGTCACATTTTAGAAATAATTTATAGATATTTATATATATAATATTTATAATTTATATTAAGATTTCTCGAAAATTATGGTAGATACGGAAAATGTTTTAAACAAAAGTTGTATGGTTCATACATAAGAAGGTATCATTGACCTTGGGTGGGGCCGATTTAATAAAATAAGTAGGTTCGATTTAATAAAATAAGGGGTTCCGTTTAAAAAAATCGATGTGATCTTGACCTGGCCTTGGCGACGCCACCCAAGGTCAAATCAATGGTACCTTCTTATGTCTCCCTCCGAACTTCATACAACTTTTGTATGAAACAGTTTTCTATATCTATCATAGTTTTCGAGAAGTCTTAATGCATTATTTAAAATGGGACACCCTGTATATGAACGTATTATTAAAGAATAAGAGACCATAATGTTTATAATTTTTCAGATAAATAAAATATTTCGTTAAAATTTAACGTTTTTATTATTTACTTTTTATATACAACTTCTATTAAAGTATCATTTAACATAATTGAAAAATATTTATTATCAGAAAAGTAGAGTCTCACAAAAATTAATATATTACAAAAATTCATAATGTAGAAAAAAGTAAATCAAGGAAAAAAAATTTGCCAAAAAAAACTTTTTAATCTCGTGATTAAACCGCAACCCCAAAAGATTTATCAAAAAAAAAAGCTAAAGAAAAATCTTGTAGTTAAATCGGTCGGATTATGCTCCAAAGACCGCCTTTTGCAGTTGCCAGGAAGTTCGAAGCTACCATCTTTAAAGGTAACTGCATCTTTGGAGAAAGCTCTATGCTGTACTTTCTCAGGAGCGTAGCCAGACACGCTTTTATCTGCAGTTGAGCCATTCTCATTCCTACGCACATTCGCGGTCCTTCGCCGAAGGGAAGATAGGTGAACTTCTCGATGTTGTGCTTCCTGTCTGGGCCAAACCTGGCGGGATCAAACTCTTTGGGATTCTCCCAGTATCGTGGATCTTCCTGTAGGCCACTAACTGGTATCATGATGTGCACTCCACGTTCTACGCGACAAACGAGGCCATCGGATCCTCTCAACTCAGTCTCTTCTGTGCAAACCTTGCTTAGCAATCCCAGAGTAGGTATGATTCTCATCGATTCATTTATTACCTGATCCATGTACGTCATATCCTTTAAGGCTTCGTAAGTAATCACACCATCGTATTTATTCAGCACAGACATCACCTCCTCGCGCAACTTTTCCTGTACTTTTGGATAACTGGCCAAGTTGAAGCCTACAAAACTTAAGGCATTGCTGGAAGTTTCATAACCGTCGAAGAAGAACGACACCACGTGGGAAGTGAGAATTTCTAAGTCAAACTTATCGCCTTCCATTCGTTCCAGATCAGTCATCAACTGGAGAAAATCGTTTCTGGGTGTCACCTCCTTCCTTCTTTGTTCCATAACGTCTGCAATGATCGTTCTAAAGAAATGATCAGCCTTTTTCGGTAAGAACCTCGTCTTAAAAATTTTGCCAAACGCTGGTACAAAAAACACAAGAGTGAAGATAATGTTATTTAAAACGGTCGAATCGAGGAAGGACTTGCCCATTGCATAGAAAGAATCTTTTCTTTCCCTTCGTCGAAGCTTAAACCATCAACGCCAAAACCAGCACCAGATACCACCTGCGATGTGAATCTGGTGAACAATTCCTTTAGCTCTAACTCCACTTTCCCAGCTTTGCCTATTTTTTTGTCCAGGTAGTCTTGGAATGTCTCGCATACCTGTTTAACGGTCTCGAGCAGGATTTTCAATCGCATGCTGGAGAACGCATAGGTCAAGCGCTTTCTCCCGGTCATCCATTTTTCACCGTAGCAGAAGAAGGGATTGTTCGCCAGGAGAGGTTCCAATTTGGGATCGATCTTCAAGCCGTTCTCATGGAAGTTCGTAAAACTCGTTTGCATCACAGTCTTTATCAATTCCGGCTCGCGGACCATCAACGTCGGCGTCATAAAGTTGTAGATTCCTACCATGCTGCGATCCCGATAAGCATTATAGATCTTGCAACACCACTCAGCCAAGGTGATCTTCTGTATAGCGACTTCCCAGAAGTGACCGATACCGGGCAAGGCGCCATCCGGACAAGGTATTCCACGTTTTTGCCAATATTTATAATTTTTCGTCAAGAAGAGATAGAGAATCACCAGAAATACAAGGATCGGCAACACGAGCGTGACAGCCATATTACTGCTTTCGAGAAGGACTAAATGATACTGAGTGGTTCAATGTTCAAGAAATGATCGTCAAACGACTGTTATCAATTGCGATTGCATCACACAAGAATAACACATGTGGACGATAATGAAATAAACGAGCGTAATGGCAAAATGGCAAACGCATAATCTGTGCTTGTTATGCAGTTTACTGTGTGATGTCGTAGAGTACATCTAAAATATCATTTATCGTCTCAAAGATTCAAAATAGTCTCGTAATATATTATCACTTGTTGAATGTAGTTTAATTATTTTTATATTACGTATAGGCGAACTTAATATTGATATGAAACGATTCTTGTGCACCACCCTATATTAAATGCTAGAAAACGAGTGACTCACATCAGTAGTGCAATTGCTGGCTATTTTTCAATGAAAAGATGATGTACCATATGTACCTGTGTACGTTTTCGCTATACAATGTTTTATGTTATTTTATATAATATATATAATATATAAAGTTACATAATTTTGTCTCTTTTATCGCATACACGACGATAATTTATCATCTGCGAGATTGATTACACTTGGATTCACCATATAATACCTTATTTGATAGTTTTTTAATGTATGTATAATATAATGTATTCCATCATCGTAAAATAACGTAATGAGAATGTAGTTTTAGTACAGCTAAGAATATACTGCCATGTGCATACAAAAGACTTACTTATGAAATATGCACTGTCATGTTTCAATAATCGTTTTAATCATAATATTATCAAACTACATGATTTATAACTTACATCGCGGAATTAGTGCGCAATAAGTGTCATTTGATAATTGACTTGGTTCTAAACATTATCTCCTTTTTGCAATAATATCTGAACATACGATGAAAATAATTTAATACATATTAATTATCCCTCAACTACATGAGTGGGTCGTTTGGACTCGGGTGAAAATTTTAGTCTGCCGCTATTTCTGTATGGTTAATGAGATCACAAAATTGCGTACCTTGCTCAATTT
>NW_017257420.1:155790-199502 GCF_001594055.1 Mycetomoellerius zeteki | reverse complement strand
TGAAAAAACGTCACGTCACAATATATATACATATACATTGGTGTATATATACGATAAATCATTAATGATGAACGATACCTTGCAAAATATGACAAGCACGTCAAACAAATTCGTCAACAACTTAAAAGTCGATATTTATAGTTCGATCTTGCAGAAGATAGTTTTAAGTATGATATTGAGACGCTGTATGGGGTCATTTAATTTATTGGTTGTATAGAATCTTAAGATGGTTTATATATGAAAAATGATCTTGAATACAACATTGGACCGAGCGGACTAAACTGAGTCGAAAAATCCGCTAATTTTGCAATTTTTGCAATAGTTAACGAGATATTAATTACTAAAAATTGCCGAATTTTAGTCTTCAATAATTTTTTACTCAAATACTATCAACTTTACAGAAAAACAGCAAGAGACAAAAATTGTTTATTTTCTTCTCATAAAATTCTGAGAATTTTTTTCAGAATTTTTTCAGAATTTTTTTAATACTGTATTTTCTCATATGGGAAAAAATAAGAAAATGCAGTACTAAATAATTGATAAAAAATTCTGAAAAAATTCTTAGAATTCTATGCAATAATACACACACACACACCGCGCACGCACGCACGCACGCACGTACGCACGCACGCACGCACGCACGCACGCACACACGCACGCACGCACACAAGTAGTGTAATATAAATTTTTAAAATACTTTTGAAATGATTAATTATAAAAGCTAGTAACATTTTTGAAGATCAACTGTTCAGAACGTGGGATAAGTTTGAATGTCGCGCGCAATACATCATGCAGCGCGAGACATTACAACGCGAGCCAATAAAGACAAAGCGCTGAAATCAACTCAATTTGCTCTTTCACTTGCGAATAATTGAGGCGCCTACGAACAAGGCGGCCAATTAGAATGTGTAAAGAGATACAAATTCAAATTTTAACGAAACAAGAAACATTATGATTCCATTTATTGGGTAACTTCCATGTACCGAACTCTCCAAGTTTCGAGAATGATCTGGAATCACAGCGTTATAAAATATATATACAGGAGTGCTTCGTAGAAAACGCGCACTCTTTTTATCCCATTTGGATCTACAATTGACGATAAAGCAAAAACACCTTTTCTCCCATATCCCATCTCTCAGTTACTTGATAAATCTTACCAAGAGCACCAAGTCTATAACTTATGGACACTAAAATGACATCTTTTGCCATAAGATGATCAGGTCGTACGTAAGTATCATTACCAGAACCTCAAAGATAACCCCCACCATGAATTTTTGGCTATTTTTGACTCCACCTCTCTTCATATAAGCAAGCGTAAGGATTTCGGCGACCTTCCCCCCTATAATTACGTAAGATTTTTGCACAGTTCGATGTCCAAGACTAAAAATTTTTCATCAAGGCAGTTACACGATTCTTTCAATGGCTGCGTTCAGCAGACTCAACAGTTTTGCAACCGTTTCATGATTGTCTGCTGAGATAGGACCATTCTTCTAGATCTAAAAGTATGATCCAATCAGCGCGAAGGAAACTTCCAACAGTTGCAAAACAAACGTTCTGCTGAACGCAGCCAATGTGTGCCTTCCAACAAGTGACACAAATGACACGGTGTGACACAATGTATCATTAGATCCTTGTTGTTTGTCAATGTTAAATAAAGATGACATGATCACTGTGTCCACGAAATAATACTCCGTGACTGTGTCGCTTGTTAGAAAACACACAATATTATTATACGAACAATATAATTGCATTGAAAAAATTTTAGACAAAAGTCTTACGTAAGAATATATGCGACCCCTTCCTCCCCATATAAGCATTTGTAAAAATTTGTCTGACTTCCTCCTCCCCCAATTATATTATATTTACGTAATATATGGACGGTCCTTATATGTATAATAATATTATATATATATATATAAATTTTGTAGTAATTTATATATAAATAAAAAGACATTTGTACGTATGTACTTATTAACATGATTTGTGTGTATATATAGATATATCTTTTATTTATCTATGTAACTTATAGTATTAATACATATGTTGTTTGTCTCATTATTACGATACAATTGTGGGAATATGTTCACACAAATAATGTAATTACAAATTCAAATTATACTTATGTATCTTGCCGACAAATATAATACTAAATATAATATCAATTACTCATGCTTATTCAATTATATGAACATATATGTCTCTTAAAAATGTTTTTGTCAATATACGTATATGATAATGTATATTTCGAAATCATATCTATAAAACTGAAAAATAACAAAAAATATATTTCAATATTGCAAAAGTATTTCTTTCAACTTGTGCAATTATAATTAGCGTTTAAATAAAAAAAACATTAAAAAGTAATTATTTTTAGTACAAAAATTTTGTATTGAATTAATTTTTTCGTAAACGTGATCAATAAAAATTACATAAATTGTTTGCATAAATTCTCCATACAAATGATCATTCATTTTAATAGCTGCATATTTTTCTATCAAATCAGTATGATTTATGTTAATATCGATAAATATTGATAAAGCAATTCAAATTTATTTTTTAATTAGAAATGATGAGCAAGAATTTTTATTTGAACTGTATTTAATGAATTATATATCACGCTCTTATATATGTATCTAGAGTACAATCTTTCTACATATGTGTAATTTCTTGCAAATAATATATTTCTGTGGCGGACCGATACAATAGCTAGGCGCTATCTCGCAAAAACAATCAAAAGCACTCAGCGCATTGTAATTAATTCATTCACATTAAGCTTGACATCTTTTTTTTTCGTACTAGAAGCTCCTTCGTGCTTCAAGTTTCTTTGAACCTATACATTTTACTTGAAAGTGATATGACGTTCTACTTAATTCAATTTGTATATTATATCCAATATGTATTTCAAAAGATGACTTTAGTTGTTCCAGAATGCAAAAGCTTTCTGTATTCTTTCTTTGTGCGGCTTTCTTGTAATTATAGTGGCAGGATACGAGCGCTGTGCCATCGAAATTTGTGAATTATTTGAATTTGATCTTTCACTTTCCCTTTCGAATATTCTGGCCGTACGACTTACGTTTCCAGTTGAAAGAAATTGATTGCAATTATATCTGCTTAATATCCTTGCGTCCGTATTCTTGTCAATAACTGCGAAATTGTAAGATTTTAATAATGCCATCTTATTTTTTGTCCATGATAAATAATTGTAAATATTATAAACAAAATTAATTACATTTACACACACCTTTCCGCACAGGATTAGTTTCACACGAAGCTTTAGTCATGTCACTCTTTGTAGCTACCTTGTCATCGTCCGCAGTAATTTCCGTTTGTTGAATCTGGTCGATTTTCTTCTTCTTTCAATGTTCGTTTACTTTCTCGATTGTAAATCTCAAGATCTAGTTCTTCTTTGATAGTGGACACTATTCCAAGTTCATCTACTTGTAATGAAGAACTTACCAGGCTTGAACTGCAATCACTTATTCCAGAATCGCGCGAATCGCCTCGAAACACTCTATACAATGTCTGCGATTTTAAAGTCATCTGTTGTTCTATCTCATTGTCAGAAAGTTTATCGATTACTTCTTTGTCACTTTCCTTATTTTCTTTTGCTACTAAAATTTCTAGATGCGCCGTGACGTTTTGTGGAATGTCTTCTGCTTTTAGCATTAATTCGATATCTAATTCCTGAATCTCTTTTTCAGTATTCACCTGTTTTTTTGAAAAATCACTCAAGCTACTTGCTTCCTCCATCGATGTTTCTTGTATTGCCATATTTACTTCCATCACACACGTGGAATGCAATTTTGTCTGTGATTCCGCTTCGGCAGAGATTTCTCCCATGCTTGTTTTAATACGTTCCGTATCTTTATTATTGATAGCAGTATAGATTGATTTAATTTCATCAGAGTATTGCATTTCGATGCTATTGAATTGTTGTCCAAGTGTAGATGATGACTCTGCCGTTATTGTGGGACTACGTCTACTATGCGCCGAAAGAATTGCCATTCTTCCTAATGCACGAATGGCATTTCCTGTTTTCTGTTAAAATAAACAGCACTACACATGCACACTGAAGACTTAACACATGCTAAGATTATTTAAAAAAAAAAACTAAGTCTAAACTACAAAAAATAAGATAAATGATTAGATTAATTAAGTTAAGACAATCTAGCAATTAATATATCATGGTTAAATAGGAGTTCAGTTTTTTATTGATTTTTTATTTTAATATTTTTAATAGCATGAAATGTGCAGTTCTAAGCATTTTTTTATTCAAAAGTAATATTCATCCAAAATTTTGTTATGCAGTCCTTTTTACTTTCAAAACAATGATAATATAATTTTTAACAAAGTCCATTGATACACACCTGCCACTTCCTCCGTATGATAAATTTCTTTAGTTTTTCTGTTGGCAAGACTATTCTGCTCATAGCCATAGTATGTTGTGCCATCCATAAATGTTTCAAGCACTGCGTGGCTGACATTCGTAATCTGTGCCAAGAAATATACAATAAAAAAAATGTAAGTTTATATGTGATTAGACTATAAAAATATCCTTCTAAAGTAAGAAAGATATAAAAACCTACTCTTTTCGTTTAATAAGTAAACCGCTGATAAAGTTCTTAGCGTCATTTGAAATGGCATCGAAAGCATCGTCGTCTAAATCATAATCCGCTCGTGTGATGTTAGCGAAAGTCTCGGCATCATTATCTCCCATGAAAGGCGACAAACCGGTTAATCTATGTATCATAATCACTCACAATAAATTGGATACATTAGATAAAAATAATTACTTGAAAATGTAATCAGTATACGTACAGAACATAACAAATTACACCGACGCTCCACATATCTGATTCAGTGCCGATGGGTTCATAACTTATAATTTCTGGTGGAATAAATTCCGGTGTGCCAAAAAGTACTCTGATCGGTGTATCAGACTTTAAAGTTTGAGCCAATCCAAAATCAATTAATTTAATCTGATGAGAAGTTCGCGTACGGCACATTATATTTTCCGGCTATATAAAATGAAATAGAAGCACACGTATATTATTAGTTAGTTTATTAATTATAATAATAAACTATTATCCGCAAGAAATGTGTACTTTCAAATCTAGATGAACGATTTTATTTTGATGCATATACTCGACTCCCTGACAAATCTGCCTCATAAAAAGAATGCTATCCTTTTCGGTTAAAGTAAAGTCGTCGGCTACTACTCTTTCGAACAATTCTCCACCTGAAATACTAAAAAAAATTTAAATATTATACTATTATTAAAAGTTAATAATACAATAATTACTCTAAAGAACGTGTTATTAGATGTATTTACTATTCTGTGATCAGCACTGTTTCACGAGGTTTTTCGTAAGCAGCAGCCAGTAGCAGAAGCTTAGGATGCCTTAATGCGTTCATAATTTTAATTTCTTCACGGACTTGTTCGCGGTCTTTCGCTTTAATCGTTTTGACAAACTTGGCAGCAAAATTCATGCCTGTCGGTCGTTCGATGACTTTTCTAACTACACCATATCGGCCTTTTCCTAGTTCTTCGAGAACGTCGTATTTTTCGCCAAAAAATTTGCCTTCTTCCGGTACTACCAAACGAGCTTCAAAGCTTGGTTCAAATTCGTCTTAAAAAGTAAGACGATCATTTTATAACAATTATAATTAAATTTTTAATTCACATTTCTTAGAGAGGATAATGTTTTAAATATTTTCTTGAGAGGCAGATAAAATGAGATATGAAGTTATAGTAAAGAATTATATAATTTCTCAAGAGCTCTTAAGAGTAAATTTTCACCTTCTTCTTTTTGAAAGTCTTGAAGCATTGTTTCTTCTTGTTTTGGAATTCTAACAGGATCAGACTCCATACCAGGATCACTGAGTCCGTGGATATTTTCAGCTCGGATACGGAAATAGTAACTCTCACCCGGTATAACGGAATTCCTTCCAGTTGTTGCTACTGTGTGACTCAACGAATGACTAGACTCGGTGATTACTGTCCACGTGCTTTCACCAGCGCGTTTTGCTTCCACAGTATATCCGATCACGGTGCGACCTCCGTCGTACGGTGGTGATCGCCAAACGATCGTCGTCTCACCAGCGTTGAAGTTTACACTCGGTTTATCCGTGAGTGGTTCGGGTGGGCCTAAATAGAAATTAAAATTTTCCTTTAAGAGAAATTGAGACGTTTAAACACTATATTTCCATTCATGTGGATTGCACCGAAAGTCACTTTTAAATAACTGTTTTATGGCACGTGCTACTATCTCATCGGCAATTCGTACAATTAATTTAAATTTTAATAATGGTGCAGATATCAAACACAAAGTCGAAGTGATCGCGCGTGTTTTAAAAGAATTCGCACGTCATTACATTAAGATACGCTGCGACACGTATATTTTTTCTCATGAACATACGTCTTCTGATGCTTAGACAGTTGTACAGCAGTTCAAGGAAAGAGGAAAAAGAGGTGGAATGAATGTCAGTGGAGGAAGCGCTGAAAAGAGGAATTATTATTGCGCGGTATGTCACGTGAGATTGTCGTCTGCCTTGTACGCAAGAAAAGAAACTGGATCGTGCAACACGCACTTACGCACATGGAACAATGGATGATGTTTCGTTTATGAGCATGTGGAACAGTCCAATCGTAAAAATATTTCGTTTCTATTGAGTATTGCGTTGATCTTCTCTGCGTTGATACTCTCTCCGTATGTGTAATTAAGTTTAATTAAGCCAACGTCGAGTTGTGTAACGTCGAGTCTATTAGCTATTGGTACCATAAATTTTTGTGTATGAGAGTGTCTCGCGAAAGCAAATGATATAAACGGATAATTTACCTTCCACAGCTAAACTAAAGAATCTTCGATCTTTGCCTAATGGATTTTCCACTGAGACTTCGTATTTTCCAGCGTGATTGTATGTTACATCGTCCAGTGTTAGGTAAGATATACCGTTTCTGCTGACAATTCCAATTTTTTCGCTCCGTTGCAATTCTCGATTCTTAAAATGAAAATACTTTATAGTTATGTATTAACTATATATGTTATGTATTATATGTAATATATGTTACGTATTAACATATGTCAGAGCTAGGTACTCTATTTGAGAATTAATATAACACAAATATAAAGTTGATTCACGCCAGCTGTCGTATGACGAGAAAAGCAAATGACACGAATAATCTACGTATTTCGATTGGCTTTCCCAAAGTTTAAACGTCTGCCACATTCTGGTGAGGATTTTTATTTATGTGGGGATATTGTAAGAAATATTATTTAGATATAATTCCCGAGGCCAAAGATAAGCAAACGATCATCCCGAATGATTAATTTCTGTGTAAAGATAATTCACGTTTATTTGCGCTGTGATGTAACTCAAATCTGTTTAAATTAAATGTCATCATATTACATTATATCAATGTAATTTATATTACACGTTAATCGTGAAAGAAGTATAGAAGTATGGAACGCTCATTGAGAATAGTAACTTCTTTTAAATTTGTTTGTAAAATGTATTTGTTAAATGAATTTTAATTAAAATGGATATTTTTCTCTTGGCACTAGTCAGTAAAATTTTGTATTAGAGGCAAAAGAAATGAACCTACCACTTGAAGCCACTTGACTGTCGGTTCGGGACATCCTTGATAAGTTACTTCGAGTAGTACTCTGCTTCTTCTAAATACGGTAGTGTCAGTTGGTTCTTTTATTATTGTAGCTTTTATCAATTCTTGAAGACGCGATTCCACAGATTCTTTTTTTGGTGTAGAGTCGACATTTTGATGGAAATGTTGTTCTGTTTTCTTTGGCAATAAATTTATGAAAATATCAGTTATACCTTCTTTGTTTAATAAAGATGATGATCTTTGATTTTTGGAAAATCTTAGATTACTGTTTAAATTTTTCTTTATAATTCTTTGTATCGACAAATCTTCTGTAAATCGTGATTTTTTTACATCAATTGACGTATTATTAGAAATGCGTTTTCTTATTGCCAAAGGCGAAATATGCTTGGTATACGATGCAGTACATCGAGGAAACGAAGATGATTTAATACGCGTTAGCGGCTTTTCGTGGTGTCGCCGACATTTTAATGATGACAGTTTTGCCATTTTTTCCGACATGTCTATAAGATTAGTGTTTATTGATGATAGTTTGATTTGTGCATGAGATTGAATATCTTCAGACTTCGTCATGGAGTCATTGAAATCGCATAACAGATTTTGTAATTGTAGTTTGGCAATGCAACTGATGGACGGACCCTTCCCGTTCAAGGAAGCGATACATCGAATCTCGCCTGTGTCACGTAATGATATGTCATGTATTCTTAAGATGCTGACATTACCATCTTTTTCAATCTTTAAATACAGAAATAATTGTAATTAACAATAATTACAGCTTAAAAAATTAAAATCTATACATTTAATAATAAAATGTGTGCATATATAATATATTTTTTCTTTTGTATTTTTACGTACTTTACATTTTGCATTTTCTCGAGCATCTTTTCCATTAATTGTCCAAACAATTTCTATAGGTTTTCTACACTGCGTTCTGACGCAAAAACAAGCAGTAGTGCCTTTAGCAGCAACAACTGGTAACGGAATTTTTGTAAATTGGAGCGCTGGTTTGAAAACATCTTTGTAATCTGTTTTAAAATGTTAGAAGACATAAAGCGATTAGTATTAAACAAAAGGACAATCTAATAATAATATTAAAATTAAAATAATAAGAATAAATCAGACCTTGAACAGCAAACAGACTACTGCACGACGCAATACCAAAATCGTTTCGTACAATACAGGTATATTCACCGGCATCTTCTGGACGAACTTCAGCTATTCTGAGAGCAACACCTCCGTCTTCATATATAATATATTTATAATAATCACTATCAGGTAATTCGCAACCATCCTTGGACCAAGTAATCATGAATGGAGATGTACCTGAAACAATATGGAGAGAGATTATATTTTAAAAGATTTATTTTATTAAAACAAATTTACTTAACTTGGCTAAATACAAATTTAAAGAATAATTTAAGTTTTACCTGTGATTCCAGCCTGAAATTCGTGACAATAATTCTCCATGACAATTGATTCTTTGGGCAATGATTGCAAAAATTGCGGTGCATTCTTATCCGCGACAGACAAATCATGAGGACTTAATATAGTTACCTGCGAATAATCATACATTTTAAATTAAAAGAAGATCTTAAGGAAATGATGACAAATTGTTATGACGACTTGTGTTGGATTTTCACCTGACAACTACTTCTTGTTGATCCAAGAATATTGGTTGCTACACAGGTGTATTCACCCGCATCACTAACTTTTACTTTTGATATTTCGATTTTGGCAGTTGTGCCATCAAAATATCTTTTTATTCTGGAAGATCGTTCTAACGGTCGTCCATTTCTAGGACATAAATTATATTTTAATAATGCTTTGTTGTAGATTTTTCATTCAATAAAATCTCTTCATGTTTACCTATACCACATTGATGTTACATTCGGCGTTCCTCTTATGCGACATTCTAATTGTAGACGACTGTTTATTCTACTGGTAGTCGGAAGAAGACTTCGATCGAACGTAGGATATGTTCTAGGTGAGGCACTTCTAGTTCTGATAGTTCGACTTATTGATTCGTATCGATCTATTTATAATTAATTTTACAAGATAAGAATATTTGTAAGATTGAAAGAGAAAGTACCTCTTGTTATTTATATACAGGGTGTCCCATTTGAAACTTTGAACGCAATTATCTCTCAAAATATTCATTATTCCAAAAAATGTTTCAAGTGGAACTTATTTTGTTTCGAGAGGGACACAGATCTTTCTTCTCACAGAGGATTTTCGATGGTCACAGATCCTCTATCTGAAAGATGTTCCTCTTGAAACAAAGTAAGTTTCGCTTGAAACATTTCTTGGAATAACAAATATAATAGTTGGGAGATAATTGCGTTCAAATAGGACGCGCTGAATACATACTTATTACTTCAAGACGAGCACTGGCTTCAATTCGACCAAAATCGTTTTCTGCTGTCACTCTGTAGAGAGCGGCATCTTCTCGCATTACATCGATGATTTCAAGTATCTTAATATCATCTCGTTCTTTGATGGAGATTCTCGTGCTCGGTGTTACAACGGTACCATTCTTGTCCCATCTTATCCAGGGTGTAGGATAACCGACTATGGCACATTGGAAACGCACAGTTTCGCCTTCTTGAACTAGACGATTATGCGGCACTGCATAAAATTTCGGTGGGGAAACCTTCGGCCTTTTTGATATGTCGCTTCGCAGCAGAACTTGTGGTGATCTAAATTCACGTCCGTCTAAAAATAATTTTCATTTATTATTTTTGACGTCACCGTTATTTAATTATTTTATTTCTTTTTTTGAAACTTTATCCCCTTTTTTACAAAATTGAGTCTTTTATTTTGTTTTAAACTTACGTGGAACTGCTGGTGACAAACTTCTGACGGGTGTCGATCGCGGTGTTGATCTCGGAGTCGATCCTGCTGACAGCAGACCCATTGGCCTTATCAGTCTCTGGCTCAATATATTTTCTTTTCCCTCGGGAACTACGATATACATTAATTTAGATCCTTACAACTTTAAAAAATTTTTACGTTAAGGTCTTCCACAGATATATACATATTATTAAGTATATGTATATTTCATGTAATTGATGTAATTATGATAAATTCGATGTTTAAAATTAATTATTATCAGTCACGTTGTTACTTAATAATTGTTGTTACTTACGTAATCTTTGAAAATATAATTGACAATTAGCATAACAAATAGGAATATAATTTAAAGAGATGTTCACAACTTGCACCACGTCGATCTTTATTTGTGTGAATCTTTTGTATATATCTTTCAACAATCATAAATATTGTAAATATTACCATCTACAACTAAACAGGCCGATGTATATGCTTTTCCAAGATCGTTGTAAGCCACACACGTGTATTCTCCTTCATCTTCAGGATAGACATGTTGGATATTTAATCGTGCTGTTTCACCGTCGAATTCAGTAGCAAAATCGCCTACCATAGTTATAATCTGATAAAAAGTATTTTAAATGGTATGTTAGTTTAACAGTTATGTTTATGCGACATTACTAATCATTTAAATCTCTTATTACTTTTCCTCCACGTTCCCAACGAACTAAAGGTGGTTCTGGTGTGGCGTAAACTTTACACTCCAGGGAGACAGCGTCGCCGTCGCAACACCGAAGATCTCGCAATTCTCTCTTTATAATCGGCAGAGTCAATACCTTTCTATAGAGTTTAATGTTTTATTAATGGAACGAAGTAAATAGAAATATATACATACGTCATTAAGCTGTCGTAATAGCTTACCCGTGAGGAGATGTCTGCGTTTGTTCCTCTTTGCCTTGTCCTGGAAAAGATCGTTGAAATAGATTTATATAACGTAAAGCAAATTTTGTTCATATCTCGAAATTTACCTTTGGCATAGATTTGCAAGGAAATTACAGCTTTAGCTTCCCCATGGCAGTTACGAGCTATTACGGAATATGTTCCAGTAAAGTCGAGCTTAGCGTAAGGTATTTCCAACTGATATTGTGGCCCTGCACCTACCAGCCGGAAGTGAGGTGCGTCTTTATAATAATTAGGCTATAAAACAGAATTCATATAAAATATACGATAAAAAAATTAAAACTTAAGGATTTAAGATCATAAATATGATCTGCAAGCAGATCCAACTGAATCGAATATCGTATCGTGTTTACTGTTTCTTATCAATGTTTGTTCCGTTCTCCTTTATTTCATATACCTACGTGAATTTCATTGCTGACCGTAACAGTACATACTCGGCCACAAATGCGATTTAAAAATTGTTGAGGCATAAAGAAATAGTGATTCAAAGAATCATTAATTAAGCAATGTATAAACAATTTGGATATTAACATCTTTGCAATGATAATGTCATTCAATTTGACAGCATTTAATTTATGATATCAATTTGAATGATAATTTTATATAACATGTCCTCAATCGTGATCACTTGTGCGTAATTGTATTACGCTAGTGTCAGATTTTAATTTTAATCCGTTTCATTCCGATTGGCTGAATTCTAATCCTTAATTTACAATTTTTAATCTCCAATGTATGATACAGGCATTATATCGCTTGGAAATCTTCTAGTGAATGTATTCAGATCACGTCTGTGTTGCATTGACAGACTAGTTTTTACGCAAGACGGGGTTAAACTCAGCGTGTGATGTGGGAGATGATGAAGATAGGAGAGAGAGAGAGAGAGAGAGAGAGAGAGAGAGAGAGAGAGAGATGTCTTCGTCACGGTTCTAGTCCATATAGGGAGCGAAAGTTGAACAGACTCTCTGGTTAAACACACTATATAAGTACCAACGTATATTCTTGTTTCTTGTTATATATTTTCATTTTAATGATTTAATATACTTTAACAATGTTCAGATATACGGGAAAGCTACGATCTTTAATTCTTGAATTCTAATCATATCTTACACCTGTCACATCAGAGTCCGTCTGCACTAAAATTTATGCGGAGGATACTTTCCGATTACAAAAAATAAACGTTATAAATTCTTTTCTAATGTAAAGAACTTTTGGCCTTTCTCATAGTATGTAATATTATTTACCATAGGAATCATTTATATATACATATAATCGCATACAATGAAACGGAATACAGAATAAAATTAAATCGTTAATTTTAAATTAAATTATAACTGTAATCAATTTTGTGAACTAAACAACTATGTTTGAAGTCGTACATTATTTATTGAATATATATTGTATTTGCAATCATATCTAGCGATATACAACATTGCATATCCGTAAACGAAAAACAAATTTAGCTTGATTTAGGGTTTAAGATTTTGATTTTTTCTTTTAGCTCTAGTTATAAATAATTACACTAATTTGCAATGTTCTATGCAAGAGTATATGGAGACTGTTTTTAGGGTAATTTTCAATGTTGAATCTGAATCTGTTATTAAAATATTTTCATTAAGTATAATATATATATATATATATATATTTTCGATAGATATAAGAAAATATTTTTTTTTAATATTATATAATAAAGTTTTATTGAAATTTTGAAAAATAAATCAAAAGTGCTCAGCGTTTAATTTTTGATTTTTATGACTTTGCATTAATTTCACATATTAAAATTTATCAATGGTCGTTTAGCAACACGTTCAATTTTAACAAATTTCGTTCCAACACTCCTGATGGAAACATTCTTGCTCACTTATTGCACCAAATTATTTGGAGAGGAATTCTTTAAATTCTGCAATCTCACTTTAAAGAGTAAAAATTTTGAACCAATTTTGAAAAAGCATGGCTTGATTTTTAATCTTTACGAGTGCGATTTCATTCTTTAAAATATTAGATTCATACTCTTCAAGAGTTTTAGAGAGAATATTATATTTTAAAAATTCACATGCTCTGTATCTTAAAAAGACGTGTTATATCTTACAATTAACATGGTACGTTTAAAAAATTTGACTTAATGAAATTTTTCTGGCGACAGATTTGAACTTGACACCTCAAAATACGTTAAAACAGTTGTTTATTTTTCTTTTACTAAAAATTATTAAAAATTTGTAAACTAGTGTTATTTAAATTAATAATTTGATGTCATACTTACACTATCGTATTTCACATTGAATTAAATCTAATTTTCTTGGTGAATATAATATATAGAATAATTAAATAAAAACTTGTTCGTTAATTGCTAAAAATTGTGAATTTGATAAAAACAGACTAAGAGTATGTGTTTCATAAATTAAATCGAAATATTCACGTTTTGCACAGAACGATGGTTTCATGTCATATAGCGATCAAAAATTGAAGCGGCTATTCGTTTGCTAAAGTTACACGATGACTGTTTGGTGCTCGTATTACAGTACCGATTCATCGGCGAAGAAAGCCGAGTTGGTCTTGACGACAAGTGGGGATACTATTCTGTGCGTATTTTACGGAAATTCACGTTTTCTTTTTGGTCGGTGCACCTTTTGTTTCCTATCTTGGATTTTCACATACATAATTATGACAATATAATAAATCTCTTTCTAAATGTGGTATATATGTATATTAAATCTTATTCCTTTATCTGTATTAAAAATGTAATATTGTATGACGCAACGTGTTACCATATAAGAAACTATTCAATGTCAATGCCATTTCCTTTGGCGTATATAATGTCTTGCCTGCTTATGGCTGCAATACGTTCTCTGTTACGCTCTGATATGTAGTCATTTTTTCGCAGCTACCTTGACCCATAAAACAAATCACACACAGATCAAGTCAGCATTAGACACATATGTCATTTCACTATTTGCTCATGGTTCATTTTTTTACAGTTGTCTATAATTTTTAATTAAGATATTAAGATTGAGCTAATTTTTAATTAACTTAAACACATTAAAAGTTTCTTATAAGATCAGTTTTCTTCATTTTTTAAAATTTTATGTCCCTCTAGTTATTACATCACATTGGTATTTGAAAAGAAGCAGAGTCTCGTGAATGAAATAAGTTGGAAAACTAGAAAAATATTTGTAACAATTTACCTTGAGAAAGTCGCGTAGCCATATTACTTCCGGTTTAGGATCTCCGACCACTTCACAAAGAATGATAACCGTATCTCCCTCGATTGCTTCAGTTGATAAAGGTTTCGTGACAAAAAAAGGTTCCTTTGAATATCTAAAAGTAGAACAATTTCATTTACAACTTTATTGGTAAGATTTATTGGTAAGATAAGTTATAATGATTGAACTTACGGTATATTTGAACTTGTAATATTAGCTGATTCGTTAATAAACGATTGATCTTGGATCGCGGCCGTGACAGTTACCCTGGTGGATGTCTCTGCTTGACCGACTACATTTGTAGCGGTACAATTGTAAACTCCTGCGTCTCGCGTAGTTTTTCCGCTCTTCTATTGGGTCGTAAGCGAATACCATCGCGATGCCTACGCGAAAAATGCAATCACAAAATAAAAAAAATAGTATTTATTTTGAACCATGTTATAATAGATGTAAATATCGTTAATTGTAATCATCGCTCACCAAATGACACCAACACACGGATAAGCTTCAAGTTGTGCCGATATTCGTAGTTCCCCGCCTGAATGAATCGTGTAAGCTACGTTGAGATCACGAAGAAATTCCGGTGCGATGTAGGCCCGAATTCCTTTGTCTACCACGAGGGTACATCGACAAGATACTGAGCCGTTTATATTCCTCGCTGTCACCATGTAACATCCAGAATCCTCAAGAGCAGACTGAATTATTTCCAGAGTATGAAAGTTTGAGTCATCATCCCAAAAGATGTGGCGATCTAAAGAAAAGAACATTATTAGCGAAACGTTAATATAGGAAATTTCATGTCGGACAATGAATTAATTACCATCTTGAGAGATTTCCGTTCCGTCTCTATACCAAACAATCTCAGGAACGGGATGTCCGATGACCTGACAAGTAAGCCTTACCGGATAAGTTGTTTGCACTCGCCTATCCCGTATCCTCATAGTGAATTGCGGCGGTCTATCTTCCGATTCGATGCTCAAACTTTTAATAGAATTGTATCATGTTACTATCAGTTTTGTTGTATTAATTAATACCTTGTTTTACCTCGTTTTAAGTTTAGCATCAGCCTCAATAATTTTTGGATCGGTAACAACGAGAATTCTAGCAAACGATGACACTTTACCGATCCTATTGTTTGCTTCGCAAACGTATCTTCCGGAATCATCCTCTTTAATATTTGTAATTACTAAAGAACATTTAGAACCATCATAACATATCGCAAATCTGGTATCATTGGACGGATTAATTTCTGTTGTTTCGCGATACCATCGTACTTCCATTTTGGAATCACCGCGAATCTAAAGAAAATTGAAATTATCATATGTAAAATAAAATATGTGGGGCATTATAGTTAAAAATATAGTAAAATATTATACTTTTATAGGTATATAAACTTGCCTCACATTCCAATTTTACCGATGTTCCTTCGAGAGTTTTTAATTGACCCGGTAAAATTTTTGTGAATTCTGGAAGATCGGTACTTTCGATAACCAACACTGAATTCCTCATCGTAACTGGTTCACCCCATCCGTAACGATTTCGCGGTGTTACGCGAAATTTATATTCTCCACCTGGTCGCAAATTGAATGCGTCGAATGCGTTGATTGGCGTAATTCCCAACTGACAAGATTAAATTACATTTGATTTGATTGAAAAAACAAATTAAAAAATATACATACATATTGTTAAGTTAAAAATATTTTCTTTTTGTGTCTTACCTCTGCCCATCGTGCACCTCCGTCACCTCCTAACTGCCAAGCTTCGACTTTATAAGCGACCACCGGTGCAGGTCCTCTTCTTTCTGCTTTACCCCAACTCAACGAGAGCCAACTTTTCCCACCATCAATAACAACTGGTTCGCTACTGATCGGACCGGGTACGTCTGATAAAAATTATAAGATATATAAATATAGAATTATTTATATATTTAATTACTATTGTTACACTCATAAAAACTTTTTTAAGTAAATTTATATATTATAGAAATAACTTTCATCTATTGGCTAACCTCGATGACCATACAAATATTCCAAAAAGTCGGTGATTAAACAATTTTTGGTCCAAGAACGTCTCAAACGCAAAATAGTGATATCTTCGTTTTCGACATTGATAGTCATTCCATGATTATGTGGCATCATTTTTATTTTATTTTTATTGTATTTATTTCAGCGATATATACATACGTATTAATGCTTGCAAATCAAACGCGGTATTAAAGAAAGTGAAAGAAATTTTAATATTACAAAGAAAATGAAAGAAAGAAACATATTTAACATATCATTATCATGCAATAAAAATATTAGAAGAGTAATGATAAATTCGGTGGCAATTTAGCATTTATCAAAAGATATTGATGAAATGAATAAATAATTCTTCACTTTGCGGATATACTTCTTCTCAACACAATATATCGTGATAAAATTGAAAGTTTTGTAAAGTAGAGTGCATGAAGTGATACGCGTTCAGACGATGACTGAATTTTGAATTTGTAGAATTCGTGAAATGCTGGTGGGAGATGAGTAAGAAGGTAAACTAAAATAACCCGTCTCAAAATGTTCCTCGAATGAAGGAAACTTGAATATTCTCTTATGTTTATTTTACGTTACAAGTACAAGACTTGGAGAATGTATTAATTCTGAATTCATTTGAGAGCTTACATTGCAGGATATCGACTCACTTATTCTAAAGATTACATTTACGTATATTTAAGAAGATCTTTGATCAGCATATTAATTCGATGAATAGTCAAATGAAATATTAGTATCAGTTCGCGTGATCGTTTAATCCAGGCGTCAACTGGCGTTTAGCCATTAAAATTTAAACCAAGCATACGATGTTGCAGTTGGTGTAGATTGTCATTCTAATTTTAATATATTCTACAATAATGTCGTGACATCTTAGTTGAAATTTATTACTACACTAAGTATCTATTTTATTCATGCAAGTAATATACACTACAAGATCTCACGATTTTTCTCGCATTTTCCCTTAGCTAATATTATTCTCTCTCGCTCTCCTCTCTCTCTCTCTCTCTCTCTCTCTCTCTGTGTGTGCGTGCGTGCGTGCATGCGTGTGTGTAATATTAGCTAAGGGAAAATGCGAGAAAAATCGTGAGATTTTGTAGTGTATATTACTTGCATGAATAAAATAGATACTTAGTGAAGTAATAAATTTCAATTAAGATGTCACGACACATTATTGTAGAATATATTAAAATATATTACACACTCTGTGTGTGTGCCCGTGCGCGCGCGCGCACACGCATAAAAATAATTGCAAAGGCACTTACTTCTCACGTAGGACATGTCATCATTGTATTCTTCTGTGTCACGCTCAGTAATAGAATTCCAATCTGATAATGGAGTCAATGATCTAGCACGTTGCTTTATCTATTTGAATAAGATATTGATTACCTTTTTAGAGTTCAATTAAATTTATGAAGATTCTCACCTTGATTGAGAAGAAACTTCTGTCACAGCCATATCTATTTTTAACTAAAATGCAATAAGTGCCTTCATCAGAAGGTATAACTCTTTTTAATATTAATCTGACGTAATCATCAATACTTTCCTTGTACGATCTCGGTCCATCCGTAATGTCTGTTAATCCCTTCATCCATATTACTAAAATAGTGAAAGAAAAGGTAGGTGAAAAATAAACAAGAGAAGGACTAAAGAGAAATATAAACTTTAATCTTAACTGATATTCATGGATCTAGTGGATTTCTGGATATTTTTTTCAACTACGTTGTGAAAAAAATGTTCATTTTCGTAATCTGTTACATAATTCAAGTTACATAATCTTATTCTTCGGATTTTAATCTTCAAAATGAAAAAAAAAGATCGTTCAATTACGTTAGCTTTAAGCAAAGATATATTGATTTAAAGTACACTAGACCCGTGAATACCAGTTAAGGAAATTTTGGAGCGAATACCGATTATGATTAATTTGAGAGGATATGAGAAATTAAGAGAGAGTTGCTTTATCGAAGTCTTACTTCGAGGCTTAGGAATACCGCTAACTCGGAAGGATATACTAATGTCTTCGCCAACGATTACATCGATCGATTTCTTGGAAGGTCTCGAAACGAATATTGCAGGTTTTCCCCCGTGCTCTCCAGCACTCGATGATATTACATCCACTGTCGCGCTTGTATCCATTTGTCCATAAGCATTAATTGCTCTACAAACGTATGTATCCTTTTCTGGCTCTGTCGCGTCAGGCGCAATTAATGTATAAAGTCCACGTTCTACAAAGGTTCTTGCTTTTGGTATCGTAATTGGCTCCTTTCGATCGCTGCGTTGCCTCTTCATTTCCGGAGATGGTATACCTAAAATAGATTAAGAAGGACTTCATAATTCGATATATAATTTACTTTTTTGACCAGCGTCTTATTTACCTTTGAGTTCTACTTCACGACCGATAGATCCGTCAGCGAGCACGCTATAATCTTTTGATAAGTTGGAGAACTTTGATCTTCGTGAGAATTTCGATCTAATTTCGTCGCTTAATCGTGAATTGTTTTGATTTATGGATCGCCAATCTAAAATTATATTATTATATAATATTTAAAGGCATATATCATAATAACTAATAACATAATATTTCAATTACCTTCAATATGAACAGTATGGGATATTTCTTCAGTATGTAGCTCGTTCGTCGCGCGACACGTATATTGTCCATTATCAGTGACATCAGGATCTGTTATTTCCAATCGATAGACATCATCATCGAGATAGCTCTGTTTGTAACGTTCACCTTGAAGAATCATTCCGTCTTTTAGCCAGGAAATCATAGGAACCGGATGTGCTCGTACACAACATTCCAGGATCAGTTTACGATCAGAATATCGATAAGTATCTATAAGAAAAAATGGTTTATCCTTCAAATAACTCGTATAAATTAATACACGTTAAAACGTGTATACTTGTGTATATATACCTTTAATTGATTTTACAAAAGTTGGAGGTGAATGTATAGATTTATGATCGGAGTAAACTTTCAAGATAGATTCAGTAGTCGAAGTGCCATGTGTATTTTCAGCTACGCATGTGTACATTCCAGCATCTTCAGGAAGCGCATCGTGTAATTCCAAATAAGCCATACCGTTTTCGAATCGCATTTTATAACGATTGTTAGATGCATTCAGCTTTTGATCGTCTTTAATCCAATAGATGTGTGGTTCTGGATTACCAAGAACGGTGCAGGTCAGCCTTGTCCTCATACCAACTTCTACGACTCTGTTTGTCAATCTTGTACAAAACGATGGTTTCTTTGGTTTATCCCACTGAAGATTCTGTAATGTTATTACATTTAAAAAATTTTAAGATTCTTCTTTATTTAAATCGTTAAAAGCAGTAGTTTAATGTTAAATAACTACCTCATTTTGAAATTCGGTGAAGCTGAACGGTTCAGACATACAAGTATTGAAATTGATACGTGAGATAGCATTCGCTTTTGTACGTCGGAGAGATCGTATGCACGTACTAGGTACAATAGTGGCATCGCTATCCCCAGTTGAATAATCTTCGTATTTCAGCAAATTGATCGATCTCACGCGAATCATGCGATTTTCTCTTTTTTTGCGCCTTCTGTACAAAGATCTTGTATCGAAATAATATTTATCCATAGAAGGACTATGTAATTTATAATCCCAATAATTGTCGAATCTTTTCTCACTTAGTGATGTTAAAGAATCTCTCCAACTGTATGATCTGGCAGTACTAGAAAGCGTTGGGATGTCAGAATTAAACCGAAAAATATGTTGTCGAGAATAATCAACATTGAAAAACATTGACGTCGATTTGTTTGGCTTGTATGTGTCTTCCAACATATTTCTAAGAAAACGATCAGATTCATTTTCGCGTTTTCTAGACCATTCATTTTCTCTTATTTGCTCTTTTTTTCTCTGTCTATTTCTAAATCTCTCCTCTTCTTGTCTTTTTCGTAATCTTTGTTCTTCTTCCCATAATAATCTAGCAGTCTCATCTCTCCTAATTCCTTTTTCCATTCGATGTAGCTTTTTATCAATATCTCTCTCCTGATAATCGTTTTCTTCTTTCTGTACTCTGCGTTCACCACTTCTATTAACGCGTTCTTCTCTCGTATATAACCAATTTTCATTGCTTTGTGGTTTTCGCTGTTTCCAGTCCTTTTCCTTTTTCAATAGGAAATCTCTCTCCTCTTTAATATCCGATTTGCTCTTTTCTTGTTGGTTTCGAAGTATTTTCTCATTGTTTTGTTCTTTTTGATCCTCGTCCACTTGCAAACATAAATTTTTATCTTTTTTTAATTCTTGGATGTCCTCGTTTTTTACTTTTTCTTTCTGATTTTGTTTTATTCGTATTATTTGATTTTCTTCTTGATCTTTAGTTATTTCTTTATATTTTCTTCCGGATTTGTTTGTATTATTTTCTTTCTTTATATCATTTGTATATCTATATTGTGTTTGCTGTATTATTTCTTCTGTCTTAACAATTTCATCTTTCTTTTTTTCTATTGATTCCTCTATTATTTTTTTTATTTCTTGACTTTCTATTTTATCTCTTTCCTGCTTGGCTAGATTCCTATCCTCTTCTACATTTTTCTTTATATTTACTTGTTCATCTTGTGCTACTTCCATTTCTTCAAGCTTGATTGTCTCTTTTTGTTCTTCATCCTCTTTCCTCCATATTTTTACTTCATTCTTTTTTTCTTCTGCTTCTTGTTTTATTATCTCTCCTCTTTTACTAGCATCATCTTTTTTCTCTTTTAATTCTTCAGTCTTTTCACTTTTTACTTCTTCACTTTCTCCTTCCTTTACTTTTACTATTATCTCCTTATTCAACTCTTTTTCTTGTTTTTTTATTTCTTTCACTTGTTCCTTTTGTTTTTGTTTTTTTATCTTTTCTTCTTTCTTTCCCAATTCTTCAGTTTTTAGATTTTCTATTTTTTCGGTTTCTTCTTCTTTTATTTTTTGTATTATCTCTTCTTTCTTTTGTTCTTCCTCTTTTAACTTTTCTTTTTTCTTTTCAAATTCTTCAATCTTCTGATCTCTTGTTTTGCCGCTTTCTTCTTCTTTCATCTTTTCTACTCTCTCTTCTTTCTTTTGTTCTTCTTGTTTCGCTGCTTCTTTTATTTTTTCTGTTATATTTTGATGTTCTGGTTGTTCATGTTTTTCTTCTTTTATTTTCTCTTGTGCAGGTTCTTCCTTTGCACTGATTTTGTCTTTTTTCTTTATCATTTCTTCAACCTTTTCGTTTTTAGTCTTTTCGTCTTCTTCCTTTCTTACTTTTTTTTTGGTCTCCTGTTTGTGTTTTATTTTTTCTTTTTCCTTTTCTTCATTTTGTTCTTTTTCTTTTTTTAGGTCAGGATTTTCTTCTTTTTTCTGAATGTCGTCATTTTGATTTCGTGCATCATTTTTTATATCTTTAAGGTTTTCCTGCTCCTTTTTCAATTCTTCTTCTTTGAGAATTTTTTGCTCTATATTTTTCTTTATTTCTTTGGCTTTTGTTTCGTCGTTACACTCGTCCTTTTCTTTTTGTAACATTTCAACTTCTTCTATTTTTACAGATTCCTGTTTCTTTTGTTGCGCTGTATCAATTTCTTTTCCTTTTTCTCGATTTTTTTCTTCTTCCTCTTTAGCTTTATCTTTTCCCGCATGTTTGATCGGTTTTAATTTTTCAATATTTTTTGTATGTTCCTGTTGTTCCTTTTCTTCAATTTTGCCTGCATCTTTTTCCTTTTTTTTCGATTCTTGCTCTGCTTTTCTTTCTATATCTGTAGATTCTTTTGTTATTTTATCTTCCATTTTTTCTTTAATGCTGTGGTCTGCTTCAGTTTCCGTATATTCATCTACTTTTTTCGTCTCTTGTATGGTTTCTTGCTCCTTTCGTTCGTTTTGTGCTTCCTCTTTTTCTGTCTTTTCTTTGTTTCTTTGTTCACTTTTTCTTTCTCTCATTTCTTCAGCGTGGATAAGTTTTTCACACTCCTCTATTTCGTTTTTTACATTTTCGGCTGTATTTATTTTTTCTTGCTGATTTTTAATTTCTTTCATTTTTTCAGTTTCTTTATGCTTTTTAAAGTTGTCAGTTTCTTCTACTTTCTTACATTCTTGCTTTAGCTTTTCATTTTTTATGCTTTTTTCACTTTGCTCTGTTTCTTCCTTTAATTCAATTTTCTTGCTTTCCTGTTCTTCATTTACTTTTTGTATTTTTTGAATTATGTTCTCTTCCTTTTGTTTCTCATTTTTATTTTTTATTTGATTAACTTTTTCTTTATGTGTTAACTTCGTTAATTTTTCATCATCTATTTCTTTCTTCTGTTCTATTTTTTCTGGTTTCTTCGTATCATCTTTATCTTTCGTATCATTGATTATTGCAGAGTCTATATCTTTTACCAACTTAATTTCTTCCATTTCTTCTTTCATTGTTTCTTTTTTAGTTTTATTGTCTTCTTCGACAGCTGTTTCAATTTCAGATGCTTTAATTTTTTCCTTTATGGATTTCTTTTGAAGAGTCGTTTTGTATTTATCTATTAATGAAATCGTTTCTTGCAAAGACTGATCAGACATAATATTTATCGCAGTTAGCAGTTTATAAATTGGTTTCTCAAGAATCATTAATCCATCTAGTAATGTTTCTTCGCACCATAACGTTTTTGTTGCTTCTACTGATTCTTGTAATTCGAGTAGACATGGTATCAAATTTTTCGAAAGACCACCAAAGTTTGTATGTGGCGGTTCCACCAATGGTTTATCAGCTGACTGTTCTCGTATTACAGCTATAGATTTCTCTAGTTTCTGAAGAGCACTAATCATTGAATTAGCAGTATTTGGTTTTTCTTGTATCTGTATAATACATTGTTTAATATTCTCTAAAGATTTTGTCAACATTCCAAGTGCTTCGTATTCGATATAAATTTCAATTATTGACACTTGTTGTTGCTTTAATTTGTTTTCGATAGATTCAATTGAGTTGTTAATATTTGAAATATTATTTATTATTTCTATTGATAATTCTAAAAGCTTTTTATTTTGTTGCATAGATACAATTGTTTCGAGCGCGTTTAGCATTAGTTCTAATGGTCTTTCCAAATAATTTAAACTTACGCTTGATGATGTCTTTATAATCTCAATAGAGCATTTTAATTCAGTTAATGGTGTAATGATAGTGGCGGATATCGTAGTATCAATTTCTATCGTATCTGATTGTTTGGACACTGCTTTATCAACAATTTCTTCCTTAAGAAATAAAATGCATTTCTCAAAATTGGAAAGAGATTCGATAAAAGCATCAATACTATTTTCCTCTTCAATAGTATCTAAATTAAATCTATTTTTTAGTAATACTAAATTCTCTTGTACATTAATAAGTGGTATTTCCATCTTCTTGAGAATTTCAATTTCGGTAGAATCACCTTCTATACGTGATATTGCTAATTTAATACTTTTCATTGATTTTACTAATTTTTCGATAATTGACCAGTCTGGTATTAAAGTTCTCGTTTGCTCTTTCACAATTATAGTTTCAGGTTCTATTATGCTGCATTGTCGAATATCAGCAATTGATCTTTCTATTTCATGTAGAGGAGTTGCTAAACATTCCGTAATCCAGTTGTCTGCATCTTCGGACATCGATTCAACATCCGGCGATATCACTCGCGTTTCTAAAACAAATATAGCACGTTGGAGATCGAATAGTGGTTGAACCAGTGCATTCAATATGACATCATTCTTCGATCGATCCGTTGATGTTTCAATCAGTATATGATTCTGTATTACAGCGATAGAGTGACGCAATTCTTCAAGTGGTTCCATTAAAGGACGAAGAAAAAATTCATTTTTATCATCGAAGGCAAATGAATGTTCATTAGCACGTTCAATAGCCATTTGTTCCTCAATAATTATTGCAGCTGCATGTTTTAATTCCAATAGAGGTTGTATTATTGTTTTCATCAACGAAATATTTTCTTTTTCTGACAAAGAACACGTCGTATCATATGGCTGGACTGTTTTCTGTTCTTCGACGATCAACGCTAGGCATTCTCGTAGTTCAATTAGTGGCTTCGCTAACGTTTTCAATGTAGAAGTTTCATCTTCCGTCATCGATGTTGCAATTTCAACTGGGGATTCGATCGCTCCTTGATCGATCACCATTGGATGCGTAATTCTTGGAGAAGATTCATCGATTACATCTGCCCATGTATTTAAACACGAAACATCTTCAGAAATAGTGTCTGCCGCAGGCTCCATAATAATCTGCTGATAGTTACACATTGCTATACGTTCCGTCAGATTATGAAGAGTTTTAGCAAAAGTGTTCAATACCGAAATATTTTGTTGTTGTACAAGTTCATTTAAAAAATCTGGTGCAATTGCGGTTATTTGCTGAATAGATGCGATAGAAGCTTTTAAATCCACTAAAGGCTTCGCAATCGATTTCAGTAAAGCGTCAGTTTCTACTTCCGATGTAATTTGACTTCCTGCTTCTAATACCACGTGTTCTTGTACAATAGCAATAGACTTTTGTATTTCCTCAAGAATTGGTTGTAGAGCAAGTTTTTCTAGGCTTACAAAAGATGATTCAGTTATTAGGCTGTGTGTATCGTGTTCAATAATATGCTCTTTTTGCACCGTTGCGACAAAAGATTTTTCAAGTTGTTGCAAGGGACTGACAAGGCTGCTTAACACAGTAATTGGTTTCCTCATTTCCGTAACATTTAAAATCTCAGATTCTTGCATTTTAGTTTCTTCAATAGTTAGAATTTGCTCCTGTAATAATCGTAAAGGTGCAATAATATTTTCAATAAGATGTGTGTCTATTTTATTGGACTGTTTCAATTCTATATTTGTCGTAAAAGCTTTGATAATTCTCGGTCGTTTAACAATAATGGAGCAACATTTTTTGAACTCTTCAATAGATTTCGCGAATGCTTGCAACGCCGACGCATTTTCGATCTCTACAATCTGTTGACCAGCGTTTTCTATTGCACTCAATTGTTGCAGAACTATCATTGACGTTCTTAAATTACTAAGTGATCCGGCAAAGTTCTTCAATGTTATTAAATCATCTGTATTCATATCCACAAGTACATCCTGGATCATTGTTAATTGATCTAGAATTATTGTTACAGATTTATTCAAGTTATCCAATATTGGTTTGATTGACAATTGTTGCAAGGCAAGGACGGTTTCTTCATAAGATGCAGTTAAGAATGATTGCTGTAATTCTTGCAATGGTTGTATCATACATTCTAAAGTAACAGCTTTCGTTGATTCTTTCGTTTCCAACGTTTGGGATACTTGATCTTCGAGTTTTAGTATTGCACTTTGCAGCTCTTCAATTGGAATAGTCATCATTTTCAGTAGAGAAATTTCACTAATTGCTTGCTTTTCTATATCTTGTTTAGTTATAGCTACCAGTTGACTCGCTATTTCTTGTACTGAGTTTGCAAACGATAGTAAAGTTGATACTTTCTCAGTTTCAGTAATTTTATCAATATGCTCGACAATTTCTTTGACTGTTGTTAACGGTAATTTCAGATTTTCTAGAGCTTTATTCAATGTTTTTAATATAGGAACATCATTCAAGATTGTTTGCTCCTGAACTAAAATAATCGAGTTTCTCAGTTCTTCTAGCACAAGTTTTATATTCGCACTTGCCAATAAACTTTGACTTTCACCATGTTCTTCCTCCTTCTTGACTGTAATTTTCTGCGTATCTATAATTAATAATTGTTCTAATTTTCCTAAAGAATCTATCACTGTACCTAAGTGAACGATCTCTTTTTTCTGTTCTGACATTTCTAACAATCCAGCTTTATAAATATTAAGGTTTTCAATTTGAGAAAGTGTTTTTTGTAAAATATGAATTGAATCAACAGTCTTATGTAAAACTTCTACATCTAGCCCTTGATCTTTTTGTTTAATAATTTTTACCGGTGGCACAGATTCCATTTTTACCTGACTAATAATAGACATAAATCTTTCTCCAAATTGCACTATTGGTTTAACAAAATTTTGCAAAATCGTGATCTGTTTAACATTTGATAATTCTGCTTCTTGCTGGATAAATTGAATAATTATTGAATTAGATTGAATGCAAGCAATTGACATTCTCAAGTCTTTTAATGGTTCCATGACAGCTTGTACTAAAAATGACTTAAACGTTTCACTCGAACTGGCTTCAGCTACAGCATTAAGTTCCATTTGTTCTTGAACTGTAGCAATTGACGTTTGTAATTCTTCCAAAACTTTTACAGATAATTTCAGTAATGTCATCGTATTTTTTTTAATACTTTTGGTAACTTTAGACGATAATGCAAGTTGTAAATTTAGTAACTGTTCTGTCAAATCTGAAAATGTAATTGTTTTCTTATTGGAAAATTTTAAAATTCCCATTTCTCCAATTTCATTAAATGATTCACACAATGTTTGAAGAGAAGAGATAATCGCTTCTAAAGTTTCATCTTTTATTTGTTCTTCCTGAATCATATTATTTTCAAATACCTGAGTTGATTCTAACTTTTGTTGATCAATCGTTGCAAAGTTGTGTTCTTCAATTTTTTCTAAAGGTTCTGCTATCGATTTTATCATTTCTATATTTTTAGGAAGTAATTCTTCGATTTGACTGGACTCTAAAGATGTTAATACTTGCTGCGATGTCTCTACTGTATCTTGTTTTATTGAACCATCTATTTTTTCAATAAGTATTCCATCTGATTTTGCTTCGCCGGGTTTTAAATTATCAATAGCTTTTGACTCGATCATGTCCGTAGAAGACAAACCAGACTCTAAAAGCAAAGTCTTGTCACATTTTACCTGTTCTTGAGATTTCATTATAACTTCTATGAGCTCCTCGAGGGGTCGTGCAGTTATTTCTTCAATAGCTTTTGTTTCTTCCTTTATTTTCGATATTTCCGTTTCTCTTTCGTCAGCAATATTAATACTTTTTGATATTTGTATTTCATTTAGAGATTTAATGGTATCATTAATACACAATATTATGATTTTCGGGATTGCAGATGATTCTTCATCTTTGTCAATATATTTGTCTTCATCGATTGTTTGACATATGGATGCCAATACATTTTCAAGAGCAGCTAAAGGTTTAGAGATAAATGATAAAGACGCCATAATGCTCTCCTTTAATTCTGGTTTCACTCCTTCATGAGTCAAGAAAATGACCGTGTTGACAGCTCGTTCAAAATCAGCAAGAATATTTTCCATATGAGAGAATTGGCTATCTAATAATGTACTAATAAATGAGGAAGATATTACTGTCTTAATAGAAATATTTGTAGTTTGTAGATCGTTAAGAATTTGTATTAAGGCTGTTAATTCTTGTATTTTCCGCTTATTTTCCTCAGATTTTGAAATCAGAGATTCTTGTTTAGCAGATTTCACAAAATCAATTAATTCTTTTAATGGCTGTATTAAGTTACTTATTGCAGAATTAAATTTTATTATATCACTTGTCAAATATTTTCGGTTTTCATTTTCTTTCTGATCTTCTTTGCTTTTTCTCACATTCGCTAGATCATTTTTTGATTGTTCAACGAAGATTACTGCTTCTAGATTTTCGAAAACTGGTATTTGTGTCGTCGTAGATGTATTTTTACTTTCAGATTGAACAACTTCTTGAATTATTTCTTTAGATGACGGTATTTCCGTGATCGTCATTACACTCTCAATTTCTTCTTGTGATACCTCAATAACTTCATTAATGACACTTTCTACTTTCGTAACAATCATGCTCACTTTTTGTTCGACTGTTTTCTCTATAACACCTATAGAATCTTTCACGTGATCCAAAACATCTATAACGGCAGAAAAAGTCTCTATGATCGGTGCTCCTTCAGAAGCACCTTCTTGTACAAGTCCTATTCTGTGAGCCGATAGGGAAGAACTTAGTTCTGAAATAGAATCGGCTAGTTCTTGAAACTGAACTATTAAATTATACGAAATTGCTGAAGGCATTTTCTCCGCATTTTCTTTCAGAATGTTTAATGCCGACAAAAGCTGATTAGTCGGATAAAGAAAGCCTTCTACGATAGCTTCTTCGTCAATTAATTCACTACCAACTTGACTGAATTGCGTTTGTGTAAAAGAGATTTGTTTTTGTAATGCTTCCAAACATTTGGACACTATTCCACATGTACTTTTATCGGTGTGTTCTTCTAAAGTTATTATAGCATTAGCTAAGCGATTTAATGTGCCGGTAAGTCGATGATGAAGAGAAATATTGGTACTACTAGATCGGCGCGAATAATCTGTCTTTCCAATTTGTTTTTGTACTTGTAAAATAGCAGAATTGAGCAATGTCAAGGATTCATTAAATAAGAAAGGTTCTTCCATATTCGCAATTATTTCAACAGTGTGACAAACTTGTTTTCGCAAACCATCAACCGCTCGCAGAATAACGCTTCTCCTCTCGTCTAATAAAGAAGCTTCAGGAACTAAACTTCTTCGACTGCTCTGTATCATTGAAAGACAACTATGAAATTCTAATAGGGGTTCAAGAAGATTTCGTAATTCGAGAATTAATGGTTCTCGTCGTTCTAACACGTCTACTTTTTGAATAGTACGTTTAATATCTTCTAAAAGAGCAGCGATAGGTTTTCCTAAAATATTTGCTACGTCAGTTTCGAGAGTTTCTTCCGCAGCTTTCTCTAGATCGTTCATACGTTCTAAAATACTTTCCAATGGTTTTGAGATGTCCCAGAGATATTCCAAAATTTTTCGTCTTAATGATATTCTTTGAATTACAATTGGAATTTCCGTTTTGATTTCTTCTAGCATACATAGAAGAAACTCAAATTCCTTTTCTACATCTCCATCTTTACCGATAAAATCTTTTATCTGTCTTATCACGTTGTTTTCTATTATATTCAACAACGGAGTAAATCGATTTAATATCACGAGTTCTGAAACATCGTGTTCGTGTGATTTGGAAAGAAGATTTCGTATATTTGTCAACGGTTGTATTAAATTAGTCAGCATCAAAGTTGTCCGATTCAGTTTTTCTTCGAATAAATCAGTTTCTTCACCGTAGACGATCATTACCCGTATTGTGGAAATAGTCCTTCTTAACTCTTCGATGGAATTAGCTAATTTTGATTGGGGAATTGTAGTAGATTGTGTTGTTGATTCTTCGAAATCGTCTAATATACTAGTCATTTCCAATTGTAATTTTTCTAAAGTTTCTGACAAGATCATAATTAATTTGCTTGCACCCTCTTCGCTTCCCTGTTTTTCATTTTTTATGATTTGTAAGACGACATCACTAGAATTATTTTTTGTTATGGCTTGCTCAGTAAGCAATGAAGTAGATTCGGCTTCAAATGGCGTTGAAGCAACTTCTGTTAGAGTACCTGGAATTGTTTCTCGAGAAGCTGTAATAGTTTCTTCTTCTATTTCTTCCGTTTCGTTAAATGCTTTAGTATTTTGTTTAAATTCTTGCTGATGAAGAATATCTTTGACTGAAAGCGATATTTGATTTTTAATTTGTTCGATGATATCTATTATCGGCCGTAGAGATTCTTTTTCCGCATGTTCACGAAGAACATCCATGATAGTTTGCAAAAGATATCTCATAGGATAATCCAACTTTTTTAAAATTGAAAGATCTTCTGGTTCATGATATGTAGAAATTGCGTTTTTAAGCCTCAGTAGCGGTTCTCGAAGATCAATCAATGCATCTATCAAACTGTCATCACTTGGTGATTCAGAATATGACGTTTGAATAGCAATTTGACTCACATTTATTTTCAATTCCTGGATTGTTGAGCTTAATGCAGATTTCATTTCATCTTCATATTGCTTTGTACTATCTTCGGATGTAGCGGATAACCAATTTTTAATAGGATCTAAAGAACGATCTATTTGACTAGCCAAATTGGATTTTGAATAACTTCTTTCTTCTTTATTTTCTCTTTGAGATTGTGTAA
Source organism: Mycetomoellerius zeteki (assembly GCF_001594055.1). Classification (NCBI taxonomy): domain Eukaryota; kingdom Metazoa; phylum Arthropoda; class Insecta; order Hymenoptera; family Formicidae; genus Mycetomoellerius; species Mycetomoellerius zeteki. The sequence goes on along the minus strand of NW_017257420.1, from coordinate 168,968 downwards.
TACTTTCTTCTTGACATTTTTTCTTTGATATTTCTTTCGCTATAAGAATTGTATCCTTTTCTATATCTTCTAACAATTCCAACATAGGTACTATTAACTCGATCGAAGAACTGTTTTCAATTACACTGTGAACTACCTCTTTCAATATAGAAATGGGATTCACCAAATCATTAAGAACTTGTTCTTCTTGTGGTTCGTGCTTCTCTGTTAATAAATTTGTCTGTAGATTTAACAACGATTCATTCAGCTTGCTAATTTCTTGAATTATTTCATCATCAACTGGATTTTTAAAATTAGCGATTGTAACAGCCGAAAAACCGATTGTCTGACGTAATGCCTCAATACTTGTAATTAAATGACACGAGGCTATATACTTCTCTTGCTTTTCTAAAACGGATGATAGAGCAAAGTGTACATTGCTTAAACTTTGATCAATGTTTAGATTCTTTAACATATTTTGAATTACTTCCGTCTCCAATAATTGTTCCACTAATTCTGATATTTGTTTCTCGGTATCTTCCAACATTTTGAGAATTGCTTCTATTTTAGAAATTACCTCGTGGTTTTCAAATTTTTTCAGTATGATGATAACAACACTTTTTAATTTTACAATGGCAAAATTTATTTCTTGTATCATCGAAAGTTCGCTAGAAGTATATCTCTGTGATAAAATTAATTGAAGATCCAATAAGGGCTCCCTAAATTCCATTAAACTGTTTAATGTTTCATTCTCTTTCAACGTCATTGCAGCATGTGCTGTGTGAGACACGCAATCTCTCAATTCTGTTAAACATGCAACAAGATTCGACGCTGTCACAACTTGTTGTGGACTGCTAGATCCATTTATCATAAGTTTCGATCGTTCGATACAATCTAAAATTCTATTAAATATCGATTGAATATTGATTAATGGCTCTGCAATTTCTTTAGATATATTTTGAGATACATCGGAGATTGATTTTAGCAATGATAATTCTTTTGTTCTTCTAGAAATGTTACAAATGGGATCGCTAAATTTTTTTAAAATTGTATGCGTCGGTTGTAAAGATAATAATCCAAAATTTTCAATAACATGTGACAACTGAGCGGTAAATGGTTCGAGAATTTCGCAAATGATTTCTATATGTTCTGTTGGTGTAATTTCATTAATTTCCTGTAACAATGCACGCAGAGGTATTTCTAAATTAGTCAAGGTTTCAATGTCCACACCTATTCTTCTTGAATCTTCCAATAATTGACATATATCGTCAATTCGCTTATGAATATTTAAAAATTGTGGTGTATCGAATATTTTTTCATATAAAAGCTTCAAAGAGTTGCGTAGAGCTGTTATTGATTCAAAAAGAATATCTTGTGTCGATTCTTGATTCTCTTCCGAAACATGGCTGCTAATTTCCATTACGTTTTTTAAATTATCTAACAGCTTTTCTTTAGTAAATAATTCTTTTACTGCTTCGATGCCGTTTCTGTTATCTATTTCTGTTTTTTCAATCGATTCTGTAAATTGATAATTTATCTTCATATCAACTTTATCTTCCGATTCACTTCTCCCATGCTCGTAGTCACTAGGGCCGGAATATTTTTCGGAATTATTTTTGTCCTTATGTTGTTTCTTTTTTCGTTGCTTTTTTTTAGGAACACCGATCATTGAATCGAAAGACGAATCACCACCGATTCCATCATCTAGACTGGAACCGGTTGATCTTCCTGCGCTCAAGCTGCGTTTTCTGTTATCTGTTGTTCCATGTTCCAATGTCATCTGTTTCTGGACAAGACTCTCTGTGATGGAGAGATGTGCAGAGGATAAGGCGTCCGCAAAAGTGTCGCTGTCATCCTGCTTCAAAGATGAAAGCGGAGACAATGGTGGCTCGTCTTTTTGTGCACTATGGAAGCTTTCAGATTCTATGCGTTGGCTTTTTTCGCTTTTCGATAATGATAAACTCATTGATTTTTTCCTAGGTGGCCTATTAGGAACTTTTTCGTCTTCATCCACATTATATCGAGCTGATCTTTTCAAGGAACTTCGGGAATCGCGCTCAGGTGACGAAAGGACGCGCGTCATATCATCCATAATGGAGACATCTTCGAAATCAGCTTCTGTTCGTAAATCATCATTGTCTTCCGCGCTAACAAAATAATCAGGAGATACATCGATTACTACAGCTTCCATTAACAAATTACTGGTTGTAGACGTTTCTTTGACAAATCTCATTGGTGGTAGCTCGATCACATTGTGTTCTATACAAAAATGCAGCTTTTTAGCGTATCATTTATATTATATTTTGCTGAATCAACAAAAATTAAATCAATCTTTTTACCTGTAACATGCTCAGACAGCTGATCGGCGTACATTTCAACAATCTGTAGTGCCTCTTCCTCAGTAAGATCAGGTGTTTCGTACAGACTGACTGATACCTCTTTGCCATCAAAGCTAAAAGATACCTCGCCCCTCTCATCCAAAGTAACGGAATGATCCGTTTGCGGTGTGTCATACAATTGAGACGTTCGCTCTTCATGTATCGTTGACAACGACAAGTTTCTCGCTAGTTCATGACCATTTGATGACTGGATTTCTTTTGCATCTTTTTTATCTGTAAAGTTAAATAAAGTTACATATAAAGCTCGCTTGGAATGTTAACGTAAAAGACGGAATTGTTAAGAAAAACTTTTTATGCTTTTCATATAAACGGAGCATTATCATATAAGTGATAGTAACCAAAAATTATTATGTGCAATAGGTAAATATTACCTTCAAATCCTAGTAAAGACGCGGAACTACTGACTGTTCCCATGCAATTGGTAGCTTCACAAGTATATATCCCTAAGCAGCAAGTGCCATCCTGTCCGGAAATAATTCGGTGTATATCACCGGGCTTGAGTTCAACGTTGTCTTTGTACCATTTTAAAACTGGCTGTGGAACGCCGATAACTTTGCACTCTAAATTTACAGCGCCTTCTTCCGATAAGATCGCGCGTAGATTCTCGAGAAATTTCGGTTTTTTGTAATGCTTAGGAATAATTAGTTTCAAAAAGCAAGAAGTGACGCTATGGCCGAAATCATTTGCCGCTACGCACTTCCACTCAGCCTAAAGAAATGCGAAAAAAAAAACTCTTATGATTGTCTTTATATCATAGCAAATATGATTATATTATATATGTCATGAATACTCACTTGATCAATAAATTCGAGATTTCGCAATTCAAAATGACATGTGCCAAGATTCTCTTTTGCTACGTGATATTTGTCAGATTCGTCCATTATTGCATCATCTCTGTACCAAGAAAGAGTTGGGTCCGGTGCTATGCTTACTAAAGAAAAAAATATCTTTATCAGTGTGATGTAAAACTGCGTGAGATAGGATAACAGTTATTCAACAACTTATTTATAAAAAAAAACAGGAAATACGAATACCTTGTACTGTAAAGCGAAAATTTTCATTTATTTTTGCTTCACAACTTCTGAGACCTTTTATAAACTTCGGTGGTTGATTAGTGCTCAAAAGTTGGAAACGTTCTTCTTCGTTTAATTGATTCTGTATGTCTTCGATGGTTAATTCTGCGGTACTCTTAGCTTCGCCCATGCAATTTTTTGCGATACAGCAATAAGAACCTAAATATTTTTAAATAAATCTATGACTTAGATAGAGACTAGAAAAAAAATAATAGGTATATAATAAATTTAATGGATACACATACCTAATGAATTAGTCCCGGTTAATTGATAAACGTCTCCTGGTTTAAGTTCTTGACCGTCTTTAAACCATCTCAGCAATGGCGTTGGGAAACCTACAACTTTACATTCGAACGAGACAAGACCTTCTTCTGTTAAGATTGCTTTCAGATTCTCCATAAAGCGGGGTTTCCTGTAGTTTCTTGGTACTTTGTAGAAAGTAAGATAAACGTTGATAGGATAATTATATTTTTTGTTATAAATTAGTTTGCCTATTATCATAATACGTACTAGACATTGCTACATAGCAACTCGTAAATTGTTTTATATTGTCTTCGCTGGTAACGACGCATTTCCATTCACCCTCGTCCATAGCTTCTACTTGTTTTATTTCAATTGAATATCCTCCTATGCCATCCTCCATTATATGATACTTGTCACTAGATTCAATGCGGCCTTCCTTATTGTACCAGGCGATCGCTTTCGGCCAGGGTGGTACTTGAACTATTATTGTTGATAATGTTTCATTTATTGGTATAAGATATAATTGTTAATAAAACAGATAGAATGATTATTAATTAATTTACCACGACAAGACAGTACTATAGTGTCACCGATCCTAACATCTGCTTAAATAGCGGAAGAGGTCCAGATGGTGCCAAAGCATCTGCCGGTTTCAATGAACCTTCTCGACTTCCTCTTCCAACTACGTGAACCTGAGATAAAATAATGTGTCTACATTTAACGAAATTGATGTTAGAAAATATAAAAGGATCGTTACAATTGTTATTGCGCAATCGTAATAGTGAACGCATTTACTTTTGAGGAGGAATAGGCCGTTCCCATGCAATTGACCGCTTCACAAGTATAAACACCGAGAGATGTTGGATCATCGGGATTAGCAGTCAAAGCAAAAACATCGCCAGCTTTGATTTCCTTGTTGTCTTTAAACCATCTCAATACTGGCGTAGGTACACCGATTACTTTACATTCCAATGACACGGTACCTGTCTCAGTGAGCAGCGCGCGGAGTTCTTCAACAAATTCTGGCTTTTTGTAAGCCTTGGGAACTAAAGATTTGTCAGATTTATCAAAATTAGTTATCAATTATCTAAAGCGAGCAAAGTTAAAAATGTCGAATAAATAGAGTGAGTGATCGATTACTAATGACGGTGAGAGTAGATGTGCATGAGGATCTTCCACTACGATTTTCCGCCATGCAAGTCCAGCATCCTTGATCCTCAACTGTGACTGGGGCGACATCAACACAATGAAAATTTCCTTCGTGAACGAGAGAGAATCTAGGTCCATCGTGAATAGGCGAGGCATCTTTATACCAAATTATCTAAAATTGGTGAATCTAATTTAAATGTAATATAAAAAAATCTGTCGCTTTTAAAAAGTCTTATTACTTTATTGTAATATTTCATATACGAATATATAAACACGATTTGTAATACGTAGTACGCTATAATATATTAGGCTATTTTGCACGTAGCGGAAGAGGCATGCGAAGAAATGTCGGAGTATATATCCCCTGGCATAGTATGCGGGCATGCGTAATAATAGTATTAATACGACGCACAAGAACGCGTAACCAGCTTCCTTTACTCTTCGTTTTTCGTCGCGAGTTCAGGTCATGGACCTCCCGGTCCATCTTAATTCGCTTTTCCCGTTTCATCTGATACTAGGATAGAAGGAAGAGACATGTCTGACAATAAGTCACTGCTAGTACCATCAGAGTTCCAACTTTCCGGGTTGATTCCGGGTAATAGTTAACTATGTATCAGCCATTTTTATGTTAAGCAGGGACGTATCTTACGTGATATTATGGATATGAATAAGTTGCCAAGTAGAATTTTCTTCTCTTGTTAATGCACAAATTATTTAATTAAATTAATATTCTAATAAACATACAAACAAATTGTTTTCTGTTAGTATGAAGTAAAATTATCTATGTAGTAAATTATACCTTCAAAGTGGTTGAACTTCGAATTTCTACAAGAAATCTAGTTCGAGTGCCGACTTTTACCGCGAGATCACTCAATCTTCTCAAGAAGACTGGATGATCGTCCTCTTCGTAACTTGGTTCGCTGATGCTCAAATCGAAGTTCTTTAAAGCTCCTTTATCATTTTCTTGTCCGAGCCTCGTTGCTACGAGAGAATAGTAACCCGTGTCATTTTTACACGATTGCTTCAAGGTCAATTGAACGATATTGCCTCGCATTGATAATTGATAACGATCTGATGAAATTGGTAATCCATCTCGTATTCTGCAAATTTGATAAATCAAATAATATTAATTTGTCACGAGTGTGACAAATTAAATTAGAGTACATTTAAATAAAAAAGAAAAATTGCTATAATTTTCATTTGTACAAAATATCTATCTATTATTTTACTGTGTTCTCCATGTATGTGTTTTTACATCTACACTATATAAAAACATATTGGTCCGACATATTTCGGTCAACAGGATGATCTAGAGTTTTGGCATTGCTCTACTGCCCTATTTTTGTCACCTTTTTCACAGTGTGAGGAGCTTGTTTAAAATCAAGAAGAAAGTTGTCTACATCTAACAAAGCAATCTTTTACTTGTTTTATTTATAAATAAATTATCATGTTGTGTAAAAAATAGTAGGAATGTAGATTCTGATCCTAAAAATATCATGCACCAATGTATCAGGCATTGCAACTTGATGCAATTGCATACATCTGACGTGAGAGCTCACGCGATATGACGCGACATTGCCCTTCAGTATAATTTAATTTCTATTATTCACTTTACGTACCAAACGTATAATCTTACATGAATAATATTTAAATATTTAATTAAATATTTAATAATATTAGGTTTGTTAAATAATTTGATTCAAGCGTCAACATGGTTGATATATATAAAACGTTTAAGAATATGAATGATACAATCATATATGTAGCTCTGAGAAAATATAATTGTTTGTAGAAATTAATACATTAAATTAAATCAAGAATTTTTTTATTTTCCTACCGGTATTCCGATCCGTCGGAGGAGGACCCGGTAATAACGTTCTTTTTACCGTTAGTGCATTTACAGCAATCGCTTCCCATGATGAACCAAAATAAAAGAAGTAATTTCTTGTTTTATATCAGAATGCACCATCGATGAGATAACAGCCATAAATTGCCCACATTCTTTTACAGACACACAACATTTCGGTTAGCTTTAGAAATTCTTCAATATCACTTCTCTTATTACTTTTCACATATCTAAAAATGTTTTCAGAACATCAACAATGATTTGCCACCTACTTCAATTTCTAAAGTATTGATCTGTCGTGTATAATCTTTCTTCATGACACTGCAAGCACCGCGTGAGCGACAAAATTAGCAGAATACACATTGGTCGATCGAATTCTGACAACGCGGTGGCGCTCTGCAAATTCGTTTTATTGAGTCATCGACGTACGTCTCAAATTTATCAAGAACACATTCATTTAATTTTAATTGTATATCATCAAATTATATGACAACTTGTTTTTTAATGTGTAAATCTTGATATTTTCATTCAATTTTCACGTCATTATAGTTTTATTTTTAAGTTTACAATTATAGATTTTCGAGCCTTTTGAAAGATTTTTATTCAAAGATAGAGTCCACGATAGGGAAGCGAGTTCTCTTATATTTTTAACTCATGATTTAACTTAATTATTCCTATTTAAGATTGTTTGAAACAAATTCACAAGGAAATGACAGTTGACCGAGCTCTAAATTAGAGTTTCAACAAATTGGATTCAATTGAATCCACGTAACCACCTTTTTAAATTTTTGATAAGTAAGAGACGCATACCGATGCACTCATCTTTCAGCGTTAGACTGATAGCGAAATGCCAACGTCAAACTGTCCCCTCCCAATTTTCCACCTCCATCAACGAGTTCGTTGAGATAGTTTCGAGGAAACTCTAAGCAACAGGCTATCTCATATAGCTAGTAAGAGCCAACCGAGGAATAGCTGGACTGAGCGGGAGCATCGAGCATCTTTCATATTTCCATGAAAATTTCAGGCGCGGTCAAAATTAGATTATGTATAGTAATGTTTATTGCATAAGAAGGGACATACGTCACAAAAACTAAAACTTTCATAATTCATTTGTATTACCATCATGATATTGTGTCTATATCGTTAATACAATAAAAATATTTTAAGCCAAAGAATATGTGGGATATACGATTTCGCATTATGAATTCGATAAACATCACGATTATATTATGAAATCATTGCATAAATGCACCCCAAATAATCTCAAGTTGTCCGAAATATTTTACTTCTTCAGGTGTTTTCATGGAATTCATTACATAAAATAAGGAATAGCAAATGTATAATGATTTGTGGTCTGCACCTCTATCTTTTTCTTGATGCTGATTTAATTTTCTAAAAACGCTGAATACATATGCATATAAATCGGAAAATAATTGATAATGACAATTATTATAATATTTTTTTATCTTATTCAAGATCATGTAAAAATAAAAATATATGGTACGTTCTCAAAATGTATTTCGAAATAGCTTAAATCGGAACATGATTCTTCATTTCCTTTTAAATCATAAAAAAAACTTATAAGCATAAACTGTTACAATAACGTATTGTTTACTTTCTTTGATATTTATTGATGTTTAAACGTCAAAAGTACACACATATATGTTGCTTACATTTCTAGCATTGGCAAAGTGATCCATGCAGGAATATTGAGTGAAGCTACATGAGGTAAGTGTAATTCGGTTCTCCGAAATTAAGTGCGCGACAGCTCAAAATAACTCGCGTTTAATCCTTGGCACGTCCCAAGGTTCTATGTAAAATTAAGGCCAATATATGAGAATGAACGATAATGTGAAAACGGAACATTATTTTCAAATTAAAAAGTTGCACTACAATAGAAACGAGTACACATACAAAAAAGTTGTTAGCATTTTAGTCTAGTATAAACTTACAGTTCGAATTGTAAGTCATCATAATTTTCGGATAGAGCCAATTTCAGTTCGATAATAATATCTTCACCTACATATCCTTGAACTGATACGATCTGATCTTCTTCAATCCATTCTGGTGGCCCTTTATTTTTCAACGTATCTGCATATATTTACATAGCACGGTAATTAATTACATTTTTGCATTTTTACAATATAAAAAAGTTTATTATTAACTTTAATTGAAGATTCTTATTAAAGAATTATTCTTTATCGATACACGATGACGGAAGGAAACTTTCTGTTGAAAGGCTATCTGCTATTTCGAGACTCATGTGCTTTGCAAAATTATTACAGGAATGTACGTATAGTAGTACGTTTATGCAAAATAATCCTATACAGCATACATCTCCAAGGGATGTTCTTACAGACGTCCAAAGGACAATCTACGTTCTAAGGATGTTCCTCGGATAAAATATGCTATGTGAAATAGCATATAAATATAGACGACTATGTAGCAAAAGCATGAAAAAGCATAAAACCATTTAAGACAATAAACCGTAAAGTCAATCTATCAAAGTCTCAAAAATGTCATATTTTCCTTTGAAAGATTGCTTCTTCTCTAAAAGTTTTACAACCTGAAATATACTTCGTATTTCGATTAAATGCGCCTGTGTACACCCAGATTGCAACATTATAAGTAAAAATGTTCACTTTTATCTAGACATTTTGGTAAACACTATTGAACTTTATATTAAATTATAATTTTGTGAAGACATTAATTATGAATATATTAAGCACATTTTATCAAATCAAATATTTTTACTCATTTAATATATATAATATGAATGAGTTTTATATCAGCCGTAAAATATCGCGACATATACTTCATGTATACAAGGCTAAAATTGATGGCTATCAAAGACAAAGTTTAGCGACGTCATTTAATAATTACAAGAATTAAAAGAATATATACAAGTATAGATATAAGTAATAAATAAATTTCGTCATTTTGAATAATAAATATTTTTCATACTAGTGTACAAGTTTTTGTTATATTTTTCCATTAATTTCTCTTTTATGAATTCTTAAGCTAAGTCATCATTTACCATTTCTATGTTACGTATTTTATCTACACATTAACACTTGCACGATTCATATCTTTTCCCCCCTCCTTACAATATTTTATTTATATGTCATATAGATAAACAATTGGCACGCTATCATTTTTTTCATTGCAAATATATAAGACACACATAAAACATAAAAATTAAAAATCCGGCACTTTCCGTCATATTGTCAATGAGTCAACTGCATCGATCAAAATTATCGTCTTGGTTCGTCATTGCCGGCTATACCGGCTATACCGGCAAACTTGCTATAGCAATTCAATCGTGCATCTTACCTGTTAAGGTCATCTCTTAGATGTTATGTAGAATGATCTTTCCGTATATTGACATTACTTGCAGAGATCTGAGATGCGTACGCGTATATTATTTGAGAAGACCTGCACCGTCTTCCGCCACCACCGTCACCAACTTGTTTCTGTCTTGATCCTATATTAATACAGCATCTATGCTACGATGTCTGACGGTAGGAGACCCTGCTCCGTTCTAAAATCGTCTCGATGCCACACTCTCAGCTTTGTCGTTTTAACGAAAGAAGCACATGCGCCGTCTGAAATCTCCGTACCCCCTTTCCATATTATCTAGTGGTCTCTGATGTAATTGCTAGTAATGTTCATAATTCTTGGTTTCATGATTTTTTTTCTTTCTATTTTCTTGGTTTACATCTCATTTGCGCATACTTCAAAATTGCAATTAAATAATTAAGTAAATTAAATTTAGCAGAATGTGCAAAAAAATATTACTCGTATTGCAAAATTTGGTGTGAAAGCTAGATATATGCGAAAGTCACTAGTGCGTGTATTTAAATAAGTATACGAAACGTAGATAATTTTAGAATATAACATATAATCACATACGTATAATAATAATAATAATATACATAACATATAATGTAATGTGAAATAATGGAGCATGTAATAATTAATATTTTAATGTAATGTGAAAACATATATAATTTATTAGGAGTACAGAATTAACATTCATTATAAATATAACAGTTAACAGTAACAAGTTTCGATTAAAACATATATGAGAATACTATAAAGTAATTTGTGATTTAATATATAATACGTACTATTTCACTTTAGCGTATAATAAATTATATCTCTTTGTAATTATTTAAAATATTTTAATTGATAAATGAGATGTATGACGTATATGTGACTATCCCATTGAAGTCGGTCAATTTAGTATTTCTTCGTAGATCGCCTCCAACGACGTGGCATCCACCCATGTATTTCTTCCTGTACTTTCCGATATAGAAGAAGCACGATAAATGGAATCGCTAAAGTTTCTTTTTTAAAGAAATAAATATACATTGCAGCTATTAGTAATGTCAAGTCGGTTATATAGCTTACGGTCGATCTGACTGTTCTTTTAGCTTCTAAAGCTAACTTTCCGTTTATTCGATTAAAACAGCTTTCTCCTGCATTCTCCTTAGTTTCTTCGATTTCTTTTTTCATTGCTCGATATTTACTATTCTCGAGTGCTTTTTCTTTCCCTAGAACTTGATCTTGATGAGGAGCGCGAGGAAGGTCTAGAAGATATTTTAGATCTACGAAAATCATGTTCGTTTAATTCATTTTTCGCTAAGGATCGATTATTTCTTTCCTTAGAAGGTGTGCGATTTCTGGTCCTTGAAGATGATCTTGAAGAAATATCTCCTATTCTTTCACTTCTTCTCGCAGCTGGAGATTGGTCCCTGGAGTTTGGTCTACTTCTACGTTTTGTAGTTATCGTATCTTTCGTTGGAGTCGTACCTCTAGAACCAATACTTTCTCTCCTAGAATGCGGTGTTTGATTATCTTTCTTTTCTTCATTGATTTCATTCTTATTTTTAACTTTTAATTTCAATTTCTTATCCTGCTCTTGTTTGTCAATTAATTTTGGCACATGTTTTTCCGGCACTCGATACTTTTGATCTTGGTCTTCAGAAATGGAAGATCTCCGAGAGCTAGCTGCGCTACCATGTCGTGAATGACTCGAGTATTCTCGGACTATCTCAGTATATTGATTTACAACAGCCATTTTAGCTTCTAATTCCGCTGCCTCTTCTTCAGGTGTCATCGATCGCAATTTCGATTGCATTCTTCGACTTTTTGCTGCTTCTGCCGCAGATATAATACTATCCGTATCTGATTCTGACATCGTAGGAGTCTTTAGAGTCTCGGACACACTAGACATAGAAAGATTCAAAATTTTGTCATTGGTATCCATATTTATCTTTTTTATATCTTCTTGTTGATACGATTGCGATAATGTCTTTCTAATTGGTTTTTCTGGAGGAATCAATCTACCAAAATTGTCCTGAGGAATTGTCATTTCGTCTTTGGGCTTTTTTAGAATTGACTTAGGAATCACATTATTGGATGAGACGGAAGTAACCGTTCTGATGGGTGAAAGAGATGAAATCTCACAAATTGGTAACCCGTCATACGAAATCTGTAGTTCTGGTTCGACGTGTGGAACTGGTTTTCCCCTAGGATGATAAGTATCTTCTTCATCGATAATTTGTCTTGCCAGGATCCTTGATTTTAATAATTTCAAATCCTCGCTGTCTGCACTACTGATCTCTTCTGATGACTCTTCAGAAGTCTCAATATTAATATTTTCCTCCTCCTCTGTTTCCTTTGTTTGAGCCAGCGATTCTACTTTATCCACAGTGATGAATGATGGAATTATTACCTTCTCTTCATTGTACATTTGTATCGACTTCTCTTGTTGCACCTCTTTCAGTAACGGTACAGTTGTTTCGTGCCATCTACGCAGACGTTCCACGGATTCGACTTTGTTGCTCCTTTCCCAAGGGTCTGCTATTATCACTTCAGAGGGAAGATTTGGATCTGATCTAGCTTCAATATTCAGTAACAAAACTGGCGAAAGAAGTTTTAATGTTTTTGATACCGCATCTGCTTGTCCTTCACTCAATCTTCGACGATTCTTTTTGGCCTGCCAGGAAGCAATTAAATTTTGCGTAGTAGTACCAGAATTGGATAGGCGTCTTCGAAGTGATGGTCTCTGAACAGATTCGACATCTAATAGTGTCAGTTTGGTTTGTTTCTCAAATTGCGTCTTTTGTTTGGCAGTTTCGGATGCCTCTTCAGCAGCAACTGCGCGATAAAAGCGTTCCATAGCTCGTTCATGAAGAAGCTCGGTAGAGCTAACCGCTTCTCGCATTACTTCCACCACTTGATGCTGCGTGCTAAATAATTCTGGAAGAGATAACGATATTGGTGGTGGTATGAGATCGTCCTTATCTTCTATCAACTCAATCACATTCTGTTCGTCATCTGAAACAGTGATTATAAAGTTAACGTATACAATAATAAGATTGAAAGACCGCTAATGTTAAACATAATAATTTTAAATTAAGAAGCGCCATAACGGTCAGAAAATAATGCCTCGGCCGGGAGTCGAACCCGGATCGCTTAGGA
>NW_017257420.1:153139-155544 GCF_001594055.1 Mycetomoellerius zeteki | reverse complement strand
TCGCACGTGTCGCACATACTATTTTTCATTACACGTGCGTGGTAAAGTTGGGGTGGGGGGGGCTATGTGGTGGGGTCCAGGGGTCAAGGGGGCGAAGCCCCCCGCCCCCGATTGGAAGAAAACAATTAAGAAATCAATTACATGTAACGCCAACACATACATATGTCCACACACTCACACACATACATATATATATATATATATGTATTTTCCGGACTGCTGTCGACAGCTGTATGCAACTGTGTCGAAAGTCTCGTGGCGCTACTTGTCGCACACGTGACGTTACTTTCCGCACGGTCTAGTTACTTCCCGCACGGTCCTTACTTCCCGCACAGTTGTCGGAAAATGGCTACTTTTCGCACCTCAAAGAGTGCGGGAAGGAGCCACTTTCGATGCACATGTAATGAAAAAGATTTTACTGGTACTTACTTATACTGCTTTTAATTCGAATTCCTGCAGAGTTCTCCATGCTGATTACATCTTCCTCTTGTGTTTCATCTTCCGGATATAGAACCAGCATAAATTCTGAACTACCGTGTAGTGCGTTCTCATCATGCTCTTGCAGTATTCTTTGCGATTGCGGATTATCTAATGGTAATAATATAGATTCATTTACAACGGTCTGTTTTTTTGGAATTAAATTTGAAGATGATAAAAATTGATGATTTGCTGTGGTATGACTCTCTTCATTTTGATGTTCTTGAATTCTTGACACGTAGAGTGAAGAGAGACTCCTTTCTTTGGTTATAAAATGTGATGTGATATCGTCTTCGATAACTGGAGAAGAGACTAGCATGGTTGGTACTGGTTTTAATGTCATCGTTATTTCTTCTTTCGTAATAACATCTTGCTACATTAAAAAATAAATATATTATTATAGTATCTTCTTTCTTTTAATCTAGAATTTAATTATAGCGTTTTTTTACATTCGATTATTTCTTACCTTGTCTTTCGTATTTGTCGCAATATTTGATCGATTGGTATGATTTGCAAGAAAAACTTGTTGCTTCGTGGAATTGTGCTCTCTTGATCTGGCTGGAGGAATCGGAGGTTGTTCTTTTTCCAAAGTATCCAGTGCAAATGTTACTCTACTGTCAGCTCTAGACGGTCTATCCAATATAGAAGTTGGCATTGCGAGCCGTTGCACTGAAGCTGATCGCTCGTCGTATTTAAAGCGACCATTACTTTCGTCGTCTCGGGTTTTAGCTTCTTCTCTCGTTAGACTTCTAGTCCTTTGCGCTGGCATAGTGAAACTCACCTCTCGTTTATCGCCACGAGATCTGCTGATCTCTCGATGACTTTGCGATTTTTCATTCAAAGATGATGTTACGATTCTACAATATAAAATTATGAATTCATTGTTGTGTAACTAAATATATGCTAAATTTAAATATTTATCGATAATATAAAGTACCTTCGTTTAATGTCTGGAATGAAGATAACATCGCTTTCTTCACTCGGATCGCTGACTCCATAAGGATTCTCAGCTTTCACACGAAATTTGTATTCAGAACCTTCGATCAATTCTGTTAATGTCGCGGTTGTGCGTCTGCTTGTAACTGCTTTAAGCCATACCTCCCAGCCAATCTAAAACATCATTGCCAAGTTTCTGAAAATTTATACATATGGAAATAATAGTTTCAATTACGTACTCTGTAGTATTCGACAATATAAGTCCCGATTTTACATCCGCCGTCATCTTCTGGTTCTTTCCATGACAACGTCACCGATCTACCTAACGTCATCGCAACAGTTATTTTACCAGGAGCAGCGGGTCGATCTGTTGATAAAATCGATAACTCGAAAAAATAAATAACTTATCAAACTTATGACAGTTTAAAATCCTAGTGTTTAAATTAATGTAACATTATCACCTGTCACAGTGACCAGAAAAGACGCGGTATCTTCGCCCAATTTGTTTGTGGCTTTAACAGTGTATTCTCCTCGATCACTTCGTTTGGCATCTGGTATTCTCAGTACCGATTCACCATCCATCACTTCAAATATATGTCTAGTATCTTTGGATATCAGCTCTCCGTCATGATACCAGGTGACAAAAGGCGTTGGTCTACCTGCTAAAGATACTTTCAGTCTAATAGTCTCATCTTGCTCGAAAAGCAAACCATCCTCATATTGACGTGGTAATCGTATCCGTGGAGGTGCTAGGACAAATAATTCAACAATTTATCGATATTATGAAAAATCATGTTTATTCGCTTCGACTGAATACAGGATTCTTCTTATTTAAAATTTGAATCACATGTTTATGAATTCCTTATTTTGATAATTTACCTTCGAGAATTAATTTAGCTCTGGTAGCAATATGACCTGCTCGATTGGTGGCAGTACATTTAATTTCACCCTCATCATTAAGCGCGGTCTGGTGAATCAAGAGAACACTCTTT
>NW_017257420.1:118207-153126 GCF_001594055.1 Mycetomoellerius zeteki | reverse complement strand
ACTCTTTCCATTATCCGTAATAATTCTGGTGCGTCTACTACTAAAGATCTCGAAACCGTCCTTGAACCATGAGATTTTTGGCAATGGTGTACCAGAGAATTGTACGACAAATTCAGTCTGTATTGAAGAAATACAAATGTATTAAGTTTTATATGATTACAATAACCGTTACGTACCTGTTCATTCTCGAGTGCAACCGTATCTTTAAGCTCTGGATTGAAATGAGGAGCGCAAGCAACAGCGGCCCTTTGTAAGGTAACTGTGAGTGGTTCGGAGACCTCGCTTGGTTGTGAAAGTCCGAGTGCATTTTGTGCTCTGACTCGAAATTGGTAACGCCATCCTGGCTCAAGACCACTGAGAGTTAGTTCTGGAAAAGCACAAAGACCGGAGGTGCTTCGTATCCAATGAGGAGAGCCCAGTCGCCGATGTTCGATCAAGTATCCGACGATCGCCGATCCACCGTTACTTGGTGATCTCTCCCATCGTATTGCCACAACATCCGGCTGCGTTTCGTTCGTTCCCGATATTAAGATAGGTCTGCCTGGTGGGGCCGGAAGACCTATATCAAATTTCTTTAATCCTTTGAAGTTTTCATAAAAATTAATAATTAATCTACTTTGTGATAACTATACATTTAATAATATTCTTTTTTATTTGGAACTAGAGAGAGACAAGTGAATACAATATTAATATCAAGAAATATATTCTTGCTATATTATACTCATGTATGTATATAGAGCAGATGATTTTCAACATCGGTACGTAAGTACCGCTCCCAAAATAAAATGCGTCGCGTTTGGCAGTACAGTAAAGTACTGAACCGGCGCATTATCCGTAGATTAAGTATTTGAGGTATCCTGATTCCGCATAATGTTCGTTGATTATGTATTAAAAATGGACATCACACAATATTATAATAATTAATTAACGGAGTAGACTGAAAAGCAATATAAATCTTTTCTGAACTAAAGTTAGTAGCAATATAATTTTAGATGCTATTTCGCTGTTGAAACTAATCGAACGTAATTGCATGTGGTTAACAACAATTTTTGTAATCTTTTATATCTTAAGTTTGTAGCAATAGGAAAATGAGCTATATGAAAAAAATAAGTACCGACAGCATTTACAATAAATAAATAAATCTTGACAGAATACATTATAGTTATAATAATGTATTTATTATATAAATTACAAATTGTACGACATATTAGAAATTAATTTATTATTAACATTTTTACTATTATTAAGTGTAATTATAATATAAAAAAAGATAATTTATATATATTTAAGAAGATAGGTAAAAATGATATCTTTCGGAAGTAATCAAAACATTTATTACTTTTAAAATTACGTAAATAATAATTTTGTTGTTATAAACGTTATGACAGGAAAGATAGAAAAAAAGAGAACAAGGAGAAAATCTTTACGATGATGTATTTCAAAATATAACTTATATTGCATTAAATTAGATAGCGATTATTTCTTTTTTAGTAAATTCTTGGCTCTCAATAATGTTCCAATTTTCAAAATTATTAAGAGTTATGGCATTAAAAGGCTAAAACAATAAACTAATTTACCTGGATTATCCCAACGCGTTTTCTTCGAGCTAGTGCCAACGGAAATACTTCTTGAATAATCTTTCGTGGTAGCGTTGCCCATCGTATTTCCTCTTCCTTCTCCTTCTTGTCGAGCTTCGCTCGACGATTACCCCGTTAATTTTCCGATCGTTCTCACATACCAAAATGTCAAAAGTATCACATTTACAGTACTATCTAAAGAATGATCAAAGAGCAAAATGATACTGATGATGGCCAACTTAGATGAAAGAGGGGTAGAAAAAAAGAGAGAAAGAGAGAAAGAGAGAGAGAGAGAGATGGCTAAAAAGAGTGAGAAAAAGATAGCAAGTATGCTTGATATAGCACGAGGCTCGATGGAGCACTGGCGAACTTTCCCGTGGTCGACGACTGTAGCGACGCCAAATCTCTTCAGCTTTTCTCGACATCTATCTTTGTCTCACTGGTGTTTGTACTCCGTGCATATTTCTGTATATATTTCTATCAATATATATCTTCACAATAATAAAAAAACGTATCGTTTGATTATATTATTGGATTAAGAGTTTGATCAGAAAGAAATGTTGTGTAATGCTTGATGTGTAAGATATTTATGTTAAAATTTGTATTCAAAGTTTACAGTTATTATGCGTAATATATATTATATTGACTCTTTTATTAATATAAGTCTTATTTTCTTCACTCTTCCTTCGAATTTTATAATGAGATCATATATTGCTATACATTAGGACTAAATACGTGAACTTACATAAAAAAATATCAATATCTTCCTCACCAAATTATTAAATAATAAAAAATGTTGTAAACTATTTACTTGAAGAAACATACCATATAGTTGCCTAAATAATCGGGTGGTTTAAAATAAACTTGTCTCTTGTTATATAAATTGCTACAAATCTTTCATTTAAAAATTTTTTTGAGTAATTATTTTGGAGATCTTTTACGAAAAATGTTAATTTAGAATATTATTGTAGAATTGTATAATCATAATTTTTCCTTAAACACATGTCTCTTTCTTTGTTATATTTTTTGTTTAATGTATTACTACATTAAACGTATTAATTAGTAATATATTAACTAATAAATCTTTAAATTATTTGCATTTACATTATTAAAGATAATTCATTCAATGTGTTTTGTAATTAAATTATTATATAACATACTGATATTATCAATATTATCATACTATAAATGTTCAAAAATTTTTCTTTCTGAAATAATTCAGATTTCCATTCGTCGAAATAATGACTGTTGAACTCTTTCAAATGTTCCTTCCTACTGTACTAGAAATAGTAATAAAAGCATTCTGCTCGTAAATAATTAAATTTGCATGATTATAAAGTGATTTGAGATATCTATTAATTCTATGTACGCCCAAGAATCATGTAAAATCTTTGTGGCATAAATATTTTTGCATTACTTCTCTGTAATTTCTGTTATTCCTTACTTAAAATATTTCTGCATATTTCTGCTCCAGGAAGATAAGGAGTTGAAAAATGCAGTTCCAGAGAGATAGAGAGATGAAAGGAAGAGAAGAACCATGCATAAAGGAAGGGGAACACACGGTTAATCGGTGCCAAAGTACCGTTGTATCTGAATGGACCAGAGATGGCTTTCGGTTTTCCTGCAGCCTCCATTGCAGCTGCAGCTTCACACTACAGCTATCGTGCATTGTGCTCGTGCACATTTCACATAAATACACGTGCATGCATCTACACGAATGTAAAAATTTTTCTTCTGTCACTAACGCAGAGCACGTGCGACAGACTCAAGTCAACGAGGTACGACAGTTTGCTTGTTGCTCACGTGGGGACATACGGATATAACGTCTGGAGTTGAAACAGCTGCTCGCTGATATTCCATATTTCCGCGATGTATACCAAGTATATATTACATCGTGTACTGCATGTATAATGTTTCTTTATAATATCTTTCAAGTATTTCCGAATTTTTCGATATGGTTCAGCGTGGACATTGTTATATTAAACCGGTGAGGACTATTTTATACATATATATATATATATCATAATTAGAATCGATATATATATATATATCGATTATAATTATAATTAAAACGTTGATGCATAAAACATTAAGTCTAAAAAATATGTTTAGCAATTTTATTTTATTATTTAAAACTTA
Organism: Mycetomoellerius zeteki; assembly: GCF_001594055.1. NCBI lineage: Eukaryota > Metazoa > Arthropoda > Insecta > Hymenoptera > Formicidae > Mycetomoellerius > Mycetomoellerius zeteki. The sequence goes on along the minus strand of NW_017257420.1, from coordinate 149,410 downwards.
CTATCTAATTATATAGTAAGACGATTCTTTTTAACAAGCAGTTATGGAGATGCCTATGAAAAACTTGAAAGCAGCGGATATTCTAGAGGATTTAGAATCAAAGCTTGCATATATCCCAGGTGGTCGTGATCACGATGGACGACCTTTAATAGTAATAAATGTTCCACCAGAATTTGATTCAGCAACGAAGTCAAAATTAGAGTTCCTCATTTTATATTTTATATCAATTTTCAGGTATAGAATGTTTTCGATATTTCATTAACTGATGTACACATTTAAAAATATATATAATATACATGTGTATAGTAAATTTATACATATAAGTGATTTAATATTTATTGGTGATTAATTACGTAGCGATGAGACGAAGGAAAATGGATTGGTTCTAATTGTAGACGCGCGTCATAGTGCATGGCGCGTAACTAGATCTTGTATTAGACTCTCTACGAATCTTATAGGATCTAAAGTCGTTTCTGTGATCGTGATACGGCCGGATGGTTTTTGGGATAAACGTGTCGACAGTTGTACCAAGTCGCACAAAGAAGGCGAAGTGAGTAAAACAATTTAATAGAAATATATTACAACAATAAGAGACATTAAACCGATATGTGAATAACAACTAATTGTAAGTAGGAAAAATGTCTTTTCGGTTTGGGCTAAATTTTAAAAATATATTAATTGTGCGTATTACTATTGTATAAGGGCGTAATAGCTTTAATTTTCTTTTATTTTTGTCAATTGTTTTAGCCAATATACGTTACTCTAATGAGGCTGCATGTGTATATCGATTTTTCTCAATTACCGTACGAATTAGCAGGTAACAAGGCGTACAATCACATCGAATGGATTAAGAAACGTATGGTAAATTAAACATTTTTATTCACGTACAAATTAAATGCAAATGTTAATTTCTTAACAGCTTGATATTTATTTTTTCTTAGAAAATAGAAAATTATTCAAAAGATGCATTAGAGCTTGTATCGAAGATGACAAATTTACATCAAAGATTGAATACTTTTGATGGTATTCGTATAATGCAATCGGATGATGTAGAGTCTTATTGGGAAATGGGCATAGAATTGTTATCAACGGCACGTCATATACTTCAATCAGGTTTATGCATTTTTATTTATTCGATTTTTTTATGAGATTAAAAATATATTATATGTGAATAATTAAGAAATAAATAAAAAAAGGTTGTATATAGTTTGTAACTGATATGCTAATAAAAATTTAATAATTTATTTTAAACAATGGTGTCCCTTATGTAAAAATAATTATGGAAAAAGTTAAATTTCATTTATTTAGGTAGGAATTTAGTAAGTTCTATGAGTAGAGAGTCCGCTAAGGATATTTTGGATACCATTAAAGGAATTCACAAATTACTCGATTCTATCGAATTAAAGCAGGTTATTTAATCACATTTACAACTGGCGTATTTAAATTTATTTTACATGTATTTAATACAATGTTTTAATACAATGTTATTTCATCGTTTGCAGATGGACATTGAAAATTCGTGGACAGAAATGGAACGAAATCTGGATACTGTCAGAGTAATTGAAAATCTGGAACAGGGTGTATCAAGCGTTACTGACTGGATCTTGGGTCCAGCTGACGTAATGCTGAACTCCTGTTGTCAGGTTGGCTTCGACGTTTCTTCATCCGAGGAGCTCCGAAGGCAGCACGAAAAAATTGAGCTTCAATGTCGGGTAAATGAGTAAAACTTTATAATTTTCATTTAGTTTAAAAAATTTATTTTGTTTTAAAAGGTATTACATGGAATATATAATACTAATGCGTTTATAGGAGACCTATGGGCGATACGCAGAGCTGCTTCATAAAATTGATAGCCTACCTAAAAGTAAACTACCAGAAGATTTAAAATCTCAAAGAGATTTCATGGACTTTGTTTGTCGTAGCTTCGCTTCACGACTTGAAAGACGTAGAAATGTATTAATCACTTCGCAAAGATTCTTTAGACTTGTTTCTGAGGTAGAAATCAAATTTTTAACGATCTAGTTATTAGCAATTGGAAGTGGTTTTTTTGCTATTTATTATAATATTACAGTACTTCGATAAGACAAGTGAAGTATTCGAACAATTAGTCATGGGCAATAGGAATTACAACTTCTCTCAAGCAAGCATTAAACTCTTAACTTTGGAAAAAAGTCAAACGGTTTTAGGTAAAAGTGACTCATTAGTTATATTAATATTTGTTCAGTTTCACGTTTAAATAATTTTTCAGACAGTTTAGAACGCGAGCTTGTAAAAGAAGGCGAAAAATTGTCGGACATTCTCTCTATGCCCGTAAAGGATGCACTTGGTCGAGAAGTTTATGTAAATTACGATGAAGATATCGTCAATGTCAAAGATATACTAGATGCGACAAATGCCAGAAAGAATATATTTAATGACAGCGTAGAATTACAAAAGTTGTCACTGAAACAGATAGCTTTGATATACATGTACGAGAGCGATGCCGAACAAGTACGGAAGATATGTATAATATAAAAATATTTTAATGCGTGCAAAAGAACATAATAAATCTATGCGTCTCTATTGTACTTTCCAGGCTGTTAAGTGGTTAAATGATTTATTCAATGTTTTACTTCGAAATCACATGGAAGTTGGTTGTAATGTCAAGGAAATACAATTGCAGAAAGAGGAACATCAATCTTTTCAGGAAACAGCAAAAGTAAAGCGTGATTACTGTTACAAATTATTTTTATAAAATAAAACAAAAGCAATAATAGAGTTAACAATCAATAAAAATAAGTGGCTAAAATTTCAAAACAATCTTTTAAAGGGCATACACCACTACGCAAGATCTTAGAAGCGAATAATATAGATTTATGCACAAATTTGTTAAAATTAATAAATCTATATTATTCGCTTCTAAGATCTTGCGTAGTGGTGTATGCCCTTTGAAAAATTGTTTTGAAATAATAGAGTTGTTCTGTTCCACTTTTTGGAGAATTGTCAAGTACATAAACATAATGAGATAAATATTTACAGGGAACTTACGAATATGGTGGTCAATTGGTGAATGGAGCACGTGTACTGAGATTATCTTGCAGAATATCTCTAGAGGGTAATGCTAATCTATCTTCAAAATTACGACAAGCTTGGCGACAGTTCCGATCTATTAGTCAGGAACAATTAACCAGGCTACGAGTATGCGCTGTTTTTCATAGAAACGTCGAAGATGTATGAACGTAAATTAATATAATTTAATATGTAAATTCAAAAGTTGCTTAAATATTCTATTCTTTTAATATTTTAGGACAAAAGAATTATTATTTTATGCATTATCTACTGTATGTGTCTGTCTTTTCTATATTTTAAATGAATTTATTTAAAGCATTGTACCAGATTACAAAATTTGGCGGAAACAGTGATGGCTCTGTATCATTCTGTAAAAGATGAAGATGCAGCAGTAAAAGCACGTATCAAAGAAAGTATAAGAGATATCCTTGACAATCGAGAGACACTTTTATTGGAAGTTGGTCGGATGGTAAGATTGGGTCGTCTCCTTAAGACGAGGTTGAAAGAACCTCTTTATAGTCAACCGTAAGTATAATGAAGAATCGCTTTGCATTAACATAATTACTAATAAATTTCTACATTAATTTTAAGATATCACGTCTTTTAGAGATTAATATGATTTGAATTACACAATTACAAATAAAAGATATAGCATAACTATTAAAAAAATGAAAATTATAAAGTAAAACTAATTCTATAAAAATGTTTTAATAATAACATAAATCAAAATAAGAATTGTTTAAAATTTCTCTTTCCTATTTCTATAAACTACAATTAGTAAATGTAATGTAATACGCTTGGTGGAACGTTTGCGTGTTTATTGGAGACAGTGTGTATCAGTCTATGGCTGGCTCTCGTCGAGATAGCTTCTATAATTTAGAAACGGTGCATGTAAGTGAGCTGCAATAAGATAATTGACATTTCATAACGCTTGATTCAACTTAAATACAGATTATTTTCCATTCTACATATATTGTAATTTTTATCAGTTTTGTGTTTAATCCGTGTGGCAGATAAACGTCAACGAAATTCTTTCATAAAAATATCATTCGGCAATCCTTCTAAATCTGCACTTTATAATAAGATTACTTTATAAATTTTGTTGATACTTTTAACATTAAATAATCACATTATAAAAAATTGTTAGAATGTTCATAAATAATAAAATATCATGGTTCACACTTCTTTGGCTTCGTTCCACGATGACGTCGTAACTTAAAACTCAACTGGTAACGCGAATCTCGTTTCAATAATATTTTGGTGAACTAGTTTGCATCATGAAGAATCATCTACTGTATTGCACACATCACGAAGATTATTTTTGATACATTTATCTTAGTAATAAAAAAAAGAACAAGCACTCTATAAAAAAATCATAACGTTCGGAAACTTAATTTAAAAATTTTTTCAATAAATCTATCTTTAAGATTCTTAAGGATTTAATATGGAAATCAATTATGGCGCTTCATAAAGCAAACGTGAGCTACGAAATTAGAACTTTGCCCCAAATTGCAGAGACCATGCGACGACGCAATGTACTGTCAATGCACTGTCAACTATTAATTACGTAACTGATCTAACATTTTTTTTCATCTGGAAAAAAACCAATATTGAAACTAACATGAATACGATTTAACAGTGTGGTATCAATATATTTAATGTTTTTTTAATTATTATTTTACACGTAACTATAACGAAATTACGAAAGTAACATTAACATGAAACAACAAAAAGTAATAATATCGTACAAAGCTTACAGAATTCACTAACAAATGGATACTAAGATAATATTCAAAGATTTTTAAAATCCAGAATAAAAGCATCTATTAATAGAGTATTAATTTGACCAACAAATTCGCTTTTCTAGGATGTCTAAAGTCGAGGATGCTTCAACCTTTGGTGATAATTTGACAGCAGTCGAAGCTATCTCGGCGAAATTAGCGGAAGTTACGCGTCTCGCGGAAAAACTAGATGCGAGACTATGTGAAGCTGGAGCTAGAACTCGACCGATGTCTATTCCTGCCACTGTGACGTCCTCTGCTTCGTCCTTGCTCTCAATATCTGCTATGTCGCCGTCAAGCGAATCCATGCATACGGCTTCTAACACGACTACATTGACGTCGAGTATGACAGCTTCAGCCGTGTCTGTAATTGCTGAAACGCATCCAATAACTTCAGAAACGATTGCTACAAGAATCAAATCTGATGTAATTAAATCTATTACTCCTACGGCGGAAAAATTTGATGATAGCTCATTTCATATTCGTCCACAATCCATGGAGAATGTCGAAATATCAAATAAAGATTTTAATTCTAAGGTATATATTAACATGTTTTAGTATTGATTTATAAATATTTCTCTTCCTTTTCTCTCTTAGAAAAACATTTTAAAACATTCCTAAAATATATTTGTATCTTTTAATTTTTGTAGGAACTTATCGAAAATTCTCGTAGCGAAAGTGCAATAGGAGAATACAATGTGGAGGGTTATACAACAGCGACTGAATGTTCAACGACTCCACCTCCGCGTTCGAGAAGTGAATCTTTCGTAACATCGCCGGAATGCGAAGATCTTTCTATCATTGCACCCGTGGTGACATATTCTGGTTCCACTTGGTATTTATATGAATTTTAATTACTTTTAGTTACTAGATAAAATTATAAATATCAATTAAAATCAATAAAATGCATTCATTTTTAATATACTGCAACAAAATCTTTCATCGACTCAGAAAATTGCAAACATTTAAAGGTGGACCATGGAAAAGCCTAAACTAATAACTACAATTGCACCTCTTACTTCTTCTCCGACCAATGAAAATGAGAAATTTCCTGAAACAACATCAAATATTTCAATTATCAGCGGAGTAAATCCAACAATACGAATGAAAACAATGGATAAAATTACTAATGTATGTATAATGTTATACAATATAATTTAGTTAGTAAACTAATTCTCGAAGGGAAAAATTTATATATGTAACATATGTATACTTTTTTAAGTTCTTTACTTCAATTACTTAAATTTTCATTGAATATCGTATCAAGCAGCGTAATTATTACATTTATTATTTAATTATTACACTTTTAAAGTATTACGAGTTATGATTTGTTTACGTAGGAAAAGTCAAACAAAATTATAAAAGAAGTTACCGAGACAACCATTTTGCGCGTCTTACACGACATTCGATTAGGTATAGCCTCTTATAAAGTGATATCAAATACCGTGCAAGATCATCGACAATATATCGACGTGAAAGATATTCAAAATGCGGAAGGTGTGCTAGAAGCAGAATCGCGCGAAAAAACGGATGACATTCACCATCATCTCGATTTACCGTCGTTCAGTTAGTATTTTATAATTTTAATAATTCCTTGTACACTATAATATAATAATATATTTATATATAGCAATGAAAAATATTGAACTCTTATTATTATAGTCACTCTTTTATAACTAAATTCTTTTTAGCAGAAGAACCTAAAAATAATATTGGCAAAAGTTCGAAAAAAGTGCAATCGGATCAAAATATTGCAACGAAAATTCGAGAACATGTGTTGGATGAGAGCACGTGCTCTGATTTAAGAGAATATGAGGATATACCGTTGTCTTCGCAAAATCTTTTACGACATAATGAGGATAGCGAAATTAAAATATCATCTATGAAGCAAGATGATAATTTAGAAGGTGAAGATTTTCTTGAAAAAACAAGAAAGGTGAGTTTGCAATTTTGGTGACGAAGCTATTATCTTTGACCGACGTTTGATTGATCCCTTTGTATCAAATTTTTTGTTTGTCACATTTTAATGTGCTGGCTGTTGGTATATGTTTAGAACAATTCTTATTCGTTTACATGTTTTTAAGTTTTCCTTTATTAGTGCATTAAATACAACAATGATTATCTAACTTTTACAACCAAAAATTATTTGCAGCTTTGATGAAGATAAATTTTATATAAAAAATTTGATAAAAACAAATATTACCAGCATATATAGGTCTTACGATTTTGATTGATTAAAGAAACAGACGTTTATATGTATGAATATGTTTCACGTTGAAAATATCACATGTATCTGGCATATAGAATCGACAGATTAAAAGAATTAAGAATTGTTAAATGCGTTGTTATGCATTTGTTATGCTTCGCTGTTTGTAACTTTATTGCAAATAAAACTTTAATATAATATATGCTGTCATGAATTTTTAGTGTGTATCGCATGACGCATTTGTTATTTGTGTAAATAAATGACGTTTAAAAGAAATTGTATGTGATAATTTTTAATATAATAAAATTCAATTTAAAATATATTGAGTGATCACTTATTACATCTAAAGACATTTTTCATTTACGACTGACAATTTCACTTCCGAAAGCTGTTGCCCCGCGCAACCTTGCTTTGTAGACCGTGCTCGACGAGCGCAACGAAGGTGAGCGGGAGGCAGCCGGCCGGAGGCTAACCGGAGTCCGGACTGGCCGGAGGCCGTACTGCGCTCTGTCGGTTCAGTCTTGGTTCGGCTGGTTACTGCAACCGATCGGTTGGTGATGTGATACACGCGTGACATGTATCACGCAAGTGTTACTGCCGTTGTTGTCGTCATTCTTACGAACAATACCGTTTAAACGCAAATCGAATTTAGGTGATTGTTATATCGTGTCATGTAAAAATTATGCTAAACAACATTTCATACGAAAAATATAACTTGGTGCTTGTATATCAAATTAAAATGTCAAAAACCATGAATCCGCTTATTAAGAGAGATGAAATAAAGCAAAGTTTTTTCCGTCTTTTTAATTTAAAAATTTACTACATAAGAGAACAAAAGCCTGTTAATTTTTTAAATTATAAAAAATAAACAAAAAATTCATAATTATGCATTAAATGTCGAAATGCGCAAATTTATACTATATAATTGCCGGTTATATATATATATATTTGTTAATTGGAAAATTTTTTTAAGATATAAAGAGTCGATCAAATTATTTGCAAATAATTGAACGGTGCTTCGATGTAACGGGAGAAATCATAAACTTATCCAATAAAGAAATATATAAAAAACTTTTTGTAATATTGATATTTCTATCGGATCATCTCCGGTTACACATGATTTTCACCGTACTTGTTGAAGTTGAAAGAGCGCTACCAGTCAGTCCGGTTTTATTCTACCATTTGTTCGTCTCTGCAGATGACGTCATCGCACACACAAAGATATCTACATAAAGTATTAATATGTTATATCAAAAAGAGAAAACACAGATATTATCGTATGCGAGTATACATTTTCAATTTATCGTGACTGTAAATTAACAAATTATTATTCCTTTTCGCATAGAAGAAATATCCTAACTTTGATGAAAACTTGTATTTCTTTTATATTTTCGTTTTAAGAAATTAGTACAAATTAAAAAGATAAGACAACATTGAAAAAATATTAAGTTACGAAAAAAACTTTTGTCAGTTATATCTTTGGTTTGTTTATTTACATCACAGACACACAATCATCTTCAGTTTTACATTCACGGAATTTTCGTACTAGCAGCTTTGGCAAAGTGTCAAAAATAGAGTCAATCAGGAAAGACAATTAAGCCAACTTGAAAACATGTTAATATATTTTTTATCTGTAAAATCTTTGAGAATATCTATGAGCTAAATGTTTATTGTGCCGCGTTTTAGATCGACATACGTCACTGTAATATATTTAGCACCAGGCATTGAAATCACTGTGTATGTTCGGCTCAAACATATCATATCAGTATAACGTCGCGTAACACTATTTTAATTTTCAGCAGCTATATTGTCAACTATTGCTCAATTCGTAGCATATATAAATATCGAGTGAGTATTTCATGATGAAATTATGTCGCGACTATAATTGTCCGTTGTCATTCTGCTAACACAGATTTGAAACATTTTAATTATCACATGCAAGATAAAATTAAAACGATGATGGTGGATGGTCCTGACTCGATGGCACACATGCATCCCGAAAGATCTGTTGAGACAAATTCTGAAATTGTCATGCAAAGAGATGAGGATACGCCACAACAAATCATCTCCCCAACTACTACTATAAGTACCATAGCTGTGCAAAGTGGAGAAACGCGTGTAGTAATCGCTTTACTTCAAGTAAGAAACATGTATTGCATTTTAATCTATACTCTAATTTATATTTTTTATTATTATTGTTTTGTTCTATCAACGCAACTCATTTTATTTTATTTAGAAGTTTTGAAAAACATTATTTGAAAATCTTTGCGAAAATATAAAATATTAGATATGGATCGTTTCATTCAAATAATTCTTAGTAAAGAATAATTTTTCATTGCAATTTCATGTATGACACTATGGTGTAGATATTTTGGGATTCAGTTGCTCCGGTCTATAGCTATTTCCGAATCCTCTCGAAACTGTAAGCGTTTTAGGTATCCGCTGAGCAAAACGAGTCTCCCGAAACTCTACGAAGGATAAATTTAACCACTAGGTACAGTAACTCCCATTACACACCACCATGATCAGATAAACCCATCTTATGTACATTACGTTGGATTCCGAAGTATTTAGAAACATTATTGCACAATCCATGCAAGTTACATTTTAAGTGTTTTATTGTTAATTATAAGTTTAAATTTTTATTACCTCAAATATTTTATCAAGAGAAGAAGGTCGGAAAATAAAACAAATACTTTTTTATGCTTAAAATTAATATATACCTAATTTCATGCAGTTTGAAAGAAGAAAAAACTATTTATGCATATAAATTCTTATCCTAAATATAAATTATTAATTCAAATTACACTAAACTATATAACAGATCCTCCAAAATTAATTTATAAGTAGATTGGATAATCGATAAACTCGTATCGAAATAAGAGAGATCTCTCGTAGCATGGATCTGCACACTTTCGTATAATCTAACAAACCGGTATTATATACACACGCACACGCACACATACATGCCACACACGCGCGCGCGCGTGTATACGAGACGACTCGAGGCAGCCTGGGCCCAACCTAGCCCGGCTCAGTGGTGGACAAGTGACATGATTCTTCCTTTTTTTATCGTACCTTTTCATCTATATCATATTTATAATCTAACAATAGTACTTTATCCGAAACAAGAAGGAAAATGTTCAATAGAGATTCTTAGACACGCATAAACATATCTTTACAATGCAATTACTAACATCGTCAAGCATGAGAATTTATCTAATACTATTGCATGTTGTGATATCAGAGAGATAATTTGAATAATTTCCCACAAATAACACTTAAGAAAATGAAACAATTAATATAATTAATACAATTATTTTTATTTTACTGGTATAATCTTTTACTTTAATCCATAAATCACAAATGATATCTTTTTTTCTTATAATATAATGTAATATATTTCTCAAGTGTGTGTTTTTAATAAATAATACATTGAGTATTTGCAAATTTCGTCAGATATTACGATATCTTAAATTTAAAAAGATGATCATAAAATAATATATCTCTTTTCGCTAGCATACCTTAAAAAAAAAAAGAAATAATTTTATCGCTCAAGTAGCAATATATACATATACCAGAAGAGAGAATTGGTCAATCCAAACGTAGTTATTCGGCAGTATGCCAAAGATGAAAATGGAAACATATCTTGCTTCTTTCTGCGGCTCAACCTCAGAGGTTGATGAACTCTGGAGGGCCGATTTCTGTCTACACTCGTTTTTTACTTTCTATCTCTTCTTTTTAATAATGCTAGAAGAAAAAGATTTCTCTTCTGAATATGATTTTCGACATTATATACGTGGCTGCTAGATAATTCCAAAATTTATTTGAGAGTTAAAATAATCTTTATATTGCGGCATAAGCAAGCGAACATTTTTTGGAGATCTTTGTTATTTATTATAATCTACATTTATTATTTAAAATAATGAATACAATATTCTGGTAATTGCGAAAATGATCATTCAACGGAGAATGCGTATTTAATAATATTCAGTTTATCTGTACCATGTCGTTTATACTGTCGGAAGACTCGGAAGATCTGTGATGGTTTATCATTACACACTTATTATCGTTTCTGTTCAGAGCGGCGAATGGCTGAAGCTGAAAATACTCGAGCTACAACCAGAATTAACGAAACTTGGTGCTTCCGTAAAAGAAGCCATGGAACTTTCGAACGCACACGATCAAGTGTTACTTCGATTACAGGTAAAGTTAAACGTATTAAAATAAATTTCGATTGTGTAAAAGTTTATATTAAATATAATTAAATAGAAGTGCTAAAGGTTTCCGTTAATTAAAACTTTGCCATAATCAGAATAAACAAAGCCCGGTGGAAGAATTATTGCGACAAGCTGATCAATTAATCACAACCCAGAAACCAAGAGCAGAAGTATACACTGCCATGGCAGAAACATTAGGTCAGGCATGGCGCGATATAAATCAACTTTTAGAACGTCGTAAGAAAATACTTGACCGAAACGTATTATTTCAATGGTACAGCAAAGTGTAATTAATTAATAATATATTCGTGCTTTGAATTAATTATTTAACAAAATAGATCGCATTTTTTTATAGTCGCGCGGCAGAATGTAGAGAACGTATGAAGGCGTTGGAAATGGCATGTAACAACACGTTACTACCGATCGAGATAGAAGCAGTAAAAAGTTTTCTATCAAAGATTCAGGATCTTCGCAAAGATATGTTGGAAGGATTGATGGGTGCATTACGGGAGGGTAAGACATTGCTGGATGGACTTAAGGAATTGGTAAACGAAGGCACTTTAGATTCTAGGTCGGATACGATTAAAGATGAAGCTAATCATGGTATGTCAAATGTCTATTCAGTATCTATAATTAATTATTTGCTTATCTATTTAGCTAGATCGGTGTCATAAAATTAAAATTTATATGATAAAAGAAATATCATATTTCATTAGCCGTATTACGAGTTGAAAAATGGCTGGAAGAACTACACGATAGAAGGCGGTTGATTGAGACAACTTTTCGTAGCAGAAAAACTCAATTGGAGCAATGTCTTGCTCTCGCGCTGCTCGCGACTGATCTTCGTAATCTCGAAGAAATTCTCAATGACAGAATCGCTGCATTAGAGGGCAGTTGCAATCAATTGGGAGATTCTGTATCTAATGTAGAACTGCTTCTTTTTGAATTAAAAAAGTTGCAAGTCGAAGCAAAGGTATCCGAACAAAAATCAATTCAACTAATATCGTCAAATATAATTAAATATATTTTATTGTCCTGTGTGATCTTCGATATATATATATAATATATATGTATATAAAACTATACAGAGTAATGCGCTCTTTTAAAAGAAAAACTCTTTGCTTTCTAGGAGTTTCAAGATAAAGCTATTAAAATAACTAAATCGACCGAACGATTAGTGTCATCGGGACATTTTGCAGGCGAACAAGCGACCGAACAGGCGTTTGCGATTCTTAGCACCGCTACCGATTATATTAACGATTTAGATCAATATAACATGTTGTTGAATAGAACAATGGCTTTTTTCAATTTGGCACAATCGGTGAGTGTTTCTAAGTTTCTAATTATCTATAGTGGATTAATCAGTGAAATAATATAACGTTTTATAATTCAATTAAATCACTTATATCTATATTCATCCGCATAAAAAACGAGCTACTGTAACTAGAGACCATTCAATAAGAGTCTGAATATGAGTCGCATTTTGTATGCATGATAGTAGTTTTAATAAAAATCTATCTAAGAGAGAAAATTTTGCGGGTGATATTTAAACTTGATTGCTAATATTAATCAATGCATTAGGCTGTCACAAAACTGGACCAGCTGGAAATTCAGTTAATAACAACGAAACATCCTCCTTATTCTGCACGACTTGCACGTCTTCATGCACAGATAGAGACTATGATAGAAGATGTAATTTCAAAGCCATTGTCAGAAGGATATGCATTATTAGACATCACGGGAAGAGAAGCATCTGGTGCCGAGGTCAGATCAATCGAATAATTAATTGTATTTATTATTATGCGAAACTATCAATGAGATTATATGCTGATATAAGCTAAGATGGTTATATCGCACTAATATATAACAGGGTGTTAAAAAAATATTTAGCATTCTTATATAATAGATAGTACACATACCAAGTAAAAAAATTTTAGTGAATATATAAGTCGAAAACTCAACCGTTTCTAAGACATAAACAATTATCATAATTGACTTATTAGCTTCTATATGTCATATGCTGAAGATTTACCTTAGTATTTACAAACCGCATTCTGAATGTTCTCATTTAATTTCCATATATTGCTTTATAATTAAAAATTTCTCCGTGAATTGATAAGTTGACATCAACGAATCATTACGATTAGATAGGCATTATGGGAAATCACCTTATTGAACCTGTATAAATTCTTCCAAATATGTTATCAATGCTACTTATCTCAATTTCTATCTTTTTACATTGTATGCAAAACACGTAGAAAAGACAATAAGTTAGTTATGATATTAACAAAATTGTTTATATCTCAAAAATGATTGAGCTTTTAATTTATATTCACTGAGACTTTTTTACTTAGCATATGGTGTACTATCTACCATATAAAGGCTGAATGGTTTTTTGAACATTCTATATATATATATTACTAATTTTATAAATCATCTGTTTATTAATTTTTTATTGCATTATTGACGTAATCTTTGTTATTTGTTGTGATATTTTATTTATAGATAGAGTAATATAGCAGTTGAGTAATATGCATTAACATCAAATATATACACTGCCGTCGAAAAGTTTCCGGACATGGAACTTAAAAATGAACATAATATTCAGGTCACCGTAATTCGATAAAAAAATCATTGCAGACAAAAAAATAAAACAGCATTTTAAAGCTTGAAACTTATACTTTAGCATGCTTTTTATTTTTTTGTCTGCAATGATTTTTTTATCGAATTACGGTGACCTGAATATTATACAATTTTAAGTTCCATGTCCGGAAACTTTTCGACGGCAGTGTGTGTATATATATATATATATGTGTGTGTGTGTGTGTGTGTGTGTGTATCATGTTTACAGGGTATAAGAAATACTGTAGAAAAATTGGAAAATCGCAAATTTTCTTTGATGGAACGGTGTTCAGCTCATAAAGAAGAAAATTTAGAGATTTCAAGAATACTTGCTACATTTTTAGATAAGCATAATACTTTACAAACTTGGCTAACTGATATCGTTAAAATCTTTCTTCAAAAGCATCAAAATATGGGTAGCGATTTGGCAATGGCGTGTGATTTTCGTCAAATTCATTGTCAATTACTAGCCGAATTGGAAAATAAAAGTGAAGAGGTAGATCGTTTAGAGTTGGAAATTCTTCCAATCAAAGAACGCCTGAACGAAATACAGAAATACGAATTAAAAATAAAAAATTTTGAAGACGAATGGACAAAAATAAAGATTACAGTAGTAAAAAGAATCGAATTGAGTACCATTTATATACAGTTCTATGAAATTGTGGAAGAACTGACTTATGAAATGGATTTTATCGATAACGAATTGAAAAAGTATGAAGATGTGTTAGATGAGGCTAGGTTTAATGAACTAGAAGAAAGATGGAAATCTTTTGAGTCTCTTTACAAAAAACTTGATAATCATGCAAAGACATTTCTCAATGAAACAAATAACGTAAGCAACTCATAATCTTTAATTTTTTAATTTTAATAAGAAAATCTAATGTTATTATATATATTGTAAGAGAAAGATATATCCATATCCTTTCAAAAATTGTATTGATATTCTTTCTTGGTAGATTGATGACTTTTATCTCAACGTATCGCAAGCTTGTCTGTGTGTTCAAACTCTTTTAGAAAAGTTTGCCAATTGGCAATTGATTATGACAGAATGTAGGAAAAAATGGCAGATTACTGTCCAAATAATAAGACAAAGGCGAATGGAATGTGAACAAAAAGTAGAAGAAAGTAAAGAGGTATGATTTCTAATTTATGTTGTCATCTTTTTTACTATGCCTTCTTATCTTAGATTTAGTTTATTTGTAGAATCTATTTTTAATTTGTTTTTATTTATTTATTTATTTAAAAT
This sequence comes from Mycetomoellerius zeteki, assembly GCF_001594055.1. NCBI lineage: Eukaryota > Metazoa > Arthropoda > Insecta > Hymenoptera > Formicidae > Mycetomoellerius > Mycetomoellerius zeteki. The sequence goes on along the minus strand of NW_017257420.1, from coordinate 134,287 downwards.
AAGACTAGAAAAAAAACTCGATAGAAAAGTATTTGTAAAAGTACCATTTATTATCTCTTTTGCTAATTTTTATTATTATTGATTTATTCTAGACATTAGCGTGGATAACAAAATTTGAGATGACACCATATCCAGTAATAACAACACGATCTTCTAGAATAGTTGATATTTTGGATAATTTGCAAGATGTAAGAATTCGGATTTCATCTAAGTTAAATAAAGCTCTTCATGAATTGGATATCAAAATCAAAAGCATTCAAGTATTTGTTGAAAGAGGTAACCAAAACATATTTATGTTAAAATTCACAAAGATAAACAAACTCTCGAAATTCAAAACAAAATACACAAAAAGAAGGGCAGTAAAAGTCAACATAAAAAACAATGCACAAAATGCTAATAAAAAATGCTAATAAAAATACTAATGAAAAATATTTTTAATTACAACAACATGAATATTAAGTCGCGGGAAAGAGCAAGCGTACGTTTCGATTTCATTATTGATCCTCAGCTAACAAAATACTACAATAAAAATCGCAATGATCAGCATCTTTACTTATATAGAATTGACCGCTGTGGCCCACAAATAGAAGAAAGTCTCCAAACTCTTAAAAATGTAGCCGAATACAGTTGCAAGACTGGTTGGCAGTAATTGTGTGTATCTTGCGTTATAATGCAAAGAACAATTTTTGCAATATACTCCAAAAATAAAATCAAAACAAATCATTAAAAAAACTCATTCCATAAACGATTGGGGCCATCACACCTCCACCGTAATAAATTGCGATGTAACGTTCATGTCGTTATAATTAAAATATATATATCATTTTTTTATTAGCATTGCGCATTATTTTCCGCGACTATTTTCCTGATTCCCATCGCACTCCTTTTTAAGTATCGTATTTATATCATATGTTGTATTTAAAAAGTCATATTTAATTAAAATAATTAATTTAATTAGGTGAAACTAAAGCAACCGAGCAAATTTTAGAAAAACTCGTGCAAATGCGTGAAAAAGTGAACACTATCATCAAAGATTACAACATATTACTAGAATCTTTAATTTTTATCTTTAGGAATCTTGAAGAGGTAAGATAGATATTAAATGCAATGCAACGTCATTTAATTTATACATATGTCTTGAAATATGTAAACTTCATCCTTGAAATATGTATTCTTCATTCATCATTTTTAAGATTGAGCGTAAAATTGAGGAAGCAAAACAAGAAGTTGAACGCGCTTCAAGTTTTAAAAAGTTGATTGATGTGGATGATTCTTTAAATAAACTTAACATATTAAAAACGTTTGTTACGGAATCTTTACTACAAATACGTACAAAATCTGGAGAAATAATTGGCAACATTAGACTACAGGAACCGTTAGAATCAGCAATACAAGACATTGAGAAACTGAATCGCACGATAGATTCTGTGTGCGTCAAGTTCGAGTTACTCCAAACCGAAACGTCAAACCGTCTCGAAGAACATCGGCATTTATGTATTTTTAGAGAGGATATCGAAAAAATTAATTATGATCTACGTGAATTAAACGAACAGTTAAAAAATATGGATGGAAGAATTGGTGACAATTTATCAGTTTTGAAAGCGACATTAACTGCTTTTGAACAGTTTGAGCAAACAATAACGGTAAATTACATTATTACGGTAATTATGAAGAGATTATAAGAAGGTTGTAATATTTATTTATGTATTTGTTACTAGATTTTAGACGAAAGAATTGAAACTTTTGTAAAAAAAACAGAAGAGACAATTGTTCCATTAACTCCACAAGTGACGGATGAAATTTTATCTCTGCGCAACAGATGGAATCATTTGAGGAAACATGTTAGAGATACCAAAAAGAGAATGCATTTAAGTAACGACTATTTCGTGCTCTTAGAAGAAGCCAAACAGTGGTTCAGAGAAGGTAACAAACTTCTGGTAATTATTGCTCGTAAAGCAACAACCGTAAAAGTGCCTGAAGAAGCCATTGATTTACTGCAAGAGATTGATGCTTATAAACAATTATCGACAATAGTTTTCGGTAAAAGTGGCATTATATTTAAGAAAAAGTATACGTCAAACGAATAAAATAAATATGGAAAATGATCTGTTTGCAATGTTGTACATAATGTTTTAGGTACAGACAGACTTCCGCAATTTAACGAAGTGATAGTAGAGAATCGGCAAATGCTAGATTCATTCGCAGTTATTTCTTCCGAGTTGCGTACCCTGAGTCAAAATTTACAGAATGCCGAAGATCTCCGAGAGAAGCTGCAAATCGAGAAGTTAGAAGCTGACAAAAAGTTACAAGCTGTTAAAATAGAAATGGCCGCGATAGAAGCTGCAAAGATGGAAGCGGAAAACGCGAAAAAACTTGCGGAACAACTTGCCGCTGAGACTTTAGATAAAGCTGCGATAGAGGCAAAAAAATTAAAAGAGGAACAAGCACGAAAAATTGTTCCTTCCCTCTCTCATTCCGTCTCCGCCCAAACTGATGAAACCATAGTTGAAGAAACAATTCATAAAACTTCCGCTGTAACAACGAAAGAAATTCATATTCTTCAAAAGGTATTTTAAAAGTAGATTTAAATTATTAATACTATAACTGTAAAATTTATACTTATAATCATTATAGATGGAAGTTGAGAAAGATGTTCCAGTTATTCAAAAGGAAATTAGTCCACCAAGAAAGCTTGTATCTGAAGAAATATGCGACAAATTACACCAATATGCTAAAGAAACAGAAATAAACAAAATTGTTTCATTAACTCCAGAATTCACAGTTCCTTTGAATGATGCGACGGTTCAAGAAGGCAAAGAATTCAGTTTTGAATGTCGTCTAATTGGTCAGCCGATACCAGAAGTAGTATGGTACAAGGATGGAATATCGATTTTAAATAATCCAGACTATTTAACAACTTATACAAAAGGCGTTTGTATTTTAAAAATAGAAGAAACATTTACTGAGGATTCTGCCAAATTCACTTGCCGTGCATTTAATATTCATGGCTCTGTCGAAACATCGGCCACTCTCACTGTCAAAGGTAAGTTGATTTACGTGCGAATTTTATTAACTACTAGTACGTACATTAATACTTAATTGTTCATATTAAAAACTTTTAATGTAGAAATTATCACAGAAGAACAGCCAAATGTTCCCGTTTTCGTGAAAGAATTGCAGCCCTCTTTTGCGATGGAAGGATGCTCTCATAAATTAGAGTGCACTGTTAAAGGAAATCCTCTACCGACAGTACAATGGTACAAAAATGATACCAACATTGATAATTCTCCGGACTATATTATCACTTTTAATAATGGAGAAGCTGTTCTGAAGTTTGATGAAGTTTTCTTGGAAGACAAAGCTTCGTATACGTGTAAAGCAGCAAATCAATGGGGACAATCGTCTACTATCGCCTATTTGAACGTGAAACGTAAGTCTCGTAATAATAACATTGGTACTGACGCACTAAAAAAATGTATATTTTCTTTTTATTTATATGAATATTAATTTTAGCCGCGCAAATTTCTGCAAAGAAACCATATTTCGTAGTACCGTTATCAAATGCTATGGTCAGAACAGGCCAAAAAGTGAAATTAGAATGCGAAGCTAACGGAGATCCAATTCCTAAATTAATCTGGACTCACGATGAAAAATTAATTGAAGAAAGCGAATATCATAAAGTAAGATAAGCGGTGATGTTTTAATGTATTTAATATAATACAATCATATAATGTAATCATTTGCGTGTTTATTCAGATTCAAATAGACGGTGCTCGAACAAGTTTGATCATTACGGAAGCTTTTCCGAAGGATGCCGGATCTTACGCGGTGATTGCCAGTAATGAAATCGGGAAAACCACCACATCTTGTACTGTTTCTGTGAAAGGACATTTGCCTCATGAAACCAGTGAATCTGAGCTTGTTTGCAGCGATATAAAACCAATAGTCCTAAAATTTCAGTTACCTTTGCAAAATCTTGAAATTCAAGAAGGACGATCAGCTAGGCTAGACTGCGTGATTGTAGGTCAACCTGAACCGGAGGTAAACTTTATTTATTTTTAAATCTTTCATTTTATAATTTACTTTTTTACCATTTTTTTAATTTTGTAACTTTCTAGGTAATTTGGTATCACGATGAACAGCCCGTAAAAGAGTCATCAGACTTTCAATTACTCTTTCAAGGTGATCGGTGTTCGTTAGTTATTCATGAAGCTTTTTTGGATGACGCTGGTATATATAAAGTAGTTGCTATTAATTCTGCTGGTGAAGCTTCTAGTCAGTGTACATTAACAATTACGCGTACGTATAATTATACCCTTTTAATGAAAAAATTATTATTTTATACATAATACTTTTTCTTGCATTTGTAGCAGCATCTCACGTCTCAAAGAAACAGGAAGAAACTCTTGCCAGCGGTTTTGCTCCAAAATTCGTTAAACTTCCGACGGATTTGCTGGTGGCTGAAAGCGAAAATGCAATTTTTGAATGTGTCGTAATTGGAGAACCTAAACCTGATTTAAGATGGTATTCGGATGATGGTGAAATGATTCATAACGGAAGGATTTTGGTGAGTGTTTGTATATTAGAGACAGATTACACTTTATTTAACGTGTACTTAAATACGTGATATATGGTATACTACTATATATGGTCAATATTATGGATACTATAATATATGGTCAAATTGACATAATATATAATAGATTGGAGAAAGGAAAGATGGAACTGCCTTTTTGGAAATTTCATCAACGATACCGAAAGATAAGGGCAATTATGTGGCAAAAGCTATAAATACACACGGTGAAGCCAAAGCTTTTGCCAGATTAGTTGTGAAATCGCTTGGTGACTTTAAAAGAAACGAAGAATTTATTCAGATGGAAGAAAAATTGATTCAGCCAACATTCAAAGAAACATTTCAGGACAGGAAAATACTCGAAGGAGTTTCAACCAAATTCGAGTGCATCGTCATTGGTAAACCTTCTCCTAAGGTAGGTAAATTAATTTTTTTTTTTTATTTACGCAATATAAATTTTTTCAAACATTACATACTTTTCATGTTTTTGTGTGTAATGAAACAAATCATTATATCCTTTTTAAAAGTCAGCTACACTGACATCCTAATAGGGATGAAAAAATTAGTGGACTTAAAACTTTTGTTAACTCATAGAATTTGTATATATGTATATACATAACGGTAACATTATTTTACTCGTTGTTGATAAAATAAACTTTATAAGTATTATTATATACATTGAAAAAAAGAAGTGTTTAATTTTAAGATATTAAAATTAAAAAATGTTTTGTTCTTGTCTCCATTTTTTAAACATTTAAAGATGTTTTAGTTTTAAATATTTTTCATAAACAAAACACTATATGTTTGGATTTAAAATACATAGTGTTTTCAATCCGGAATAGTGTTTTATTTATTAAAAAGAAAAGAGAGTCAAATATTATAGTTTTATTAATATTAAGAATAATGCAATTTTTAATTTGATCCTAATAAGTAATAAAATAAGTAATAAATTATAATATAAGCAATATCAAACATTATAGAGAAGAAAACTTAATAGAATACCATATTATGTCATACGTGTTTGTTTCGTAAAATCGTCTCAAGCATTATCTAGAATCAGATAATAATTAATTGTAAGCAAGATTGATTTGTGAATTTTGAAAGTTTTAAAATTTGCATTGGTCACGTAAACAACGTCTAAATGAGAGGTTGGCAGGCCTGTCAGAACGGGGCGAAAGTAATTTTGTGCCCGACGAGTTATATTTAAACGCGAACAATATACTTCATGTGAAAAGCTCGATTGCAGTCGTGCCGCGGAGCATAAGATGGAACTTTCGATGCGGTGCGAAGCACCGTGGAAACCTTGTCACAGAGGTACTTCGTTAACATCTTTCTCATCTTCTCAAAATTATCGGATATAACGGAAGCACACACAGGCACTCATATATTTTTTCTTGATACACGTGTATACGTGTCCATTGCTTCTTCAACGGATTAATTAACAAATTTATTACTATATATTTTATTATTAAAACATTTTTTTACAGATTCAGTGGTTGTTCAATGAGCAGCCGGTTCATGGGAAAGATTTTCTGGTTTCCGTTAGCGGAGATCGACAAGTTTTAACAATTCCTGTAGTCAGAGATGCACACGTTGGTACCATCTCTTGCGTAGCAGAGAACGCGGCTGGTAGAGCGGTTTGTAGTGCTAAAGTCGAAATTGGTAAGCTAATATTATACACATATTTTTACTTTGTATTTTATTTGCTCTTTTTATTAACGACTCATTTTACAATATTATGGTAACATAAGTTTTTATTTTTAATTCTTTTATTTCGTTTCGTAAAATGCTGAAAATAATATTAGAAAATGCAACGATGTCACAAGTTATTAATACTCATGTTACCCAGTCCAATGGGGCTCATTCAAAATTCCCAGTCAACGATAGATAAAATAGCCATTCAATGAGAGAATCGAACAAAGATACATGTGAGCATACTAATTGCGTATTTTGAAATTTAATAACTTCATTTATGCTTTGAATTAGATGCTATCATTGTTGAATATGATTCATACTACGTTTATATATTGCATTTATAGCATGACCTGAATATAAACGACATATACAACATGAACTTCTCTCTCTCTCTCTCTCTTTCTCATATGTGTGCACGCAAAACATTAATTTTAATTAATATAAAAATCGATAAAGATTCTAAAATCATATTTTTCATAAAAAATTTTAAGAGTATTTCACAAACGAGTCATTCTCTTTTCTTCAGTCATTTTTCCCCTCTCCCTTCTCTCTCTCTCTCTCTTTTTTTTTCCCTCTCTTCTTTCATTTTATACAGAAACCATGTTATTTTTATCGAATAATCGGCACAGTCTGGTGTCCTGAAAAATACATTTTCGTAACAGTATCATTTAATATTCTGTTTTAATAATTTTCGATACGTGTATTTATCATTTTTATAATTATAAGATTGTCGATACAAAACTAAATCTAGTTATTAAATATTTGAATATATTAGTTTATATCAATAAAGAATCAAAATATTTTATTCAACCATTTATTATACATTCAAAAATAAAAAGATTTTTAAAAATCAAATAATATATGATCTTAGAATTTCTTATTTATTTCTAATAAATAAATAAATAAATAAAAAGAATAATAAACGATTTATATTTTTTTAATAAATAAAAAGAACATTAAGCTATAAGTACAAAAAGGTCTAAAATGATTTTGCACGTCAGATATCGAGTATAATATACATGTGCATCATTAAAGTATAGAATGACAACGATAAATTGGGTCTTGGGTTATATATTGCAGCCGAGTGCTCGAATCACCTATTACTAGGTGAACGATACTATTTCTGTCGTAGATCGGAGGCAAAGTATTTCGTTACTTCGCTGGGAGCATTTCAACCGCGCGATCGGTACGCTCCAGTATTCTTGTGACTTCTTTATATCTTATATTTACAAAGAGAGCGTATATTGTATTAATTAAAATAAAATATAATTTGATATAATTACGTGAAAATGATTCTCACATAATGTAATTTCTTTTTATTTATTTTATGAAATTTGACAATCATTACTTACATAAATAATCAGATAGAATAAAACAGAAACACAGAAATGAATTACAATTATAATAATATTGATATTAATGCTGGTTTATAAAAAAATTAATCATCCTTTTTAGTTTAGAGAAATAAACAAAATGTATTGCTTTTTATTTTTTCATAATTATAAATTGAAATATGGCCTCTATATTTTTCAAAGTGTGTTTCATTGTTAGCCATACATCAGAAGAATGTAAGCATTTTATTGGCATAACTGGATTAACTTCCAGATAGTGAATCAGTGAAACCGGATGCAAGTGAAGTAAAAAAGGTGTTCGAGTTAGTTCCATATTCTCCTACGGACATTATGCATCCTGCAAGCAGTAGCGATAAACACTTTTTAAGTGAAAAAACATATCACGAAGGTGGTGGTGAGAGTCAGGTACTGACCAAAATGTCGTCGACTGTTACACATTCTTCAACAACGTCCATGAAAAAGGAATTCTTATCGTCAACTATGACTTCCACTTTATCACAATCTGGACACGAACCTACCAGCGTTTGTACGAAAACAACTATGCAAAGTTCTGAACAATCCACCTCAGAAAACGGAGCACCACCTGTCGTACAGGTAAATATATTTGTTAATAAACGATTTATTAAGACCGTATAATGTAAATACACAACAAGTAAGAGACAAAGCTTATAACGGTCAAAGCTACTATAGATTTTAAGTGCTTAGATATTTCCATGTGAATTTATATACTATATTATGTAATCATTTGAACTGCACGCCAAACTGATTTTTCGGACTTACAAGGGAAGTACTGTCCCTCACCGATTTTGATGCGCTTTGGATATGTTGTAGAACATCAAAAAATATTCGACCCATATTTTTTTATAGCGGCTTATCTCGAGGTTTAGGGGGTGAAACATCCCCTTGAAGAAAATGGATTTTTTCGTTTTCAGCAAATATCTTCGAAACTATGCCGCGTATAAAAAAATGGTTTATACAATGGTTTTACAATATTTTATGATGTATATAATAGTGTATTCATTTTTTTTTAAATCAAATTTTTCAATTAACCCCCACCCCCACTTATCAGAGTTGCAAAATTAAAAAAATTTTTAAGAACAAAAATTAAAGAGCACATAGGATACCAAATCCATTCATGTATAATAATGTTATGGTTCCACGATTCAATATTTCAGAAAACGAGATGATAACATGCGTGGCGTTTGTATATAACACGACTATCATCTTGATAAGCCGCTATAAAAAAATATGGGTCGAATATTTTTTGATGTTCTACAACATATCCAAAGCGCATCAAAATCGGTGAGGGACAGTTCTGACCGTTCCCTTGTTAGAGAATTTTTATACCAAATATTGATCACATATAAACATTGTATCGCTCAATGAAAAATACTATCTCTAGTCTCACAAAATCGAGGAGTATGAAAAAATTGTACAAAAGCAACCTGGCGAGATGGAACAAAAGAAGACCATTCTCGTGTGCGAAGAAACGGAAGGTGTAAAACATGATGTTAAAACAAATCAAATTCAAAGACCATCTAGGAAATTGATAGCACCAAGATTCATTTCACCGATTACAGGAATAATTGTTGACCAAGGAACTGATGTAGTTCTTGAAGGTACCATTGATGGTAAGTGCGCTTCACATTATATTTAAATCATATAATTTATATTTGAAAAAAAAAAAATATATATATATTGAAAAAAAACTGGAATTTTTTCAATATTTTTCAAATATTCATTATTTCGGCTATTTTTAATTTATTTTAGGTTTTCCACAACCAACGATTCTGTGGTCGAAAAACGGTCAAGAGTTGATATTAAAGGATAACATAAAAATTAGTTATGTTCATAATCATGTAAAATTGGATCTGAAAAATGTCAATGCAAAAGATGCTGGACGATATACCTGTACAGTGAGCAATGACGTTGGAAGTGCTAGTAGCACGGCTGACTTGGTCGTTAAAAGTAAGTGACATACATATATAAATTAATCAAGGAAGATTGTACATAAAATTTATACTATGTATAAGAATTCACTGCTTAATGAATTTACCGTATAATTTTAGAAACAATATTTCCCCCGGTTTTCGGCAAGCGCCTCAAAGCTCAAGTAGCAAAAAAAGGAGATCGTATTATTATGGAAGTAGAAATTACTGGTATTCCTGAGCCAATAGTTAATTGGTATAAAAACGATGTTCTAATCAACGAACAACCACAAAAATTAAAAATTATTCAACAAGGAAATTGTTACACGTTGGTTATTGACAAGGGTATATATTTTTATCCACAGATTCTCATCATATAGTTGAATAAGTTTTTATTAACTGTTCTCTCACTTTATAATTAATAATTATAAATATTTTAAGAATTTATTTTATTAATCTGTTGTATTATATATAAAACAGCCAAAGAAGAAGATGCTGGCAAATACATGGTAAGAGCAACAAATGCCGGTGGCGAGGCGCAGAGTATCGCTGATATCGCGATTTTCGAACCAAAGCCTGATACTATGGTCGAGGTACATAAAACTGTCATTTATGAAAACATCCAGGATAAAAATGTCATTCAGGTAACTTATCTTTAATATAAGCAAGCTATATAATATTTCTATTATAATAACATAAAGCAATGGAATAAAATTTAATGTTCTGAATCAGTAATATTTACTGTTTCTAAACATTTCTAAAATTATATACTTACATTTAGTCCGAAGGGAAAAAAGAAGAGATATCATCAGGTACTTTAACGAGCGAACAGATACCAACAACAGCGTTAATCGAATTATCCAAGCCTATTACGACATTGACTACAATTGATACTGTGCAAAAGATCACCGAACCAGAAATAAAAACTAGTAAATCGGAAACGGTTTCATCTATAATCGAATCTCATGAAACCGAAACGAAGTCAGAACAGAAGTTCCATATGAAACTTGAACATAAAACTCCATCTATTGTGGAGTCCAAACCTCGAATCGAGCAAACGATCACAACAAAGAAAATCGACCGTGACAAGGAAAATGTTACGAAGCCATTAATAAAAACAGAGGAAAAATCAACGATTAATAACGAAAACATAGAAACTTCTACGATTGTAAAAAAAGATGCATTGAGTTTCTTCGAGTCCATTACGAAGGAAAGTGAGATAATGCCAAAAGGGCCAAAGGAAATGATTAAGCTGACAGAAGAAGGACAAATTCAAGAAGCGAAAGTTGGAAAATTAACAAAGAATTATGAGCAAGCAACTATTTATCAGGAAACAAAGAAACCGGAGATAAGATCATCAGACTTACAAACAATAAAGAAGACCGCTCAGGACATTTTTACTAAATTAGAACAAGGATCATCATCTCGCGGAGTGGAAAATAAACTATTTGAATTTCCATATGAGAGTTCTATGTTGCCCTCAATGGAGGTAAAAAAAACTGTAGAGGAAAAGATATTTTTCGATTCGTCCATTTCACAACTACAAAATCAGACGGAGAATTCTAAAATGATGAAAAATTTTGATCTTGTGCCAGAACCACCTCCCGAGATATGCTATATGCCAAAACCAGAAGAGAAAAAAAAACGACCTGATGTATTTGTTAAGGCAAAACAGCTTCAAGAATCTTTTGATAAAACATTATCTCCAATAGATGCTCCAATCGGAGGCGTAAAGATCTTTCCTATGTCTACTTCAAAAGTAATAGAACCTGTCAAAGCTGCGGAACCTGTCTTCGCAATTACGATACCACCGCCCTTTGAACTCGAGAAAAAAGAAACATTTGAAGAAACATGCATACAAAAGAAAGATGCGTACGAGAAGAAGGAAAGCAAATATTTTAAAGAAGAAAAGATGGAACCATGGAAATACGCTTCAACGTCTATATTGAGAAGTATTTCTCCTATTAGACCGTGGTCATCATCATCAGATGTGGAAACCAAATCGCACGTGTCTACAGATCTATCAGAATACAGATGTCATTCAGCTGCTTCTAGTCAGCAAGAAATTTTGAGATCTACATCGCCAAAACCATCTGCGGATGCATTGGCGATGGAAAAATCCTGGGCGAAAAAATGTGTAGAGTCAAACAGAAAATCATGGCCATCACAAACTAAACCTATTCAAAAATATGAATGGAATGTTCCTATTGAAGAATACAAAAGCTCTTCGAAAGAATTTCAGCAGAAAATTGAGGAAATACCGCAAGGCACAATAAAGAAAATTAGTACGGAATCGTCTGCCGTAGAGAAACAGTCATGGTGTACCAAAGAAAAGTTCACTGAAAAAATAACTGAAGCATCTCCGCCTACGAAATTAGGTCCGATAATCTATAATGCTGAGACAATTAAGGTCGATCATACTATAAATACTGTACAAGAGAAAGCTTTGTTTGAAAAGTACATTACTGAATGTAACATAAAAAAAGCTGAAACGACAAAGAAACCAGAAGATTTCAGCTCGAAACGTTGGATAGAAGACAAAGAGTTGAAAGCACCTAGTTTGGTAAAGAGAGTCGAACCAGCCACGAAATCGCTTCCGCCACCGCATCGTGTTATAGAGACAGAAATAGACTCTATCGCTATTAAGCCAGGATCTCCTCCGGAAATTGGATATATATCACCATCTTTTGCAAAAGAAAAAACTAGATTGGAGCATACCACGACAGTAGAAGAAAGAGTAAAGGAACCACCCATACTTCCACCAAAAGATGTACGCATTACACCACCGTCTGTTCCAGCCAAAAAACCTGTCAAACTTTCAACACCACTTCTGTCAAAATTTGTTAAGGGTTCCTTTAGTCATGAAAGTGATTACGAGTCCGATTTTGATAGTCGTCCAAAAGCAAAATGGAGACCTTATGAGAGCGACAACGAAGAACCACATTATCGAAGAGTTAAAGCACCTGTTCCGAAACAGCCGACGAGGCCAAGGTCCACTGAACCTGAGCCACTTCCGCCTTCCAAATTTGAGACTCCTGCACAATTTACAAGACCATCATCACTCATTACCACAGAACCTTCCGAAAAAGCAGTAAGAAAAATAATATTTAAACGACATGAAAGAGAAGTCAAGCAACAACAACAGCAAAGCTCAATTCCTTTGAAACCTGGTTCTCCACCAATTTATGTACAGCCAAGTACAAAGAGTTTGGTGCCAAAATCTCCTGTCAAAAAACCGGAATCACCAAAGTTTAAAGTAAAAATTTTTCAGCAAGAAAGTGGTTATATGGCAGATACTGATGAGCCATTTCAGCAGAAGGCTTCATCTGTGACTACGCAAAAATTTCTTGGAAAACATGACGGATCCTCAACAACAGTTCACACTGAGAGTCATATTACATGTACTGAGAGTAGAACGAAATCCTTTGAAAGTCATTGTTACAAAACTGATCATTTGCAAAAAGAAGAATCTTCCTTCGTCTTGCCATCTATTTGTAGTGCACAAGCGGCTCCCAAAGCTGTTCAACAACAACGTAGTTCGTTAGAAAAGAGCTACGAATCAGCAACTGACAGCAGTAGTCTGCATAGATTCGAATCCATGAAGGTTCGAGATTTGATGTCCGTGTGCCATTTCAAATGTTATTTTTTAATGCTTGCTTAAGAAATGAATTAATAAATATCATGAAATATTTTGTAGATTTTAATACATTAACTGTCAGATTATGTAGTACTAATAAATATATGTATGTCATTTGTGTTTTTTGTATAAGTGCTATGTATAAGTACATTAAATCAGAAATCTTAAAAAAATGTTATTTACAGGAAACGGGATATTCTCTAAACCAATTACATAGAAAATTGTTACCAACAGAAAAAATTCTGTCGATTTCTCCGAGTCCTTCGAAATTAGTGAAGGGTGACTTCCGCGAGAGCGACTACGAGAGTGATGATGGTAGAATATTGTCATGCCATACAGTTGGCTCCACGAAATTTAATGTTACCGATTCAGGTACTACTTACTGAAATTAACATTTAAATTGAAATACTTTATTAATTCCGTATAACAAATCAAACTAACAAAGACTCCTTATAAATCAAAAGAAAACGTAGGCAATAGGAGTCAAGCGCAGAAGACGTCGCGCAAATAATACACCCATAAAGCGTAAAACTTCTTTATTCTACTAAACGCGCATTACATGTTTCGGTTTACTTTTGACGGCACTTTTTCGGCCTTCTTCAGAGACAACACAAACTAACATATATATAATGCATAAAAGTTATCTTGTCATGGTGAACTCCCCTACATTGAGAATATAAATGCCAGAAATTAAATAAGAATGAAAGAAAAAGAAAAAAGAAAGGAAATATTGGAAATATCGAAATAGAGAAAATGGAACACACACATACACACACACATACACACACACACACACACTAATTTATCAAAAAACTTTAAAATTATAATTAATTATCCCAAAAATAAGGATGCTCACCATGATCACAAAGCACCGTATCGCAAACATTACTATTAATAATTCAAAAACCGGTTCTTGATATGTTGGCCAGTCAGTATCAGACACAGTGAGTCATTTTTAGATTTTGTTAGTTTTTTGAGATTACAAATGAGAAAATCTAACGTTGTTTGTTAAGGATTTAGTTTCTAATTATTTTCTATTTAAAATACGTAAAATTATAATGTAATTTGGAGTATAAAGCAATGGTCTAATTGTGATTATAAAACAGTGGTTATATATGTGTGGTGTTATATATATTTGTTACTATCGTCAAAAATATCGTTGTCTTTTTTATATCATTTTTTTTCTGTATCTTTATATATATATAAACATAAATAATTATATATATTTATTTATGTTAAAATGTGACATATTACAATACAAACCGCTCTGTTATAACTATAATAAGTGATACAGAAAAAAAATGATATAAAAAAGACAACGATATTTTTGACGATAGTAACAAATATATATAACACCACACATATATAACCACTGTTTTATAATCACAATTAGACCATTGCTTTATACTCCAAATTACATTATAATTTTACGTATTTTAAATAGAAAATAATTAGAAACTAAATCCTTAACAAACAAATGTTTCGTTTTTATTTTTCAACTATAATGTATAGTTTTTTACGAGCTTTATCCAAGCACAAGTTTTCTTATCTAACTTATCTTGCATGCTATTTCTTTTAGTTAGAAGTGATTATTAAGTTTCGTCTCTTTTATAACAGCTTATTTTTGCATAATGAATTTATTTTTCATGGAGCATGCCCTCCACTATCTAGTTATAACCGGTTTCATCGTTTCAAGATCGAGAAAAGTCCGACATATCATTAATATTTAATTTATGAAAGTAATATGGAAAATATATCAAGATCGAAATTTATTAAATTTTATTCTCTGGCTTTAATAAGATCTGTTCGACGTGTGAAACCGGCCGCTACTACTCTATCTTCCTTTGTTACTATGCTCTTTTCTCGAGCGGTCAGAAAAGGTTTGAAGAAGATCACACGGACAAACTTTTCATATAGGAAAACCAATGGAATCAAGTTCATCTCACAAACAACATACAATAATTGTACCAACAAAACCGAAAACGGTTCTTCTACCTGGCTCCCCACCAGAAATCGCGTATGCACCACCTCAGCCGCAACAACAATTTTATGAGGCACATACAAGCATGCCGTTTACCAATGCGATGGGTACAGAGACAAAAAAAACCGTAAGGATGGACGAATCAACGGAGAATTCTAGAAGGGTCGTTACTGTTGAGCAAACAAGTCGCTTTATCAAGTTTGGCGACACAAATGCCACAACTGTCCAGGAACAGCAAAGAGCTAATTACTATGTGCCTAAACCGAAAAAATTTGTACAAGGACAATTTCGAGAATCTGATTACGAGAGCGATGTAGATTCAAGCAGAATTCGACCCAAATGGGCTCCAGTAGATAGCGACACAGAGGATCCATATTATCGAAAAGTTCAACCACCCACAGGAAGGAGTCTAAGATCTTTGAGTACACCGACACACAATGTATCGCCGATAGAATTTGACACTAGTTTTTCGGCGCTGACGCAGATTCGCAGAGGAGATATAGATAAAAAGATTAATTTCCAAAAATATCAGCAACACGCAACTTCCGAAAAGGTCGACAATATTTTACAGCCTGGTACACCGCCTGAATATGGATTCATCTCGAAAAGCGGCATAAAAAAAGCAACAAGCCGTAAGAGCAATATCAATACTACATAACATTTATACAATATGTTTGTAATAGATGTATAGACACACACATATTATTCTTGAGGCTTTCACGGGTGTTACCTATGTGACAATCTTGCGTTTCGCGGGTTTTCTCCGTGTTCAGATCCATTCTTGGAATGCCAACGTTTCGTGAACCTTGCAGTTCACTTCAGTATCAGGCTGCTCCTCGCCCTGATGAAGTGAACTGCAAGGTTCACGAAACGTTGGCATTCCAAGAATGGATCTGAACACGGAGAAAACCCGC
>NW_017257420.1:88924-118196 GCF_001594055.1 Mycetomoellerius zeteki | reverse complement strand
TATATATATATATATATATATATACATGTATATAGAAATAGTCCTTGTGCATAAATAATTTTCGTTTCCCTTTTATTTGAAAAGTAGGTAAATAAATCCTTGTTTTATATAAAATATAAAGTTCTGAAATCTTCGCAGACATTGCGTCACGTCACATGAATGATATGACGAGCAGCTTCAAATCAAAAACCGAAAAATTTGTAAGTGATATCCAATCAGATTTGAAACAGGGTAAATCGATTTTGAAGCATACTAATGACTCCAAAATAACCGATAGTGATGAGCCAAGAACTTATAGAGAAGAATCGCGAGTCTCTGAACACGGTAAAATACTAATAATATTACTTTTCTTAATTTCCAATTAAAAAGATAGATTTGACTCGTTGTAATTACGTGTAATTTGTATGTATATTAAACATGTATTATATATAATTGATATAAAAAAAAGTATAACACATACACACACACATTTATATAAGTTTAAGATCTGCTACAATCTCACAATCAGTATAAAATATGTCGTGTACACATATACGAAGAAGTCTATAAATAAATTACATTAGCGTAATACAAGCGTGTAATATTCATTGACGCAAACAGGAACAAAACAAATTGATCCGGATACTGGACTCGTATATTTCAAGTATGACTTTGGCTATGAATTTGGTATTATTTTACCCGGCGAAGGTAAAAAGACGGTTGAAAGTAACAAGAAGATAATTCAAGGACAGAGACGTTCCAGTGACATAGAAG
Source organism: Mycetomoellerius zeteki (assembly GCF_001594055.1). Classification (NCBI taxonomy): domain Eukaryota; kingdom Metazoa; phylum Arthropoda; class Insecta; order Hymenoptera; family Formicidae; genus Mycetomoellerius; species Mycetomoellerius zeteki. The sequence goes on along the minus strand of NW_017257420.1, from coordinate 117,443 downwards.
TGCCTATAATCCATGAGTTTACTGAAAAGAAAACAAATGGTTTTATGAAAAAAGGCACATTTATGAACCGCCAGAACAAGATAGGAAATAAATTCGAAAATTCAAAGACTGTTAAATGGGAGCCAACATCGGAAAGCGACTTTTCTGAAGCTGAAGACATGAAAAATCTCAATAAGAAACAACAGGGAGCTGGCATAGAAAGTTCGATGGCGCTTCCAAGTCTCGTCATACCTAGTTCTGTGTCATCATCAAGATGGGATCACACAACGCCCAGTCCGCTTTCTCTTAGTCCAAGTCTGCCAAGCCTCTCTCCAAGACAGAGTAGCGCTACTGGACCACCTAGTAATGTGGATTCTGCAGGTACATACCTGCCGTCGAGAACACGCGTTGACATTATTCAATTTTTTCTTGCTTTGCTTCAATCGTTATATTATTGTAATAACATTATTTTGTAATGAAATTCTTATTAAATAATCTCTTGTTATACTTTTGAATAGCTATAGTTTCTATTGTAATTTGCATTAAAATTGCTTTGTTGCTTCTTGTGTACTCGGATTTTTCTCGAGATTTCTCTAATAAATTTACAACATCATAAAATATAATTTAGGAAATGAATAATTAATACTAATAATTAAGTGTAATGAGCCTTTCATGACATTGTTAAATTAAATATTACTTTAAAACTAGATGCTACTTACTTTTATGTGTGCTAACAAATCAATTATTTATTTAGGTTTTAGGTTCTAACAATTCGCCACTTGCTAATGTACTATTATACTAAATTACGCATTAATCACTTTGCCACGTCTACATTCTTTTATTGCTACATACTTAGTAAATATTAATATTATTATTTTTCCATTAAGTTTTATAAAAAAATTGTTATAGGTTCACCTTGGCCGCTTAGCAACGGCGTGTCATCGATTACAGAAGTAATTCAGCCTTACATCGAAGTTTTACCGAAGAAAGCTCCTACATTCATTACGGTAATGTAGTTAAATTATAATAACATTAATAATGTTAAAGGCTTTTTATTAACTTTAAAATAATTCTAATCAAGAATCACACATGTTAAGAAGAAATTTTGATCATTATTACAGCCACTGAAAGATATTGCGGTAATAAGCGGACAACCAGCTAGATTTGAATGTATTGTTCAAGCAGAACCACAGCCCAATATTCTATGGTCAAAAGATAATAGAATCGTTGAAAATTCTAAGAATCACGAAATTCAATACAGAAACGGCATTTGTCGTCTTATCATAATGAGAGCTTTACTCGGTACGATACAAGCAATACTTTATGCTTATATTTAATCTTTTAATTGTATTAATTTATTTTTGCATTTTTACAAAATTATATATATTTACTTAAAATTATTTGAATAAAATAATTATATTCAAGTATAGAAGAAAAAATAATAATTCTCTGTCAGATAATTTTATGTATTTTTCTTACGTAGAGGATGCCGGGACTTATGCATGTACGGCAACGAATAGTTTAGGTTCCACCGTAACTTCTGCCAACTTGGAAGTTCCAGGTAATAGACGTTCTATATATGTCCCTATTTCGTAAAAATCTGGTGAAGAAAGGAATCAACAATCAAATGGAATAAATACAAAGGTGGTGGAACATTTAATTCTCAATTTCGGTTTGCTGATACCAATTTTCACATTGTATCGTATTATTACTTAATCAGGTCACAAACTAATATGGTGAAGGAAATAATGACATATAATGCTCGACACATTGTATTCTTTAAGCGAGAAAAAATTCAAATTTTTAAATGAAGATAAGCGAATAATTCGATTTCAAATTGCTTTTTCTACGTAGTTTGCTTCTTATCAGGAATAAACGAAAATTTTTCGAAAATTTTGCGAAAAACGCAATATAAATAAATAAATATAAATGGTGCTACTAATTTAATTAATTAAAATATAATAGGGCAAAAAAATGGATTAGCTTTGTCTCAATGATGCAATTTTATTTTTATTGCATTTTATTCAAATATTCAAATTAATGTTTTGGTGAAAGCTAGTCAATTCAAACTAGTCAATAATTAATTAATAAATAGTGAAAGAAATAAAAATGCAAAAACTGCCTTATCAAATAGCATACAAATATTTTAATAGTGCCATTGAGCAAGTTAAGAAAAGTTTTTCTTGTATACTTTACTTGTTTACGTATTACCTATTTCAAGTATGTTATTGTGACTTGTTATTAAAATATTGTATTATATTTTTAATTTTTCTTTACGCATATTAATTATTTCTTGCCAAGATTATTACAGATTAGAATTATAAGATTTGTTCTCAGAATTAGCTTTACCAAAAGTAATGATTAAAAATAATATTTGACAAAATAGAAAATAAATGCAATTTATTGTTTTAATACAAAGATTAATATCATTTTTAAATTATTCTATTTATACATCATGTGCATAATATTGTTAAAATTATCGCTATCAGATTATTTAAAAATACGATAAGAGAATATTATTATTTATTATTAAATGGTAAATATATATAAATGAAATAAGAGCATCCGATCATTCTAGATACGGCTTTTTATTTGATAATTTTACAAATTTCTATGTTAATTGTTTTTGCTTAAAATACAAGAAGTTAATATTTTATATCTATAGACGGAATATGGGATATCTATTACTTCGGATTTACAATAGAGTTCTAAACCTTAAGCCATAAGAAATCGACAAATCATAATCGATTATTCTCCTCGAATTCGACTGTAATTGGTCAAATTCTTACGGCTTAAGGCTTAAAACACCTATGTAGCTCTTGTAGATCCGGACTTATGGGGCATGTACGGGGCTATGCTACATACCGCTATTCTATTGCTCCTTGCGTTCACAGAAGAGATAATTTATATTTAGCATGTGTAATTCAAAAAATACAGACACAAGAAACAGCATTTTTTTGTAAAATTTCATGAAACGTCTCAATGTTTTATAAGTTACGTAAATGACTATTATTCAATATTTAATAAATGATCGAAGATAATTTAAAAGTACGATATTTTAATATATTTTCTTATCGCAAGGGGTTAACTTTTATTTATTAATCTCGCTGTTCAGAAATTGACAATAATATTTATATACTATGTAAATAAACGTATGCTTTCTCTACAATATGAATTTGGGTAAACGGTTTAATAAATTATTTCACATTCTTGCCTATATATCATCTTCCTTTTTTATTCTGCCTCTATTTTGCCTTCTTTTTAGCATTTATAAGATATTATAATGCATCGGCATTAATGATGAACGGAAATATAAGGTAAAATAATTATTTATAAAATAAACAGTGTCAGAGTGTCATATAAACGTTATATTACTATATATTGTTTTTTTGTAAATAACACTGGTTTACAAATAAATGTTTTCTTTTTTCAATTACTTTGAAGGATACAAGCTTCTCATAGATTTTTGGATGTCAAAAACAATGCCACAAATAAAATTTCACTAGCACGTCAGGTTTTCCAAAGTAATTGAGATTTAATGTACAAAAAAAAGGTTAACATTATCTTGAAATTCTGATCAGAAGTCATGTATTATCCATCCCCTATATAATGCATTTCTTTTATGTCAACATTTTACTACTTAGCTATGTTATAAAGAGATTTAAATACAAAGTTTTTCTAAGATAGCAAATTTTCCGCTTATGAAGATGAATTAAGACATATATATTTATAAAGTAACTAGTTTTGTAACTATTAATACATAGTGTCATAACATAATTTATTGTTATAGATTCCGCTAAATGTATATGTACATGCATACATATATATAGATACACAAGGAGTGTCTCATTTAAATTGTCCACCTCAAATATCTCGAAAAAAACGTATTTTTAAAAAAATATTTCGGATAAAAGTTGTATAGTCTGTGTATTGATAGCCATAAATTAAAAATTTTATGACTTCATTATCATAGACGGAAATTTGCTACCTTAGAGAAATCCTGCATTTAAATCTTTTATATTATATAATATGGCTAAAAAATAAAATATTAAAATAAAAGAAAATGCATTTTATAAAGAGTGAATAACACATTCATGACTTTAAATTTCAAAAAAACGTTAATCTTTCTTACAAAATAACGTTAAATAAATCGCTGGCAGAGTTGGGAAGTAACGCGTTACTTGTAACGCCGTTACTTTTTTCGTTACCTTTTTCTGTCTTTAACGGTAACGGTAACATCATTTAATTTTTGCAGTAACGATAACGATTCAGTCGTTACTTTTATCGTTACTTTAATTTTTATTGGATGGGTCGGATTGGATCATATTTCGATATTGCTGGCGCTGAAAAATGTTTCGCTTTTGTGTCCTTAGAAATGTACTTCTAATTACCCAAGTTGTATCGTTATAACAAATGAGCGAAATATTTAAAATTTTTTTTAATGCTTGTGTAAGTATTAAATATACAGTGGCGTGCAAAAGTTTCCGGCTAGTGACATTTTGTACTCTAATTTATAGGAAAAAAGCCTGATAAAATTTTAATCATTATTAGGTGTTGGTACAAGATGTTGGTAACGAAATAATGTAAAAAAAGAATATTGTTTATATGTTTATGAACATTTTTATTATTATAATTGTCATATTTACATGTGCAAAAGTTTCCGGTCACTATGTACTACGAGAAATATTATTAGTTCAAACAATTTATAATGCACTTCAGTTAGTTTAAATTATATTTCAATATCAATATTTTGTGGCCATACCCTTTGCAGCGATAACAGCGACACAACGATGTGGCATCGAATCGATTAGTCGATTAATCAATCAGGCGAAATTTTATTCTATTCTTTTTTCAACGATTTCAATAAAGTGATCTTATTTGAATGTGTATGTATGTATGCTTCCGAATTTGACGATCTAGCTGTTCCCATAAATGTTCTATCGGGTTCAAGTCCAATGATTGAGATGGCCAGCTTAAAACTTTCACATTTGCATTTGAAAACCACTTCTTTAATAACTTAGATGTGTGTTTTGGGTCGTTATTCTGCTGAAATATCCAATTCTGTGGCATTGTTTTTCCAGAATATGTTAACAAATGTTGTTCTAAAATGTCCTTGTAAATAGCAGCGTTTATACACCCGTTGATCTCTACAAGTGAACTGACTCCTTGTGAAAAAAGAGAAAACTCTCCAAACCATTACGCTTCCTCCACCGTGTTTTACAGTAGGAATTTAATATCGAATGTCATTTCTGGTACCAATAGGACGTCGAACATGCTGTCTTCCATCACTTTCAAAAAGATTAAATTTAGATTCGTCTGAGAAAGTTACTCTTTTCCAATCTTCGACTGTCCAATTTATGTGATCTTTAGCAAACTGTAATCGGGCCTTCTTATTCTTTTTACTGATAAATGGCTTTTTAATACTTATACGGCCAAAAAGTCCTACATCATATAGCCTTCGTGTCACAGTACTATGGCTAACATCGGCAGCAGTTTTCTTGACATCTGCAGTTGATTTCCATTTAATGACACGATCTATTTTTTTAGATGTTTTTCGTGGCCTTCCACTACGCGGAAGATCTTTTAATCCATATCCAGCGCGATATTTAGCAATAATATCATTCACGGTTGATTTACCTATCGATAGTAATGAAGCGATCTGACGAGAAGACTTTCCATTTTTTGAAAACTTAATTATTCTCTTAATTATTCTCTCGAATTTGAATTTGCGTATGTCGAACCATGGTTACGCCTTAACGACTTCCTACGAACTAAGTATAATCATTGAACGCTATATTGTATGTAAACAAACCATTAGAGTCCTACTGTAAGTCAAATATATTCAGTGGCCGGAAACTTTTGCACACGTAAATATGACAATTATAATAATAAAAATGTTCATAAACATAAACAATATTCTTTCTTTACATTATTTCATTACCAACATCTTGTACCAACACCTAATAATGATTAAAATTTTATCAGGCTATTTTCCTATAAATTAGAGTACAAAATGTCACTGGCCGGAAACTTTTGCACGCCACGTATATTTACAATTTAACATTGTATTATGTATAATAAAAGATTCTTATATTTGCAATAAATATAATTATAAAATATTTATTTTCTCATTTTTATTTCTTACAAAATATTTTATGCTTTATATCTGAGACTGCATTCCGGTAGTTACTATCAGTTGAAAATCTGTAATTCACATTACATAGGGTAACTCCGGTATATACGCCGTACCTATCAAAAACTTAATTTATTAAGTATTATTTACTATGTTTATAGTAAATGAACTATATCAGTAAAAACTTTGTACTGCCTACTACTATGAAAAAAATATTAGAAATCCGAAATATTTATTTTTCATATTAAAAAATAAACTTTTTGAAACCTTGTATTTTTGCCGCATATCTCATAGGGGTGGGATATATGACTACTCATAGGAGAAAAGGTGGTATGTACAGCTCATGAAAAATTTACAAGTAATGCAAACATGCTTAATAATACAAACATGCTTTACTATTCCACTACACGTATGTATCACGAAATAACCATTAAGTTTTTTACACGTCCTATATTAATCATTTTATGTAGATTATAATTTATGATGGCGTTACTTATTACAGTGACAAATCGATTTAACTCACAATAAATTCATTAATATTAACAGTAAGAAGCTGAAATCATAACACAATACTAATATAACATAAAGGCATGTAACAGAGTAGTTACGGGAAAATTACCCCCACTCCTTCTATTTTTTCTGACTTCTGCGGCGTAAATCCCAGTGCGGCGTATTTGCCGGAGTTACCCTATATACTACAGATTTTCAGTACTGAAATTGAATCTTAAAATACATTCTTAATAATGACATTAAAGTTTAAAAACAATATTTAATTTAAATTCGGTAATTGTGGCATTTAGCTCCCGATGATCATTTTCTGCCAGATTCGGTCGTTTTTTGTGCAAAAACGCGTCGAATAAGTCTAATTTTATCAACATCGTATGTGAGGGAGCTAACTCAACAATTTCCCGAAAAGTAACGAAAAAATAACGATTAGTTACTTTTTCAAGTAACGGTAATAGTAACGCGTCACTTTTCAAAATGAATAATTAATGGTAACGAATTATTTTTAACAAAAAGTAACTAACAGTAATGCATTATTTTTTCAAGGTAACCTTCCCAACTCTACTTTTTGTACATTAAACTACAATTAGATATTTTGAAAAATCTGACGTGCTGCAACTTTTTGGTTTGCAGCATCATTTTCACCGTACAAAAATCTGTAAAAAACATCTAGTCCGATTCAAAATAATTTTTTACAGTAAATAAACTAGTGTAATCTTTCACAAATAGCAAACATCTGATAAAAATTTAATTTTAAATAAATTGTAATACTTCTTATAGAAATTGTAAGAACAAATTTTCTTGTTTTTTTACGAGAAATGTTCCATAGTATGTAGTTCCATCGTTCCATCGTTCCAATGTTCCATCGTTTATAGTAAAGATAGTTAGATACTTATAATAAATTCTTTAACAATACATCGTTATTAAATATAATACATGCCAATATTTTTCGATTAAATTTAAACATTCTTTAAAAAATTTGAACTATATATGCTAATGTACTAATATATGCTAACTTCAATTTTATATTATATATAATACTTTTAAAAATAACTTCAGACAGAGTTATAATTAAAAAGAAAAATTATTTCTTATTATTTAACTAAAACTAGCGATTAAAAGATTATGTCAGCTCGCACATAAACAACATTTTGATATTATAAAATTCAATTTATTTCTTACATAAAGAATAGAGATGATCTGGTATGAAAATAGATGGTAAAATAATCTTGTGGAATGTGGAGGAAAATGTGAGTTGGCAATCCAAAAATATACGGAAGAAAAACAAACGATCTTTTATATATATATATATATATATTTATATATGGAGAGTGTTAATCCATTTTCTCCACATGACTCGGTCAAATAATAAGAATTTAAATTATTATGACATTTTCCAAATATAGTATCGCTATTTAATTTTAGATGCACCAATATGCAGCACAATATGATCACAAGAAATGCATGTTCGAATGGTTTTCGCAGGATTTGTCAAAACATTTAACTTAAAAGATTTATTTTTATCTCAAAACAAATATGTTAGATCTACTTTGATAAATCGCAAACAACCATATAAATCCTTTTATAATCTCGGATTGATTGCAAATTATAGATAGTTACATCAATGATTTAATGTAATTCATCAAATTTTATTATCAAATTATCATAAAATTATATGACAGTTTCGTAGAACGAAACAATTGTAAAAATGCGGGGGAAGAATTTGATAAGATACACATAACAGATTATATTGGACATGAATTAAATATTATCTGCACGAAGAACGGAACTAACATCGGTGGTTTATATTTAATGAATACCAAATTCCCATCATACACTCATAAAATGTATAATGAAAAAAACGGTGAGTACTTAAAATCTGAAGGGATTTGATAAAATAATATCTAATATATAATCTTACACGTAAAATGAATACGATGCATATATATATATATATATTCACGGATGAAAAACTATACTATCGGTTTTACGAAACAAAGTATCGATTTAGAGATTATTCCAACTTGAAAGAATTTTATAACGAGTCTATGCAATTTTCAGTTTTATCACCTCTTGTTAACGATGACTGTTTATTGTCGTCGCCTAAAGTAGAATACGATAATAAAATATAGATTATATATATATATATATATATATAGGTGTGTTAATGACGCTCTTAGCAGTGCATGATACATTACGTTCGGATTCGGTACATGAATCACAAAATCATTAAATGCAAAGATTCTTTCGTCATGTCGATCGAGATTATTTCACAAAATCTCAAAATAGATGTGTCGCTATGCGGTACTTTGGACGAAACGCGATGATTCATGCGTGACCCACCTTCTTCAAGATTATACTGATGTTCTTGGCGCGAAAGTGCTAGATGGTACTTACTTCCTTCCTACGTGCACTTTAACCATTAATGTTCGTTTTTTATTTATAACCAACAATAAATACGTAAAACGTTCAGAAAACTGATGCACATTAATTACGATATAAAGTATACATTATAGTTTAAAGATACGTATCGTTAATGCATATAAATTACACGAGAGTACCGAACAGCATACAAATATTACAATCGGTGTGTGTTTCGCTCCGATTCGTCGATAAAACGTTAATGATTGGATGAAATCATGCTCATTGCTTATAAATAGAAGAGTACAATTTTTTGTAATTTATATCTAAGTGTATAGAATATCTACAAAATCTTTAAGATAAAAAAATTTTTTTCAAAGTTTCTTGGATAATATTAAAAATATCTCAAAGACAGAATTCACATCGTTATGAGAAGATCTCCCACGTTGTTAGCTTGATTGATGTGCGTGCATATGTTTTTAGAATATGGTGTGTAGCGACACTAGTTCGAATTTACAAGCGCAGTGCGCAGGCGATGTGCTCTTGCAGAGTCGCAATCAGAGCCTGTTCGTGTGGCTAAACTTGGCTGAGGCTATGTACATACAACGAGAATAATTTCTATTGCCAAATTCCATCAAGAAAGAAAGAATAAACGTATCGAATAAAATGAGACGGAAACTAGAGAGAAAGAGAGAGAGAGAGAGAGAGAGAGAGAGAATGACGAGTTGCGTAAATTTTGAAAAAACATACAATATGTACACACACATCATAAATAAAAAAAATAATAATACTGAGAAGAAGAAGAAGAAGAATTTCAAAATTTGTATATATTATATTTGATAAAGAGGCGCAAAGAAATAAAGAAGCGCGAAAAAGAAAAAGAAAAAAAGAATGCTCTTATTGTGCGTATTCAAGTATGAGAATCTAGAATGTTTAACTTTACAGAGAGGAACAACGAAAGAGAGATGTGAGGACAATAAAGTGGAGATGCGTGGGTGGCTGTCAGTGAGCGTAAGAACGCTGCGCAAGACTTTACTACTGCTTTACCGCTCTATTCGATAAAATGTATAAAGTAACTACCTATAAAAAGCGAGCAAATTTTTGCTTTCTACATTTTATATTTTTCTAATGTAAGGCATCCTTTCTTCGATATTAACCAGCGGCTATCAGAAAAATAAACAACAGTATGTGTAATTTGTGAAATAAAAATTAAAAAGGAAGAAAAAATGGTACAATGTATTTATCACACATCATGTGATATTTATATATTGAATAATTCTTTTCTCTTCTCTTCCGTCTTCATTTCTGTACATCATAAAATATAAAAAATTATTGAAACTTTTTGAATATATCGAGTTGATTCAAACACTCTATATTCTTCTTGTTCCTCCTAAGCAACTTCCGTACGTATTGAACGTCGGAGCATTCAAACGTCCCCACCCTGGAGGCGTCATCATGCGACACCCTCACCATCTTCTTATGCTTTAGCCGAGCGTCAAGTCGTAACCCGTCCAATTCGCATTCGACCGACGTCTTGGTTTAAAGAATCACGGGGACAAGACTTTTGACGATGACTTGATTTCTGCCGACTGATTGAACTGAGTCGCGGTTACCAGCAAAACTGCTTGTGTTTTGCAGAGTAAAGCGAGATAAGTGCGAGTGATTTGCTTCAAATTCATCGTTGTGCAAGAGTTTGTTTGTTAAATCTCAGGTGACAAAACACAACGTTGAGAGAGAAGAAAGGAAATCTTTTCAGATATTCTTCAGATTAATTAACAGTTTACTACTGATAAGTCATATAGTTGGCCACAATTTTGCCATCCGAACGACTCACGACTCACGATTATTGAATTTCTCGATCCAAGATGAAGCGACAACAATTTCAAGAATCACAGACGCAACAACAGCAGCAACAAGCTATCGTGCAAGAACAACAACAACAACAACAACAGTACATTCAGCAACGAACGGAAAGACAAGTCACCCGACAACAGATCACCAGTCAGCAGAGAGGTCAGTTGTGATAATTGAAAAATCACGAAATGATATCCTTGAGCAACAACTTATTGAATATGAAGAATTTAAACAAGAAGCACGGTATAAAAAATTTATCTTGACAAATTCAAGATTTATTGCAAATTGATAAATTTATAAAATTACATTTCATAATTTAATTGCTCTGATATATATTGCGAGTTCTTATAGTTAGCGGTGCATATTGTCATATTTACTTTTTTTAATTTTTTTATACCGAAAGAGACGCGAAAATAAATTTAATCTAGTTTTAATATATCTCTTCTGGTGGATATCCCGTCAACGAATAAGTGTTCTATTTCTGTGCAAGGAGCACCGTCCGTGCGAGAGTTCTAAAGATAGTTCTCCACACTTTAGACATGATCGTTTCAAAAATCCTTTCACGTGTGCTGTTGGAGGAATATGGTATCGCTTATATATCGTATCAAGACGAAAAGTACTTTACAATTTTCTTCTATTGATAATTTACTTTGAAAATTTTAATTCCAACGAGTAGAAAGTTTCCCTGTTGTTTCAAAGACAATCAAAGAATTTTTATATTTAATTCAATATACTAGCTGCACACTACCAAGGCTAATCATATTATACACCACATTTAATTTATTTATTTGAAAAGAGATGTCACATGTGTTTGCAACTTAATCATTCATATCAAGATAAAATTCATTAATACTATATTATTTCATCTTTGTTTAAGAATTCCTTCCTCTTAAAAATAAAAAAATGTTTGCTTTTGTAATATGAAATAAAATAAAATAAAATAAATTATAAAATAAAAGTTAATTTAAAATTATTTCCTTAAAATAATAAAAAATGATCTGTATTTTAGAACGTATTATGCTAAATGTTCTAATAAACGTGATATTGGAAAAATTAATCCAAATTTAGTTTCAAAATTTACTTTAAAAATATTTATTTGTGTCTATTTAATTTATTGCAAAGTTTTGTACAAACCAGACACAATACTAGTTTAATAAAAACAAGATATAAGTTATTTGTTGTAATATTTAATTATTATCTATAATATCAAAAATGTAAAATTATAAAGAATATTTTATTTATCTAATATTTTTTAAAATATTTGTTTTTCTTTATAATAATAAATAGTAATATTTTAATTTTTTACAAAAAATACAATTTATTTCATAGAAAACTTTAATTCTGGAAACTCTTCTAGAAATCTAGAGAACAACGTATGTGTTTAGAATATTTTGTATGTACATTCAATATTTCATCTCTAATAAATAAATTTTTTAATATATAAAATTGTATTTAAGTATCTGTTATCTAAAATAGCTTCATTGAAGTGCGTTTGCCAACTGCGTTATATGTTGAAGAATTGAAGAATATGAACGTGCTAGAGAATGCTATGGCTGCCAAATAAGACTGACAGATATATAAATCTTACTTACATCGATGTGCATCGAAACGTGTTAGATTATATTACAGGCGTAAAACTAAAAGACAATGAAGTACAGTAAGCAACTCCGTTACGCTAGTAGCTAAAGCGTCTTTCACGAACACAAAGAAGGAATTAATATTTAATATCGAAAAATCTCTTTAGAAATTTTCGCAAATAATATATCGTTATATAAAATATAATTATTGCTTAAAATTTTTAAGCAATAATTATATCTTACATAACAATATTTGTAAATATTTCTAATAGAATATTAAATATATATATATATACAATATAAATATATTATACACATGAAACTATAAGCGCTAAAATTAAATGCAATAAATCATATTATGCAATAATTTGTTTTTATAAATATATTTATTTTATTATGCAAAATTTTTGTAAAAATCAGCTAATTGTTCTTTAATATTTACCATAAATTTAATAGAACTTAAATGCTTTAGAAACAGTTGATTGTAGTATATGTCTTGACATCGGTCAAGCTCGATCAAAAAGAACGATAACGAGAGAATGGTAGAAAATAAGTTAAAAGAGGAAAGAATAAGAAAAAGGGAAGCAAGATGATGATTTAAATTTAAAAATTCAATATACGGATATAAAATACACAAATCTTACACAAAACGTACGCAGGTATGAGACGAAGAGAAATGTTGGACCCGGTTTTATTTTGGTCAATGACTGCTTTTGCGTAATCCCGTAACGGAAAACGCGATTGGTCCATGGACGGCGTAGACGCATCGCGTCGCGACTCGTCGCGGTGCGCAGCGCTGAGCAAAGATAGTTGTGCCTAAAATGGCTCATGGTAACGTGATCCCTATCCAAATGCAAAAATACAATCCTGTGCTTGTAGCAGCATGTTACGTCTTTCGTCCCCTCCGTAACTCGCAAATCGTGAAATAAACGATGCTAAATGTCGCGATATCACATACAATGAGAAAAATGATAAATTTTATAATTAGACAATTAATCCACAGACTTATTAAATTAATTAAGGAAAGTCTGTCTATACATACTAAATTTCATATTCAAATATATGGAAAATATGAATGTAATTAATGTACAAAACAATCAATCAATGACTAGTCTTTGTCTTTTACACATAGATTGAATTATTAAATCTTATTTCTGAAATGAAGAAGATAATCTATAGAAATATTTGTAAACATTATAAAAATTTCAATTAATATCCTTATCTTTTTATGTTATAATATTTAAATTCATCCTTTTATATTTTCTGTTATCCGTAAATTTTATTTAACTACTGATTATCTTCTAAAATTTATTCGTTTATTGCTCGAGCAAAACTGTACATGATCACATTTAAATCACTATGTGTGTACATCTTTCTTCCTCGTATAACTTCTGTCGTACTTTCCAATTAGGGTAGAACGAATCGAGGAAACGAACCGTTCACGAGCTGTTTTTTTCCTGTCGCCGTTACGCGCGATGACGATGCCGCATTTTTTCATCAAATTATGTCTACATCGGGACGCATCGTAATTTAAACCAATTTACTCGTTAGCCTGAGAACGAACCATTGCGAAAATATATGGAAGTTTATGATCCTTCCATTGGGGAGGGGGAACTGAATTTAATTTCTAATAAAGTAGATAATAGATTAATTTTTATGTTTAATATTATTTACATTTTAATTATACATATAGAAAGAAATTAATTTTCATTTATAATATTTCTTTTATTTCTGCAGTTCAAGGAGAGGTCGTTATGCAAACGACGCCATCGGTACCAGTGTAAGTATTACGACATTCATCAATTATAGTATTGCTGTAACTATAAGAGAAATATAACTACCATCAATAATATTTTTAACATGTTCTCATTAAATTATTGGCAGATTTACGGGTAAACCTGGGGATCCCTCACCACCGATTTTCGAGCGAATCTTCAAAAATGCGAGATTCGCGCAAGGCGGTAACGCGATTTTTGAAGGTTGTGTTCGAGGTAATCCGAGACCATCGGTTTCTTGGACACACAAAGGGATGCCATTGCTAGAATCACGAAAGATTCGAATGTCTTATAATGAAAATTCTGGAATTGTTACACTCCAAATTAATCAGATCGGTCCGGGGGACGAGGGCGAGTACACATGCAGTGCAAAGAACCAATATGGTAGAGATTTTTTTCTATAGTTTCCACTTAGAATACATATTCTTTAAACATTCTGTTCTCTTATTGGAATCAACGTTAGAACACAAAATAAGTGAAAAAAGTTACATGTTCTCTCCGCTTTTCAGGCGAAGCTATTTGCTCAGTTTACATACAGCCAGAGGGATTTGGTCCTTCAGCGCAACAGCTAACAGATAGTTACAAGAAAGAATTTTCGCAAAGTTTTCAGACAAGCGACCAAAAAATGCAAAGTGGAAGTCAAATCTTTCAACGCAATTATCAACAAACAACCGATAAACGAAGTTACGTTAATGGCACAACTACAAGCATTGAAGATTTTAAGGTATTACAACTAAACACTTGATGTGCTGCTTTGATAAAATAACAATATAAGAACGCTTAAAGGAATATTACTTACTTTTCAAATGCGCAGGTTGATACCTTTGAATATAGATTGTTGCGCGAATTGGAGTTCCGTGAATCAATTACTCGCCGTTTCGCGAGTGAATCCGACTTGCAAATTTCTACGGTAGTTGATCGTACCCTGGGCTCGGTCGCACCTCCACAAATTACTCAGAAACCAAGAAATTCGAAGATCGTTGAAGGATCGGACGCTGTCTTTACTGCAAAGATAACTGGCAATCCAAAACCAAGAGTAAGTTTAAGTTGTAGTGAAAGAATTGATATATCAAAGAACTTTACGACACATTTTGCTCTTCAATGCTATATATATATAATTTTTATCTCTGAGTCGTATTTCTACGTCATCTACTATCATTTTAAACGAGATATTTAATTGTTTATAAAATACCTAACTAAGTATAAGTTTATTAACTTAGAATACGCTAAATTGTTGTAGTTAACATGGTTCAAAAATGGTCAGAGAATTCGAGATTCTCAACGAGTAGAGACGTGCTACTCGAATCAGCAGGCTACTTTACGAATTCGAGTCGCTCTGCCAGAAGACAGCGGTCATTATACATTATTATCTGAGAATCCTCAAGGTTGTACCGTTAGCTCCGCTTATCTAGCAATTGAATCCAGCGATCAAGTAGATCAAGTTCCGTATCAAGCGCATCAAAGGGAATTTATTAAGACTCAACAAATAGACTCAACCAATGAATCTGTTGACTCTAGCAAGGTTCTGCCACCGAATTTCGTTCGTACCATCACAGATAAGGAAGCTACCGAAGGCAAAATGACGCGGTATGCTTCGACTTGTTTTATTTTAGTATCTTTCTAGCTTTTCTTTCGCTCTTAAATATCATTTTCGATGAGTAGTGTTTGTGATATTGACATAAGACATTAACAAATAACATATTTTAGATTCGAATGTCGCGTAACTGGCCGTCCATATCCTGAAGTCACTTGGTATATAAATGGCCAACAAGTCGCCAATGACATGACTCATAAAATCCTTGTAAATGAATCTGGTAACAATTCATTGATGATCACGAATGTGAATCGCGCCGATGCTGGCATAGTAACGTGCATTGCACGAAATAAAGCCGGCGAAACTTCTTGTCAATGCAACTTAAGCGTTATCGAAAAAGAACAGGTGGTTGCGCCGAAATTTGTCGAACGTTTTGTTACAACGGGAGTAAAGGAAGGAGAATCTGTGATCTTTATGGCACGTGCAGTCGGCACACCCATTCCACGAATCACATGGCAAAAAGTATAATATAATTTATTCGAATTTTATCTTCTTATATAATCACAATTTCTCTGACGCCAAAAATTTTTGCAGGATGGCGTACCGATAATGCCTGGTCCCGAAATACGTATATCGAGTGATGGTAACGGAGCTTCGACTTTAGACATCCCGTGCGCAAAATTTTCAGATGCAGCCTGGTACCAGTGTACAGCGCAAAATGTAGCCGGCTCCACCGCAACTCGAGCACGGCTCTTTGTAGAGACGCCAAAAGGAACGACCCCGGAACCAAGACGCCTGAATTTACCCCGACCAACGAAAGTCATCGAACCAGAGTGAGAGACTTCTCAAGTGTTCATCAAATTAACAAATTAACATTGATCTTTCCATATTTTATTTTATATCCTCATTGAAACTCAGATAAAACGTAGAATCAGAACTTTATATTATTCATTGAATTGACTTTTATTTTCTTTGGCAAAAAGGCTTTTGTGAGATAAACCGAATAATAAATATTTGCAGACCAGCGCCTGGCCCCGAAGTGATTTACCTGAGACATGTGGAACGCGCGAAACCTTATTTGCCGCCTCCTGAAGAAGACAAAATTTATCCCCCGCCACGTTTCATTATACCGCTAAAGGATGTTCATCAAATCGAAGGTGGACGAATTCACTTCGAGGCCAGAATCGAACCGGTGGGCGACCCCACTATGAGGGTGGAGTGGTATATCAATGGCAGAACAATCGACGCGAGTGAGTAAAAAACTTTTACATCTAATTTTTTTATTCAACAGAGCATTATCGAGCCAACCAATTTGTATTTGCGCATATATCTTTCACAGGTTCCCGGGCGACTTCCGTCTTTCGCTTCGGTTTTATTTCACTCGATCTCATTAGCATCGTTCTTCAAGATAGCGGCGAATATTTGTGCCGCGTTGTAAGCTCGACCGGAATTGCCGATTCTCGAGCCACCCTCAGTGTAACCCGTAAGTAAAAAATATTTTATGGATTTTTCTCTCGCGACAAATTATTATCTCTGCGCTATATAATTATATTCTGTATAATTATAAATTATTTCTTTTCTTTCAGCACGTGCCACGATTGAACAGGCAAGCCAACACCCCGACAGCCTCCAATACATTCAACAGCTCGAGGATTACAGCAAGTATCAAAGACAGGAGAGCGTGGAGGAGACCTCTTCACAGCGGCCAGTTTTCATCCGCCCGCTCCAGGATCTTGGTGAGCTACAGGAAGGTCGTAACGCCCATTTCGAGGCACAATTGACACCTGTTAGCGATCCTACCATGAAAGTGGAGTGGTATAAGGATGGAAAACCAATCACAGCGAGTGAGAATTAATATATTTGAAAAAGCGATTTTAATAGTTTAAAAAAATTATTATGAAAAAACTATATTAACTATTTATTAGGCTCAAGAATTACTAGCATCTTCAACTTCGGATACGTCTCACTCAATATAATGCACCTACGGGCTGAAGATGCAGGTTCTTATACTGTCAGAGCTGTGAACCGCTTGGGAGAGGCCATCAGCTCCGCGACTCTTCGTGTCTTTGGTGAGTTTTAGTTTCGTAACGGATAATTATTTTTAAACAAATTTGTTTCAAATAATTTTTTTTCAATATTCTCGAATATTGATGTCTTAATTATTATCATTGTGTAGCGCGAACAAGCGTAACAACAGACTTGGGTATCCCCGAACAACTGAGATACATAGAGGCTGCCGAGGAATTGGAAGCATATCAACAGGCGATGCACCAAAAGTACGTGCAGGAGCAGCCTGAACCGAGTAGCCCACCGGAATTTAAATCGCCTATTAAGGATCAAAGCGGCATACGAGAAGGTGGATTCGCTCATTTTGAGGCGCGTCTCGAACCAATCGGTGACGCCGATCTCCGTGTTGAGTGGCTAAAAGATGGACGATCTGTAGAAGCTAGTGAGTAATACATAATTCTTTTCGCAAAAGTGTATATTTATATTCACGGAATATTTTCGGGATTAGGTTCTCGGATTACAACTTTTTTCAATTTTGGTTACGTGGCATTGACCATCAAATACGTAACGATACATGATGTTGGCGTGTATACTTGTCGAGCCTACAACAGAGCCGGTGAGGCTCACACTACCGCTCAATTAAGTGTGATCAGCAAGAATGATGTTATTTATGACAGCCAGCATCCTACTGGTCTTCAAAAAATTCAGTCTCTCGAAGATTCGAGTAGATATTCGCGACAGGTTCAAGAAGAAACGCAGATTACACAAGCACCACGATTTTTGGGTAATCTTAAAGGTACCAATAAGATTGTAGAAGGCCAACGGGCGCATTTTGAGGCACGCGTTGAACCTCAAAGTGATCTGAATATGAAAATCGAATGGTACCACAACGGCAAACCTATTACTGCCGCTAATAGAATCCAAATGTATCACGATTTCGGATACGTTTCCATTGATATTCTTCAGGTTCGTCCTGAAGACGCTGGTACATACACCGTTGTAGCTAAAAACTCCCGTGGAGAAGCTCGTTTATCTGCCACCATGACCGTAGAGAGTAAGATTTTACTATTTTATTTATGCAGTATTGAAGCAATTTGCAAAGAACTAAACATTATTGAACTTTATTGATTTTTCGTTTTAGCGCGTTCCAGCATAGATACTAGCAGCATGCATCGCGGAACTTATGAAAAAACTCAACGTTTAGAAGAATCCAAATTTGTTGAGCCGCAGTATCATATCGAAGAAATCTCTAAATCAAAACCAATTTTTATTCAGCCGTTGAGTGATCCTAAGCCAGTTAGCGAGGGCAAAAATATTCACTTGGAGTGTCGTCTGGAACCGATGGGCGATCCTACAATGAGAGTTGAATGGTTCCAAAACGGACGTCCGGTCACAGTCGGTTCTAGATTCAGAACTTACTACGATTTCGGATTTGTCGCACTCGATATAGTACACACTACCGTTTACGATTCAGGCGAATATACAGTCAGAGCTACTAATCATCTGGGTACCGCGCATACTTCTGCTTGCGTCAGAATTATCGGAAGGTCTGACATCGTCACTGAAACACAAAATGAACAATCACTTGAGCAAATACAGATGTTGGAAGATGCATCAAGGTTTGCTTTTATTTATAGCTTTGTAATTCATCTTTTCATAATTATTTGTCTTATTTATTATTTCATTCGTATATAGATATCGCAAAACTCAACACGAAGATGTCACGGTGATGCAAGCACCTCAGTTCACCCGACCTTTGCACAATATTGAGACTGTAGAATTGACCAATGTCCATCTCGAATGTCGCCTTCAACCAATTGGTGATGTTACTATGAAAGTCGATTGGTTCGTTAATGGTCGACCGGTCAAAACCGGTCACCGATTTAGACCATCTTACGAATTTGATTATGTCGCTCTAGACATTCTCGGCGTTTATCCTGAAGATTCTGGTGTATATACCTGTCAAGCTAGAAATCAACTCGGCGAAGCAGTTACTTCGTGTTCCGTAAGAGTACACGCCAAGAAGGATTTACTTCTAGAATCTCAACATCCCGAAGGATTGGAAAGAATACAGTATTTGGAGGATGCATCACGATACAAAAGACACGAACTAGTGGATGAAGTCGTCACTGTAAAGCCGAAATTTATTACAAAACCGAAAAACCAAGAAAATCTTCGAGAAGGACAACATGCTCATTTCGAGTGCAAATTGGAGCCGGTAACAGATCCGAATTTAAAAGTCGAGTGGTTTAAAAATGGTCGTCCAGTAACGATAGGTAATTTATTGTTTCTTCTGTAATAAACATACATGCGCAAATCATATATTATTTAACTACATTTTTCTTTTCTCAAATCTAAATGTTCAGCTCGCTCCATAAAATTATATTTAATCTTATGCAAATCAATTTACAGGACACCGTTTTCGTCCAATTCATGATTTTGGTTACGTTGCATTGGACGTAATTGATTTGATTGCCGAGGATTCTGGAACGTACACTTGTCGTGCTGTTAATCTGGTAGGAAGTGACGAAGTACTCTGTACTTTAACGTGTCGCTCGAGCGCACAAATATTAACGGATACGCAAAATGAGCTTGGACTTGAACAGATTCACTATCTTGAGGATAAATCCAAATATCATAGACAAGAAGTTATTGAAGAAACTACCACTCAGGCGCCTATTTTCACAACTTCATTAAATAACGTCGAGATAAAAGAGGGTCAGCGAGCACATTTTGAATGTAGATTAATTCCAGTGTCCGATGCAACAATGAAAATCGAATGGTACCATAATAATAAACCAGTGAAAGCAGGCTCGAGATTCATCGAAACAAACAACTTTGGTTTCGTTGCTCTCGATATTATGTACGCGTACCCCGAAGACTCTGGGACATACACTTGCAGAGCTAAAAATATTATTGGTGAAGCCATCACTTCTGCAACCGCTATCGTTCACTGTAAGATTCGTCACTTAAAGATTTATTCAATAATTTCTTCCATTATCAATAGCATTAATTTTTACTATTTTTTATCAATAGCTAAAAAGTCAATCTACACAGAGACTCAGAGCGAAGAAACTCTTCAACGTCTTCGCTCGTTGGAGGACACGTCTCGTTATCAACGTAAAGCTACAACCGAGGAAATTATTACGCAAGCTCCTGTATTTACGATGCCGATAAAAGATCTTCGTGTTGCTGAGAATCAAGCAGCACATTTCGAAGCACGTGTTATTCCAGTTGGAGATCCTAAACTCAAAGTAGAATGGCTACGTAATGGAGTTCCTATTTCAGCCTGTAAGCCTAATAATTTATGTAATATGAAAGCATATCAGAATTATTTAGAAAATATTTTTTTAACAATTTTTAACTTTTCAAAAGCAAATCGAGTAACGACCATGCACGATTTTGGATATGTCGCTTTAAATATGAAGTACGTCAATCCCGAAGAATCAGGCACTTATACGTGTCGTGCTACAAACGAACTTGGAGAAGCAGTTACTTCAGCAACATTGTTCGTTCAATGTAGGTATATTGTGTTAATTTAACGCACCAATTCAGGTATATATTTACGAAACATATGTTTCACACAACCTGCAAACTAATTTTAAGGTAATCGATAATACTTATTTTTTGTAAATTTGATAAACTATCCCGATATTAATTAACATTATTAACATTTACTTTAATTATATCGTTAAACTGAAATGATATTCGAAATTTTATACCAATTTGCCACATAACTGTCAATATTACATTTTTTTAAATTTTAATCTTACTTTATTGGTTTGATGCATTATTGTTAAACTTATTTGTTACTATCTACAAAGTATTGCATATTTACTCGATATATTACGAGTCTACTGAAAACTTTAGTTGTTTCACGGAATACATTCAACATGTATGATTTCTTTTGACGATTCGTACGATGCGCTTTGTTAAAAATTCTTCCAAAATGCAGCCAAGGCAGCGTTGCAGTTCGAATCACAACATGAGGGCGCTTTATCGAAACTTCAAGCCCTAGAGGATACTATGAAATATCAACGTCGTGAGGAGGAGGAGATTGTGATAAAAGATAAGCCATCCTTTACGGTACAACTCAACGGACCTACCAGTTTAGTCGAAGGACAAAGCGCACATTATGAGTGTCGCATAGAACCTTACCCTGATCCCAACATGAAAGTGGAATGGTTTCACAATGGCAAACCATTATCCACTGGTCACAGATATAGAACTACTTGTGATTTTGGATTCGCATCGTTGGATGTATTGACCGTATATGCCGAAGATTCGGGCACGTATGCTTGTCAAGCCACTAATAAATTGGGATCGGCGAAAAGCTCAATTAATCTTGACGTGAAGTGTGAGTAATACACGAGGACATTTGCATGATAACGTAGCTCAGATTAGTCGATTTTATTGTGTATTTAGCATGTGTGTAGCATTTTTTTAATTATTAACTTTAATTTACACATTATATTTTATTCTTCTTTACCTTCATGACAATTTAAATTTTCTCTTTATATCGCTTTGCATTAATTTGAATATAAATCTCTTTCTAGCTCGAGCATCAATTATTCATGACACGCAACACGAGAGTGCATTGAAAAAAATACAATATCTTGAAGATGATTCAAGATATAAACGAGTGATCGAAGAAGATACGATCATTGCTGAGAAGCCCACTTTCGGACGACCATTGAAAAATATTGAGCATCTTCCAGAAGGCAAAAACGCTCATCTTGAAGCTACATTGACTCCCGTGAATGATCCGACGATGGTTGTCGAATGGTTTAGAAATGGACGTCCTGTTCCTCAAGGACATAAATTTAAAACAACCTATGACTTTGGATACGTCGCTCTCGATATTCTCTATGCTTATCCTGAAGATTCTGGTACCTATATGTGCAAAGCAAGAAACGCTGTAGGTGAAGCGATCACTACTTGCGTGATCAGCGTGGATTGTAAGTAATATTTTATATTTATACTATGCACCTATATTCTCATAATTATATTTATGATCACCGTATATTCATTAAATAATGAATCCTTTTTTCGCGGACTTTCAAAACAAACGAAAGAATACGAGATAAAGCGAGATAATTTTTCATATGTTTACTTTGCAAATTTACAAGCGTGAATGAAATTTTATATAACTTGTTATTTACAATGCTTTTAATTATTAAAAGTGTGAATATATAATTTACTAATTATTTTGATTTAAATAGCAAAACAAGGCTTATATCTCGATACATTGGATGCACAACGTTTGCAAAAAATTCGAGAGCTGGAAACTGTTGAAGTTAAAGAAGAAATCGAAAAAGAGGTTATTCATCAGAAACCTGTATTCTTGACACCGTTGAACAATCTGGATCATCTCAAGGAAGGCGAACATGCTCATTTAGAATGTCGTGTGGAGCCGATTAACGATCCGAACTTAAAAATCGAATGGTATACTCAATATTCTATACATACCCCCCCCCCCACACACACACACACAAAACGATACAATGATGATTTTAATACAATGCTGAATAATTCTTTGATTGAATTCTCTTTAATTTCATAGGTTTGTTAATGGAGTTGCGATTAAAACTGGTCATCGCTTCCGTACAACACATGATTTTGGCTATGTCGCTCTTGATATTCTTTATACCTATCCTGAAGATTCCGGTACTTACATGTGTAAAGCAACCAACCTAGTTGGCGAAGCCGTTAATACTTGCACTATCAAAGTCAGCTGTACGTATCTACAATATCATGCTACATGTTAAATCGAGATATTCGTACATGTTAATTCTATGCTAATTGTTCTACGTAATTGTCAGCAAAAAATACACTCTATCCGAAGTCTAATTTCTCACCAGTGAAGAACTCGACAAAACGTTTATATAAGCAACGATAAAATTTATGAACAAAAAAAAGGCCATTTGTCAGACAGATAGTGGCAATACCTTTACAAAGAAGATTTTCTTTAAAGTCTGTAAACTCTTGCTAACTCAAATAAGTTGTGTCTTGCAAACGATATAAAAATATTATACTTCAAAAAATCATTAACTATATTGCATGATACTTCAAGAAATATCGAATCGATTTTAATTCTTCGGATCAAGATTGATTGTAAAATCAGATTTATTTTATTTAAAAAAGTAAGCACACACACAAGAACAAAATAATCATAATCTCTTTTTTTTTATCATAGCACGACGGAGTATTCTTTTGGATACCCAACATCCGGATGGTTTAGAAAAGATTCGAGAATTAGAGTCTCAGGGTCATCCTGCACGATTAGAAATTGAGGAACTGCCAGTAACACCACCGAGATTTGTCTCTGAGCTTAGGGTAAATAATAACTATTAATAATAATAAGGAGAATGATAAAAAGCAACTTATTATATAAATTACTGTGGCAAATATATAAATCTCAATAAATGAAGCGAAGGAAGTGAACACACGAAAAACTTTTTTAGGGTACAACTGAAGTATATGAGGGGCAAACAGCTCACTTCGAGTGTCAAGTAGAGCCTTTGCATGACGCAAATCTAAGAATCGAATTCTTTCATAATGGTAAACCATTGCCATCGGCAGCGCGTTTCCATGTGACTTTCGATTTTGGATATGTAGCTTTGGACATTGGTCATGCCGTACCCGAAGATGCAGGACAATATTCCGTACGAGCGATTAACGCGTTAGGACAATGCGTATCATCAATCGAGCTTAAGGTAATCCCAAGAGATAACATTATTCTGGATTCTCAACGGCCGGAGGGAATGGACAAAATCAGGGAGCTCGAAGCCCAACAACCATGGAAGAGACCGGAGATTCCAGAGCCTCAAACTCGACAGCGACCAGTCTTCACGCAACCATTGCAAAATATCGATAATATTACCGAAGGTCACACTGCGCATTTCGAATGCAGACTCATACCCGTAGGTGATCCTATGCTCAAAGTGGAATGGTTTAGAAACGAAGTGCCTCTTGAGACAAGTAAGAATTCCTAGATACAAAAGTTTAATATTAAGTATTAAATATTAGTATAATTCTATAATACTTCGACAATACAATTCTCGCGTAAAATTAATTTTCATTGCAATTTTTTTAGGTTCGCGAATTACAAAAGTGCATGACTTTGGCTATGTATCTCTTGATATTGCTCACATACGTGACAAAGATGAAGGAGTTTACATGTGCCGCGCATCTAATCCGTTGGGCGAAGCGGTTACCACAGCTTCAATGAAGATTAAAAGTAAATGATTTTTTATCTATTTAATTGAAGCTATCAAAATTGATTTTTTTTAACGAGTAATCTTTAGAATAATTAATTATTTAATCTATTTAATTATTCTCATATTAATTGCACGTATAGCTAAGGAGAGCATACAGTTAGATACTCAACATCCAGAGGCGCAACGTAGAATCGCTCAGTTGGAAGCCAAGGAAGCCGGACGACCCGAAGAACCGGAAAAAGTGTTTGATAAACCGATTTTTACGCAGTTGCTAACTGGTCCAACGGAACTTTGGGAAGGACAAATGGCTAGATACGAATGCAGAGTCGTTCCTGTCGGCGACACGAGTTTAAAATTCGAATGGTACATGAACGGAGTTGAATTAAAAATGGGTAAGATAGCTACAAGTTCTTTAGCGTTAAATGATTAGATATTAGTATCGTAGGTATGTAACATTAATAAAATCATCGAATATTTAGGTTCACGCTTCCACGTAAACCATGATTTCGGGTACGTAACATTGGACATTCTAAAAGTTATTCCTGAAGACTCTGGAGTCTATACTTGCAAGGCGATTAACAATGCAGGAGAGGCAATATCGTCGATCTCCTTGAAAGTAAAAGCGCGTTCAGCCATCGATTCTGACAGCATACAAACAGATGCGTGGCAGAAGATTCAATTGAAAGAAGCAGAAATGAATAAAGTGCCAGAAATGTTTGTCGATACAACTCCGCAGCAGGCACCAGTTTTCACCAAACATCTCGAAAGTTTCGATAAGTTGATAGAGGGTCAACGTGTCTATTTAGAAGCTCAGGTAGAGCCGCGGGCGGATCCTAATTTGAGAGTGGAATGGTTTAAGAATGGTATAACTCTCCAAACTGGAACGAGACTTCGTAGTACGTTTGATTTTGGTTTAGTAACACTATCGATTAACGGGCTAAGACCCGATGATTCCGCAATTTATACATGCAAAGCAACTAATCTTTTGGGAGAAGCCGTGTCAACTTGTAGTTTGAAAATTGCCGATCGTCATTGGTTATTGGGAGATACTTTGCATCCTGATGCTCTATCGAAAATCGATGCTTTGGAACAGCCTCAGAGAATCTCTACTGAGCAACCGGAACCTACTTACGAAGAACCAGTTTTTATCACTCATTTAAATAATGTAGAATGCATCGAAGGTGATAACGCTCACTTCGAATGCAATGTAGAACCGTCGAAAGATCCGACTATGAAGATTGAATGGTTTTTGAACAATAAACCTTTGCCGACTGGTGCGAGATTTAAAAGCACTTATGATTTTGGTTACGTGGCTCTGGACTTGACTCACGCTTACGAAGAAGATTCTGGAGTGATTACCGTTAAAGCTACAAATTCAAAAGGAAGTGCACAGACATCTGGTACTTTAAAATGTACTAGCAAGCAAAATATTTATCTTCAAACGCAACATCCACAAGGAGAAGTCGGACTTGAGAAAGTGAAAGAAGCCGAAGATGCTTATCTATCAAAATACAGAAGACCAGAAGAAATTCCTGAATATGAATATCCTAAACCGATCTGGACAGTGCCTCTCGGGCCTGAATTTAAATTGGGAGAAGCTGAACCATTACATCTAGAGGGACAAGTTGAGCCAAAGGATGATCCTAATTTAAAGATTGAGTGGTACTTTAATGGA
The DNA here is from genome assembly GCF_001594055.1 of Mycetomoellerius zeteki. Taxonomy (NCBI): domain Eukaryota; kingdom Metazoa; phylum Arthropoda; class Insecta; order Hymenoptera; family Formicidae; genus Mycetomoellerius; species Mycetomoellerius zeteki. The sequence continues at coordinate 90,824 of NW_017257420.1, read as the reverse complement.
AAACCTTTAGAACATGGTTCACGCTTTAAAATGACTAGCGATTTTGGATTTGTCACTTTGGATTTAACGGACGTTTATGAGCGTGACTCTGGTATTTACACTTGTAAGGCCTATAACAAAGCAGGCGAAGCTTTCACTTCAACGACAGTTTATTGTTCTACGAAGGAAAATATTATCGAAAAGTCGCAGCATCCTAAAGGCAAAGAAGGTCTCGAAGCAATTCAAGATCTGGAAGAGTCTTTAAAACGGCAAGAAGGAGCTCCTTTAGGAGAGGAAGAAGGTCAACCACCAATGTTTACATCACAATTCGAGAATCTGACTAATCTCTCGGAAGGAGAGATCGCTCACTTTGAAGCATCTCTCATCCCTACTGGTGATCAAACTATGGTAGTTGAATGGTTCTACAACAGCAAATCTTTAGAAGCTAGTCATCGCACGAGAACCGTTTACGCTTTCGGCATGGTTGTTCTCGAAGTTCTTGGTACTAAAATAGAAGATTCGGGTACTTATACTTGTAGAGCTACCAACAAATGGGGTAAAGCAGAAATTAGCGTGCAATTAGAATGCATTGACAAATCCAAGGGACAGAAACCTAAATTTACAACACAGATTCAATCCTTGGAAGGTTTAAAGGATGGCCAATCAGCTCACTTTGAGTGTACTCTAATCCCAGTAGGTGATCCTCATATGAAAGTCGAGTGGTTCCACAATGGAAAACCTCTACGGCATTCATCACGTTTCAAGATGGTCTCTGATTTCGGCTTTGTAGTTATGGATATCGCCGGTGTGATGTCTCACGACAGCGGAGAATACGTTTGCAAAGCTAGCAATAAATACGGCGAAGATTATACAAAAGCTACGATTAAGTGCTTTGGCAAGAGCGGAGTTTACTTAGATTCTCTGCAGCCGGATTCGCTTGCTAAAATTCGAGAACTCGAAAGTTATACGGGAGAACAAACCACTACATCTACAATTCCTGTTGCTGAACCACCGAAATTCATTACGCAGATCGCGGACATAACAAAACTGATAGAAGGGCAGTCTGCACACTTCGAGGCTAGACTGACCCCAGTGAACGATCCCGATTTGAAAGTCGAGTGGTATTACAATGGCAAGAAACTTCCTCACGGCCATCGATATCGCACTTTCCATGACTTTGGTATCGTTATCCTAGATATACTCTATTGTTACGAAGAGAATTCTGGAGTTTACGAATGCAGGGCCGTTAATAAATATGGTGAAGATTCTACGAGAGCAACGCTCAAATGCTTCTCCAAAGCTAATCTTGTTTTGGAATCGCAACTTCCAAAGGGCATGGAAGGCGGCCTAGAAAAGATACAAAATCTCGAAGACTCGATGATACGTACGAAAGACGAAAAAATTGTAGAAGAACGAGGCAAGGCTCCTATGTTCACTGTACCTTTGAGTAACGTCGATGGTCTACGAGAGGGAGAAAGTGCGCATTTCGAGGCACGAGTAATTCCTACGGACGACTCAAAATTAAAGGTAAATTAAATTTCATTTAATTTTAGTTTGTACTATATATCATACGCATGTAAATATATAGATATGTATATATACAGGGTGTCCAGCCCCACTCTTCCAATCTCCCACAGGAAGGTAGATAGGATCGAAATAAACATAAAAGTCCTTTACCGTTTAGTGATATCCGTAATAATAATTGAGATATTAAAGTTTGAAATTGTACTAATGAGAGCGCCTATAGAAAGAATAAAAACGGCTCCGGTCGCTCGAGGTATAGCCCGGCCCAGTTTGACAAACGATGGATGCGGCGGCAGGAGAGGTAAGAGGGGAAGCGCGCCGTTGCTTAGCGCTCGGCATCGCCGCTCACACGTCTCACCGCACCGCACCAAAGGATTCGCGCGATGGCTGTTACGCA
>NW_017257420.1:84626-88775 GCF_001594055.1 Mycetomoellerius zeteki | reverse complement strand
TATGTAATAATAAATAGGACAAATACAAACCATAATAAACTTCGATGAATAAAAATGTCGAAAGAGAGAAAGCGATGAAACCTATGGAAATCTACGGAAAATCTAATTAATTTTTATCGTTATTATTACATATGTAATGAAATCGCGAATGTGCGTAACAGCCATCGCGCGAATCCTTTGGTGCGGTGCGGTGAGACGTGTGAGCGACGATGCCGAGCGCTAAGCAACGGCGCGCTTCCCCTCTTGCCTCTCCTGCCGCCGCATCCATCGTTTGTCAAACTGGGCCGGGCTATACCTCGAGCGACCGGAGCCGTTTCTATTCTTTCTATAGGCGCGCTCTCATTAGTACAATTTCAAACTTTAATATCTCGATTATTATTACGGATATCGCTAAACGGTAAAGGACTTTTATGTTTATTTCGATCCCATCTACCTTCCTGTGGGAGATTGGAAGAGTGGGGCTGGACACCCTGTATATGTTTTATTAAACATTGTATTGTTCTCTTTGATACAGGTCGAATGGTTTTGGAATGGTAAACCATTGCGAACAGGATCTCGCTTCCGCACTTTTTGCGATTTTGGTTTCGTCATTTTGGAAATTTCTCCTATATACCCCGAAGACTCTGGCGAATATAGTTGTAGAGCAACAAATGACTACGGTGAGGCAGTGACAACGTGCACGATGAAGTGTACGGGCAAACGTAGTATTATTTTGGAATCTCAGTTACCCAAAGGTATGGAGAGTACAATTGATAAGATTGCTGAGTTGGAAGGTCTTGGAGCTGCTTCGGGTCAAATCAGTCCCGAAGATGATATTGGTAGACCGCCAGAGTTTATCACGACTCCTTCTGACTTAACTTTGACTGAAAATTCTCTTGCTCACTTCGAATGCCGACTACAGCCAATTAACGATTCCAGCATGCGAGTCGAATGGTTCCACAACGGCAAGCCTCTTCTCGCTGGTAGTAGAGTCAAAACGATTCATGACTTCGGTTTCGTCATTCTAGAAGTTGCAAATTGCTATCAACGCGATTCTGGCTTATATACTTGTAAAGCCACCAATCGTCATGGTGAAGCCACAGTATCATGCAAACTTCAAGTTCGCGGACGTCAAGGTATCATCCTGGAGCCTCAATTACCGAATAATTTTAAAACCGGTACAGAAAGCATTCAGAAATTGGAAGAGTCCTTATATAAGAAAGATGAGATTTTAGCGGAGGAAGAAACCCCGAATCCACCGAAATTCGTTGTCGAACTTAAAGATATTGAAGTTGAAGAAGCTGGACCGAGTCACTTCGACTGTAGAGTCGAGCCTGTGGGTGATCCTACTATGCGTATTGATTGGTTCCACAATGGACGGCCCTTCGCGACAGGTTCTCGTGTCCATCAAATTAATGATTTTGGATTTATATCATTGGATATGTCGTATACATATGCACGAGATAGCGGCGAATATGTCTGCAGAGCTACCAACAAGTGGGGCTCTGCTACTACCAAGGCTACCATTACTTGTAAATGTAAGAGTTGCATATTTCAATTTAAAAAATGTAGATATACTTTTATATCTTAACTATTATAGTATAAAACAGAAATAATTTCTTGTTTCATTCCCTCTTATAGCCAAGAAAACAATAGATTTTGATTCTCAATTGCCAATGGGAATGAGCGGTGAAAAGCTAAAAGAACTGGAACGAGGACCGGTCTCTCAAGCTCCTGCGGAAGAAGCACCGCAACAACCGCCTCATTTCATCACGCAAATCCAATCGACAACCGTCGATGAGGGTGAACCAGTCAGATTCGAATGCCGTGTGGAGCCTAAAGAAGACCCGAATCTACATATCGAGTGGTACAGAAATGGTAAATTGATACCTGCTGGGCACAGATATAGAACAGTTTACGACATGGGATTTGTGTCTATGGACATCTTATATGTTTATCCTGAGGATTCTGGTGAATATGTTTGTAAAGCTATCAATAACCTTGGAGAAGATACCACTCGAGCTGCTGTATCTTGCAAGAGTATGTTATGATATTTTTTATCAGTTTTCATTTTTCAAGCTAAATTAGCTGTATTAAAGAGGATTTACCAAATAAATATTTTTTTCACAGAATTACCAAGCATTATTCTGCAAAATCAAGTACCAAAAGGTATGAAAAAATCCGAGGCCTTGATGCAGATGGAAGCGACAATTAAAAAATATACTTCGGAAATTCATTTAACTGAAGACGATCTATATGATGCGGATAAAAAACAACCGCCTCGTTTCGTCACGCAGATTCAAGATCAGACTGATCTTGTTGAAATGAATAGTACCAAGTTCGAATGCCAATTGGCACCTGTGGGTGATCCAAATATGAAGGTCGAATGGTTCTTTAACGGGAAACCGTTACCTCATAAGAATCGATTTACGCCTATTTATGATTTTGGCTACGTAGCAATGAACTTTGGTTGGGTTTATCCAGAAGACAGTGGCGAATATTTATGCAGAGCTACGAATCTTTATGGAATGGACGAGACCAGAGCTATAATCAAAACTGCAGGAAAACCAGGAATTATCTATGAGTCTCAACTTCCAAAAGGCATGAAAAGCATCGAAAAAATCAGAGAAATGGAAGCAGCATGGCAAATGTAAGATATTATTTTATGCTTTATTTGTGTACTTATAAAAAAAACAATTTCTTTGACTGGTAGAATTAATAAGATGCACAAAATTTATTTCCATTTTATACGTATCTTGAGACATTGTTTCCAAGAAAAAAGACTTTCCAAAAGTAAAAAAAATTGTTCTTTTCAAGTATTTATTTGTCTATATTATGGCGAAAAATCACCGTGACAATATGAAATGCCAATATGTATTATTTTAAACATCAAACGCACCTTACAGAGTACCCGAAGAGGAAGGAGAACAAGAAAAAGTACGCTCGGCGCCTATTTTCGTGAGTAAACCGGAACCGGTAATCGTCGAAGAAGGCGATTGGTCTAGATTCTGTTGTCGAGTCACTGGACACCCAAGACCTCGAGTTATGTGGATAATCAATGGACATACGGTAGTCAACGTAAGTTTCAAAATATCATTTGCAATACATTAAGTGATGTCGGTACTTTTGGCAAAAATATATTTATAATGTAATTATATTAAATTTGTCCCTTTTTTCACACAGGGATCCCGCTATAAATTAACGTACGACGGCATGTATCATTTGGATATACCAAAGACCAGACAGTACGATCATGGAAAAGTGGAAGTGATTGCAAGGAGCTCCGTTGGCGAAACACGTACAGAAACGACTCTAACGGTGAAGCAACGAAGTGACGATTACCGCGGTGTATTGAAAAATTCACCAAGGCGTAAGTTTTCGCCCCTATCATACAAATATACGGCCATGATTTCTTCGTGCCTTACAATGAAATAAAGTGTATTTTTATAGAACAATGAGATTGTATATGCAGAAGAAATATGAATATAAAAATCATAAATTTAATTAATTACTAATTTTCTGCAACTTTCTTGAAAAGTACGAAGAATTCATGTGCAGTAACAATTTGAATGGATTACAACAATACAGATATATCACACGTGAAAATGAAAAAAAGCGGTTGTAAACCTCCAATAACGATTCGCGAGAAGCGAGCGTAGATTGGAAAATATCAAACAATCGAAACACAGTATATTTTCTATATATCGATACGACACATGCATTCGAATACAGAGAACACTCTAAACTATTCGAACATAAATAATTCCTTCTTTCCTACTTTCCACATTTGGCACTCCAAAGCCACAAAAATCATCTCAAATCCGACAGCTTCTTCTGCTTCTCCTTCTTCTTCGTCATGGTTGGAAATATCGACGGGAATATTAGAGCATCTTAGATCAAAGGTATCGTATATCTCACATTCAGGTATGAAAAATATAATCGTCGGAAAAACGTTGATATATTGTCTTATATTTTATTAATGTTTTCTTTGTTATAAATACGGTCATATATTGTTGCGCTGGAGAATACGGCGGGTTTATTGTTCATTAGTGCACTCAGAGAAAAAAGTCGTATCAGTAATTATAAATTTGTAGTGAAATAGCGCCTCAACTATATACATATTAAATTCTAATAAGAATACTAGATTAAGTGAACTAAGAAAATATAGTA
>NW_017257420.1:71105-84459 GCF_001594055.1 Mycetomoellerius zeteki | reverse complement strand
AAGTAACTACTCAATGTAGTTGAGTCACTACTTCACTACTAATTAATAGTGCATACAATTTGTTACCGTGATTATATTTTTATAATATTCAGCACTACTTTAGTTTCTATTACTTTGTAAAACTAGTTACAGGTACTTCAATTGCAAAAGTTGCCAAATTTATAGTTGCTGGAACTATTTTGTTTTCTCTCAGTGTGTGTTACTTCATTTAATCTCAATTTATTTGTTTCTTACATTTATACTTAACTCTTAATCTGTATTTAAAATATTTATTTAAGGTAAATATGCCAATGGGGAAATCTGCCCCGATAACCTTAACCTTGACATGTATAGTCAAGGTCATGACCTTGAGTAACCTTCAACAGGTTTTAGCTCGTTCTTCGTAAAAGTTTTTAACAAAAAAAGTTCTGCTATAAAATAAAAACTCTCTGCTTTAAAATAAACAAAAATTTTCTTTGAAAACATTATTTTCTTACATAATTTTTGTTTATAAAGCAAAGAATTTGTTTTTAAAGCAGAAAATTTGTGATTTTGTAAAGGCGTTTCATTCGAAGCGAAGTCGACCTCACCTCCCTCCCTGTCTAGAGACAACTTTTCATAAAGGTGGATCTTGCTTGGCGTAGAAAGTCGAACGCCCCCAGGCAGGGAGGGAAAGGTGGAGTGGACCATTTAACTTATTTAATATTTATTCTTATTCATTGCACTATAGGCATCCGATACTTTTTGTTCCCTTACTGTTATATAAAATAATTCATGTCAGGTATTGTTTATAAAAAGTGCAAATATCGAGTAGATTTCCGTATCTCTCATCAATATTGCGCAATCAATATAATTTGATCTTAATTACTATTATGTGTTTAATTTGTCTTTTTTCTTGCATTTTTGTTTTTCCTTTCCTTCTTTTTTCTTTTTGGATATGCGTTTACTATATTACCCATCCTTTTGCCTCGCACGAAAAGTAGCGAGCGGTTGTACATATATTAAAACTAATTCGAAAAAAAAGTGAAGTTCGATAATTTACGTAAAATTACTTAGTTAATCAAACGAAAAAACTTCGTGATTCAGCAGAATATTTGTTCTCTTTAAATAGAAAGAAAACCTTCTCACAATACGAAGGAGAGCACGTTCATAGGAAATAAATAATTTAATCTAACAATATTTTTGATAATATGTAAAAGCAAAATAATTTCAGATATGTGTTAACCATGCGAATTTTCCATATCCAGCTCGATTCCTATTATCTGTCATCTAGGTGTCGTCGATATGTGTTGTATCGTCGTTCACGTACTGTGTCTTAGGTATTGTGGTTTCAGATTAGATATTTTTGTTTCTTGATTAAGGGAAACGCAACGTTGCTTCAGTGAGGTATCTAAATCCGATTTTGTAGTAAATTATAATGTAAATGATTCATTACATTTTCAAAGGAAAATGTATGCAAATGCTATATAATACCTGCAAAAACGTCTCACTGAAGGACAATGCATTTGTTTGATTTGATTGACCGAAATTAAACCAATCCATGATATGTTCATACGCGTTCTTCTTTATGAGAAGTATGAGATGTACGAAAACACATAGATATCATGTATTGTTTCTTTAGCCTGGTACGATTATGGACTAACACAGTACCAGACCGAGCGGCAAAACACAGAATTGGAGCGTGTGTTCGACGAACGTCATCAAAGCGTTTCCCAAGGAATCGAGATTGCCACAGAGCATCTTGGTCCTAAAGTTATTAAAGAGCCTGAAACCGAGTGGCAGAAATCCGTCAAGAGTAAGAAAAATGAAGATTATTACAATAAGTTGATGAATCTTGAAGAGGAACAAGTGCTCAAAGAGACCAGATTAAGAGAAACTTCGCATCAGTTTGCTATTCCTGGCGATAAAGTCGTTGCACATTCCTTAGCAAAGGGAATGGCTCAAAAGTATGAAGAAAGTTTGTAAGTATTATAACAAATATCTGATAATATTGGCAACCTATTTTTAAATATTTGGTGATAATATTTGGTAACTTCTTATTACTAGAGAGGAACAACCGCAAGAAGAACCTATACAACCACCACCGAAATATGTAAAAAAACCATTTGTTACCGAAGTGGATATAGATACAGAACGCGTTAAAGCCACGGGAAAATATCCTCCGGAACCGTCTGAATCCACAGTTCATGGTCGCGAAGTTCATATTGCGAAACAAAAACAAACACAAAAAGAAGTCAAGGGTGACGTAGAAATAACGAGAAAAATTACAGCAACGGAGACAACAGAAGTAGAACATAAAGCGAAAACACAAGAGCGAATGGTGCAAGGTCAAGTCAAACCTGCCAAACCGCCTGTTTTCACGAAGAAGATTCAACCTTGTAGAGCATTTGAGCAAGAACAAGCCAAGTTTGAAGTTGAATTTGATGGCGATCCACTACCAGCTATCAAATGGTATCGCGAAGATTTTCCTATACAAAACTCAGCTGATCTTCAAATTTATACCTTCAGCACCAAATCGGTATTAATTATCAGACAAGTTTTTATGGAAGACTCTGGTGTCTTTTCTGTTATCGCTGAGAATAGAGGAGGAAAAGCCAAATGTAGTGCCAATTTAGTCGTAGAGGAACGCAGAAGGCAGCCAGGACGAGGTGGTGCGGTACCACCCAGTTTCTTATCCACAATCCAATCCGCTTCTGTTGCTACCGGACAACTCGCTAGATTCGACGCCAAAATTACCGGCACTAAACCTCTGGATGTTTATTGGCTCAAGGTAAAATACATATGTGTGCTATAAACTTACCGGTTCGATTGATTTTATACATAGTGCATAGTAAATAGAAAATTTAAATTAATTTACGTTTGAATCTTTTTTATTATAGAACGGCAAAAAGATAATAGCGGATATCCGTTATAAAACTTTGGAAGAAGACAATATTTATACACTTTTGATTCTGGAGACAGTACCAGAGGATATTGGCAAATATGAATGTGTTGCGATTAACAGTGCTGGAGAAGCGCGTTGCGAAGCGGAATGTACTGTTCGCGGACCTCAATCTCCAACAAAGGTCGCAAAACCTACAACGCCAACAGTAGAAAAAGCGCCAACTGTTCTGGAGCCATTAAGAGATCAAACTATTAAGGAAGGAACTTCAGTCGCTTTCGCCTGTAGAATCGCAGGAAAACCTATTCCCACCATACAGTGGAAGAAAGCTGATAAGGTATATAATAATAGCTACAATAAAATAACTTTTACACAATGCATTTTTCGAATAATTTCATTCGCGAATGCTTACATTATTTGTGTAGGTAATCAAGCCGTCGAAGTATTTTCAAATGCAAAAAGAAGGCGATTTCTGTACTTTGAGGATTTCTGAAGCCTTTCCCGAAGATGAAGGTGTTTATAAATGTATTGCTATAAACCCTGCTGGTGAGGTCACAACGTCTGCCAATCTCAGAGTTCTCGGTAAGACAAAAAAAATTCAAATTCAATATTTTTTAAAATTTTTTCTCAACGCCATAAAATAAATTTAAAGAAATAAAAAGTTCAAATTCGATCTTTCTAAATTTTTTATTAACGACATTAACGACTTTTCTGCATTTTCAATTAGCGCCCGACACAACTGATGTCCTGGCAAAATTGACTCCTTTGAAGGATCAAATAGTGATAGAGGGACAACCAGCTCAATTTAAAACTCAAGTGAGTCCGGCAAAGCCTAAGCCAACGATTCAGTGGTATCGAGAGGGTGCCTTAATCCCACAATCACCAGACTTTCAGGTAAATATTTTGCCATTATTCTTTCATGAAACATCGAAGGGAATTTCATGTTTAGACGTGATATTCAGGGAAAACATGGCATATCATTTTCAGATGATTTATGAAGGGAACAATGCGGTGCTACTGATAGCAACTACCTACGAGGAGGATACTGGCACCTTCACTTGCCGCGCTACAACCTCAGCCGGTACCGTAGAAACATCTGCCAAACTCATCGTCAAAAGTAAGAACTGAATAAAAGATATAGAATCGATTGCTAACATGACACACGATTGTTCTTATATTATACTCCAAGAACTGCCGGAGACAAATACTCGAGACGTATACTTAACGGAGACGTATAATCGAGACAGTAGCATGACAAATCAATTAACAAATTAATAATAATAGTGAATTGTTTATTAAATCTTGGAAAAGATTATATTCTAATTTTTTCAGTTTGTTTGTACTTCTTGCTGTACATTGATTAAATTGGTAATAATCTCGTGGGAATTATAGATTATCATTTTCAAGATTTCAAAAGAATTAGTTGCTTTTCAATGGCGCATGATATAGCAAAATAAATATAAAACGGATGTTGATGTAAAAAGATCATTGAATTAAAAAATTTTACACCATCGCAATTGATCATTGCTAATGTATACATTAATTTCTGTCTAATGTGTTTATTGCGACTAACGTCTTTACATCGCATCGTCTCAAAATCTTACAACGTCTCCGCGCAGCGCGATTCGCCGTAAATATCCACCCGTATTTTTACTTTTGTGCTTTATTGTTACCTTCCTTGAAAGAACGTAACCTACCGACCTAGCTAGATTTCTCAACTTCCATCTCAAACAGTGGCGTTTTTTCGTTATGCAACCAGAAGCAACGGCTAAGACTATCTTCGTCTTATGATTCCTGAAGACGAAGATAGCCTTAGCTGTGGTAGCTTCTGGTTGGATAACGAAGAAACGTCCCAGATCTCCTGTAATTAAAAATGACGTGCGCGCCCGGAGAGTTTGTGTACTAATTATTATCATATTTTGAGAATAGTTGAGCGAGTGAAACGAGGAATAGTTAATAACAATAAGTTATTATTAAGGAGCTTATTCAGGTTGCATTATAAAACTACAAATTTCGCGCGCAAAAAATAAATACTCAAAAATATCAAGACACTTAAGTAAGAAAGTCACGAAGGTAATATTGAAATTGAGGTGCTGTAAAAGTAAAAGTAAAATAAAAATAAAAATCGAAACTGTTTGTAATGTAATCGGTCGGAGTAAGCGCGATTATTTTTTAAGATCAGTGCAATGTAGACGATTGATGGAGTGAAACGTCGTTGTCCACTTGTATTGCCAATATCTTGATTTGTTTCTTAGGATAAAAATCATGTTCGCAGCCTTTTCGCAAAGAATACTATAACTTTATAAGTAGACTCAAAATTTGGAATTTTGCCCGATGTTAATCAATATGGATAAAAACAAAAGAAAAATAGCAATGCAGCTGAGTTGAATATACGTAACTCGTTTACTCGTTCGCTGTATAATTTTGATGTTCATTATAAAAAGTATATCGTAAAAAATATATATATATTTACATACACATATTACACAGTTTTCTCACTATATGGTATATGTACGCCCACACTTTACGATTATACATATATGTATGTATATATATATATATATACATATTCATTTATTAAAGAATTTACAATGACACATAAAAATATCGTCCAACGTCCTACTAATCAATTATTTATTATTGTACAATGAAAGTCGCAATAAAACCAAATGTTCTAAATATGTCCAAGTCTCGTTTGTTGTCGTTTCGACAATCATCGCCTCAATTATTAATATGTCTCAATTATTAATCTCTATCGTGAATGATTTTAACGTGAACGATTTTAACGTGATCCTCAATAGAAAAATCTTTGAAGCAATTGTAGTTTCCAGTTCAATATGATGTAAAACATATGTAAAATTTATATAATTATGTAAAAAATTGACATATTTTATTAATATACAATTATTTATAATTGTATATAAAATATGTCCATGTATATAACATTTTTTCTCGGGATTTTAAGGAACAAATAATTGAAAGGAAAGTTTCACAATAGAACAAAAATTTCCAATTTATCCTTGATTAAATATTACCGAAGCACTATACTCATATACAGTAATTAATACATAATGTATATATATATACATATATATAATAATAATAATTTATATTAGCTTTTTCGTGCAAAAAACATTTCAAGTGAAAAGCAAATGCAGTGCCGTGTGCACATCAAGCAAGGCCCTTTTCTTAGGTTATTTTTGAGCACGTGATGTGTATTACATTACCTGGCTATATTTGGCCGCTGGCTCAGAGCTCCGCAAAGATTCGTCGACCACGTTGCTTTAAATTGTGCTTATAAAATCTATTTTTAAAAAACAGATATATAATCTATTATTAGTCTACTTCATATTTTAAATATTTTTGCTTTTTACTATTACTTAATAAAATTAAAAATTTGTAATAATTTATTATTCATTATAATTATATTATACATTATATTATAATAATAAATTTTATGTGTATCTTAAAATGCATCACGTGCTTGCAGATGTATGCTTCCAAAAACTTTAAACTGTAAATATATTGCAGCGTATTACATGTATTGCTAAAATCTTATTATTTACAAACTTACATTATATATATATGTATACATATATACATATATACACATATATTTTTTAAATTCGACATAAATAATTTTAAATATTAATTCTTTGTGACCAGCGAGTCGTTAGATATTTATTCAGATATTGAAATAGATAGAAATGTTAAATATCGAATCAAACAAATATATTTCATAAAACTTCAATTTCCATTTTTAACTATCTTGAAATTATTTGGAAATGTGAAGAGATATTCTCAAACTGCACGGTCTATTCTCCGTGTCCTGAACATGATTCACAGACAATGTGCATTAAAAAAATACATGTGATTCTTAATGAATTTTAAACGACCTTGAAGATGGAACGACAGTACTTTCCAAGAGAACAAATGGACATCTGATTCATCAAGAAGAAATTCTTTTCTGTGGTCCATATTTATATCTTTGATTCTAAATCGCCACCTCCGTTTGATGCTTCGTCAACACAGTAATTTCGAAGAAAGTTGGCAGAGGTAGTTGACTATTTTGGCTCCGTCTCGAGCCAGCTGCTAGTGATTCAGTCATGCCAGGAATAATACGGAGAAGAGCGTGTCAGCGTACTCTACAAAACGAGTAAAAATTATTTTTAGTAAATCAGCAACTTCAAGATATACTAACAGACTACGTTGCAAATGTCTAATACAACAAACTGTTAATGGTGTCTATTACAATGCAATCGTATTTATTATTAATGCAATCGAAATATTTTATGGAAAAAATATAAATCAATAATAGATCAAATTCTTCAATTGTTCTTGCACAATTTGGTAATAGAATTCTATTAAATAATTATCGAAATAAAAATTAAGCTTGAATCAAAAGAATCCTTTGTTATTCATTTGAAGTTTTTCGATTTATCTGTGAAATTGAAACAAAAAATAAAACATTTATTTACAATTAAATAGTACAGCGCCATAAACTGAGAATATGACATGTAGCAATTTATATGTATTAATTTAATTATATAACACACTTTTTGAAAAATATTTATATAAAATTTAATTTTTTAAATTAATATAAGTTTATTGAACAATGAAAATAGTCACGTACTTAAATGCGCGCGCGCACGCACGCACGCACGCACACACACACACACACACACACACACGCGCGCGCGCGCATATATATATGTGTGTATAAACATATAATCATAAAATTTATAGGACAAGATGTATAGAAGTAAAAGCAAATATGTATCTCTGTCTATCTCTTTTTTATTTTGAAAATCCAATTTTACAATTCGCCTAATAAACTGTTATTGTGCAGAAAATGGTAGATCCCTGTTCTTATATTCACTCACTTTTATCTACGTCTGCATTCACTCATATATAAGTATAGTTTTTCAAACTTCCGATTATAATATTAAACTACAGATTGATAACCGTTTTTCCAAAATGAAATATCATAGCTTTCTCAGTAATCTCTTATATCACAAGTCAATAATTAAATAATAACTTCACACACATTTTAACTAAATGGGTGAGAAAGAGACGAATAAGAAAAGCGCTTTTTTGTTTGTATATTTTGGAAACGGCATTAAAATATACGTTAAAAGACAGATTATATGAACACAAAATACTAAATATTTCTGTGCATATGAGATATTTGCTTGACAACTGTATGCACATGTGTATAAATTATTGAACATGTGTATAAATTGTTCACTGTACGATATAGCACGATTTGTGTAAATATTTTAAATGTATTACTTCACAACAGCAAAATGGATTATCCAGTTCGAATATAACTTCATTTCGATTAATCACATGAAAGAAAGAAATTTCTAGAGATAACGAAGATGTACTTGTCGATGATCTCTTTCTTTCAAATATCATTTCTGATTCACTTCACTGAACAATCACTATGGTATCACTGTGAGAAGGGAGACGACGATTTTGCCCAGTTTTCCTTCGTTCCTTCGTCTTCGACTTCCAACTGATTACTATTACGACTAGATGTAGCATGAAATAGGGACGTGCATCTTATACGTCAAGGATCCCCACCGAGTTACTCCGCGGGAGACTACTTTAGAGAAACTCATGAACAACGCGAATTTTACGGATTACAAAGCTACAAGCGAACGCTTCGACTCGCGCGATTATATTTAATAAAATATCTATTATTCGTAACTTCTTGATATATCTTCCAAAATATTTCCTCGTATATATCATATAGATTAAAAAAAAATGATATCGCTGCAACATCATAACGTCGAAATAGTATTGCATTTTATTGCATTTCGGAGAAGAAATTCCCACGTAGTCAAGTCACAAAGGACAAGCTCTTTAGACTATTTAAAAATTACTTAAAGAATGTTGTAGATCCATGCGTTTTATATTTTGCTATAGACATTTTATAACGTTTATATTCTACATACAATTGTTAACATGTTTGACTGACGTCGTTACTAAACTTTGTTTCCTAATATTGTCACTTTAAGTAACTTTCATATAAATCTATATCTATACAAATATATGAGTGTGTATGTGTGTTAAGTTTAATGTTCTTTGTTAACAAAATGTAATTAAAAGGTTTATGCTCTTCTACAACTTCTTATTTCATTAATAGTCGCAACTATCACAAAACAACGAATGTTTTTATTGCTGATGATATTTGTCCATAAAAAGGCAGATATCACAAAAAAATAGATGTTCAGTTAAATACAATCTTTTACGAATCATATATTGTGTATTAATAACTCACAAATAATTCACTTTTTCAAGATTGGTTATCTAGCAAAATATTTTGATTTCTCTATCTTGAAAAGTTAATTCAGTCAAAATCCATTCCTTGTTTTTCAGTGATTATAAAATATTTATATAATTAATTTTATGATGTTAAAGGATTGATAAATTATCATGAATTTATAAATGGATTTTTCCTTAACTTAATTTAATATCATGGTGTAAATAAAACTTTCTCTTAATTTAATTTTAATACATATGATGTGAAACAAATATTAAAAAACGTTCATATCTATTTAAAACAATTTTGCATAACTTGCAGAGAGAAAAGAAGCCTATTACGCGGTTCCCGCGGAGACGGGTGCCAGTGTCGAAATAGATGCGAAACTTCATCAAGATTTGAAGGAAAATGTAATTCTGAGATCTTTACCTCTCAACGAAAATGATTCACCATTTGAAGTACAACTTCAACCTGCTGATGAATCGTTGCCTTGGCGAAGAGGACGTGTTCTATCCCTACCTCGAACTTATGATTCACTTCCATGGCGGAAAGTACAATCAAGAGATTCTTCACTGGATAAGCTCCAAGCTTTCGAGAGTCAAATAAAACCATGGACCGAAGAAGAAGTAATTTTGAAAAAAACTCCCAAGGTTACCAAGGATGTAACGACAGAAAGGTTAGAAGAAGTTGAGTTACGACCGACGAAGATTGAAAAAAAAGACATCCACGGATTTAATATAGAAACAATTAAGTTGAAATCCGTACCTAAGGAGGCAACAGATAAAATTATAACAACCGAAGAATATGCTAGCGACAATATTACGACTGAACTTTATAAGGAGCAAGAGGATAATACTGTGTCAAAAACATCACGTCGTTTAGATGAAACTTTGTCGAAAAAAGAGAAACAGGAGAAACCAAGATCATGGTCGGAGGAACAAATTGTTTTAAAGAAAATGACACCAAAGACGAAAATAACTTCCGAATTGGACGTAGAAAAAATAAATTTTCTTGAACAAGAGGACACTTCTTTGCTTACAATTGTAAAGGACGCAGAAATGCAAAAATTAAAAAAAGAAAAGTCTATCACAGAGAAGGAAGAACAATCCAAACCTTGGACGGAGGAAAGAATCGCTTTGAAAAAGGCAAAACCGGAAAGAAAGGAAATACCCAAGGAAATTCTCGAAACCGTTTCATTGAAACCTTCGCAAATAGTAAAGAAAGATCTTGTGGAATCAACATTAGATAAGGCAAATCTAAAACCAATTTCAAAAGAAGAAGTTGAAGCAATTTCAATAATTACGCGAATTGATGTCACTACAGACAAAAAAGAGAGAAGAGCAAGCAAAGACGTGGATAAAACAATCATAGATAAGGAAGATAAGACAAAACCATGGACAGAAGAAAAAATTATTTTGAAAAAATCTAAACCTATGCAAAAAGAAACTGAAAAAGAAATGATAGAAACGGTAAAATTAAAGCCATCTAAGTTTATTAAATCAATATCTCCAAAATCAGATTTGGAAAAAATAAATTTGAAACCTGTCATGAAAGAAAAGGAAAATATTAGAGAAATCGGTAAAAGTGCTGAATACGTTGAACAAGAAGATACTACATTACTTCAAATTTCAACTGAGATGTACGATGATATTAAGTTAAAATCAGATACAAGAAAAAAGCTAGTACGAAAAGAAAAACATAACGATGAAGACATTACGGTATATAAAGAGAAAGAAGATACTACTTTGCTTAAAGTTATGTCAGAGCAGGAAACCAATATTCATAAAAAGATAAAGAAGCAAGAGGAAGTGCCACAGTCAAAGACATGGATGGAAGAAAAAATAACCTTAAAAAGGACAAAACCGGAACAGAAAGAAGTATATAACGAAACTCTTGAGGAAGTATCATTAAAGCCAACATCAAGGTCAGACAAAGTAATATTAAAGAAAGAATTAGAGAAAGTAGATTTGAAACACATCAAAATAAAAGGTATAGATTTGACTGGAGTCAAACAGCAAAAAAACGTACCATATCATGAAGAAGAAGATAAAATAATTATAGAAATGGCCAAAGACGTTGAGTCTATTAAAAAAGTGAACAGTGAGAAAAAATCTAAAAGTATACCATATATGGAAAAGGAAGACACTACAATCCTTAACATCGATAGAACTGACAATATAATTGAAAAATCTAAAAAAGAAGAGGTACCATGGGTTAGAGGTAAAAAAGCAAAAGAAAAAAAAGAAATTGAGGAAACAAAAACATCTCAAATAATTAAACTTGAAGTTAAACTGGAAGAAGATGAACCTACGGAAATTTCCGAAGTTCCATGGCGCCGTAAATTAAAATCTTCAATTCAAAAAACGACTTCGGAAATCGAATCTGATAAAACAACATTTGACATTAAAGAACCATCCGAAGTAACATGGCAAAAATCTAAAAAAAGTAAAACAACGAAAACTATTAAAGAAAAACCTCAAATTGAAGATTTCACATCTGTTGTACTGAAACCGACAAAATGGCACGAAAATCCTGAAGAGCAAAAATCGATACAAGAAATTACACTACATCCAGCAAAACGATTACTTAAAGAAAAAGAAGTGTCAGAAGATATCACGCATACACCAGTGACAAAGGAAACACCCAAATCAGAAGCTTCACCTGAAAAAATCGGTGAAGCCATTAATAGAGACATATTTAGCAAGAAAATAGATGTACCATGGAGACGTGCAAAGAAATTAACACCAACTGAACAGAAATCCGAAGATTTAGAATTAAAATCTACTAAGAAAATAATAAAACCAGAGGAAGAACAATCTGAGGAAGTAATATTGAAACATGTCAGAAAACTTCCAAAAGAGGAAGAATCAAAACATGAAATCACTTTGAAACCATTACAAAAGGAAAAAGTTGAAGAGAAACCGCAGCAGATCCGATTAAAGCCAGTGAAGAAGATGGACAAATCTGAAGAGCAGAAACCAGAGAAAATTGTATTGAAACCTGTTAGAAAACTTCCTAAAGACGAAGAATCAAAGGAGGAAATCACTTTGAAACCAGTGGAAAAGAAAAAAGTTGAAGAAACACCGGAGGAGATCCGATTGAAGCCAGTGAAGAAGATGGACAAATCTGAAGAGCAGAAACCAGAGAAAATTGTATTGAAACCTGTTAGAAAACTTCCTAAAGACGAAGAATCGAAAGAAGAAATCACTTTGGAACCAGTGGAAAAGGAAAAAGTTGAAGAAACACCGGAGGAGATCCGATTGAAGCCAGTGAAAAAGATGGACAAACCCGAAGAGCCGAAACTAGAGAAAATTGTATTGAAGCCTGTTAGAAAACTTCCTAAAGACGAAGAATCAAGGAAGCAAATCACTTTGAAACCAGTGGAAAAGGAAAAAGTTGAAGAAACACCGGAGGAAATCCGATTGAAGCCAGTGAAGAAGATGGACAAACCCGAAGAGTTGAAACCAGAGGAAATTGTATTGAAACCTGTTAGAAAGCTTTCTAAAGATGAAGAATCAAAGGAAAGCATTAGTTTGAGACCAGTGGGAAAGGAAAAAATTGAAGAAACACCGGAGGAGATCCGACTGAAGCCAGTGAAGAAGATGGACAAATCCGAAGAGCCGAAACTAGAGAAAATTGTATTAAAGCCTGTTAGAAAACTTCCTAAAGACGAAGAATCAAAGAAGGAAATCACTTTGAAACCAGTGGAAAAGGAAAAAGTTGAAGAAACACCGGAGGAGATCCGATTGAAGCCAGTGAAGAAGATGGACAAATCCGAAGAGCCGAAACTAGAGAAAATTGTATTGAAGCCTGTTAGAAAACTTCCTAAAGACGAAGAATCAAAGGAGGAAATCACTTTGAAACCAGTGGAAAAGGAAAAAGTTGAAGAAACACCGGAGGAGATCCGATTGATGCCATTGAAGAAGATGGACAAACCCGAAGAGCCAAAACCAGACAAAATTGTATTGAAACCTGTTGGAAAACTTCCTAAAGATGAAGAATCAAAGGAGAAAATCACTTTGAAACCAGTAGAAAAGGAAAAAGTTGAAGAAACACCTGAGGAGATCCGATTGAAGCCAGTGAAGAAGATGGACAAACCCGAAGAGACAAAACCAGAGAAAATTGTATTGAAGCCTGTTAAAAAACTTCCTAAAGACGAAGAATCAAAGGAGGAAATCACTTTGAAACCAGTGGAAAAGGAAAAAGTTGAAGAAACACTGGAGGAG
>NW_017257420.1:70036-70290 GCF_001594055.1 Mycetomoellerius zeteki | reverse complement strand
ATTGAAACCTGTTAGAAAACTTCCTAAAGATGAAGAATCAAAGGAGAAAATCACTTTGAAACCAGTGGAAAAGGAAAAAGTTGAAGAAACACCGGAGGATATCCGATTGAAGCCAGTGAAAAAGATGGACAAACTTGAAGAGCCAAAACCAGAGAAGGTTGTATTGAAATCTCTTAGAAAACTTCCTAAAGACGAAGAATCGAAAGAAGAAATCACTTTGAAACCAGTGGAAAAGGAAAAAGTTGAAGAAACAC
>NW_017257420.1:28570-69505 GCF_001594055.1 Mycetomoellerius zeteki | reverse complement strand
CCGAAGAGCCGAAACCAGAGAAAATTGTATTGAAGCCTGTTAGAAAACTTCCTAAAGACGAAGAATCAAAGGAGGAAATCACTTTGAAACCAGTGGAAAAGGAAAAAGTTGAAGAAACGCCGGAAGAGGTCCGATTGAAACCAGTGAAAAAGATGGACAAACCCGAAGAGCCGAAACCAGAGAAAATTGTATTGAAACCTGTTAGAAAGCTTTCTAAAGACAAAGAATCAAAGGAAAGCATTAGTTTGAGACCAGTGGAAAAGGAAAAAGTTGAACAAAAAGCGGAGGAGATCCGATTGAAGCCAGTGAAGAAGATGGACAAACCCGAAGAGCCGAAACCAGAGAAAATTGTATTGAAGCCTGTTAGAAAACTGTCTAAAGACGAAGAATCGAAAGAAGAAATTACTTTGAAATCAGTGGAAAAAGAAAAAGTTGAAGAAATACTGGAGGAGATCCGTTTGAAGCCAGTGAAAAAGATAGACAAATCCGAAGAGCCAAAACCGGAGCAAGTTGTATTGAAACCTGTTAGAAAGCTTGCCAAAGAAGAAGAATCGAAGGAGCAAATTACTTTGAAATCAGTGGAAAAGGAAGAACCCGAAGACATAAAGTTACAACCAGTATCTGAAATGCTAACAGAAATTATAGAGGAAAAATCCAAAGATAAGGAGCCAACAGAAATAATCGAAACTCCTTGGCGACGTAAGCGAACAAAGAAAGTTGTTGATTTTAAGGATGAAGTAACAATAGTGTCTATTGATCAAGAAGAATCTGTTATAGACGTTTGTGAAGAAAAAGAGGCAATAATAATTACAACTGAAGATAGTCAGGATCTATTTGAACGAAAGATGGAACCTACGCCATCGTTTAAAGAAGATAAGCTAACAGACGAAGTGATTACAAGTGAAGTTTCATGGAGAAAGAAGAAACAAATACATTTAAAAACAGAAGAAGAGAAAGAAATTGTTGTGTTGAAACCAATTGGAGAAGTGGAAAAGTCAGAGCTAAAAATTAAACAACCTGAAGAACATGTATTAGCTTTTATAGAAGATAAAAAATTACCTGATGAAATGTACGAAGAAGACAAAGTTTTCGAATTAAAATCCGTAAAGCTTACGGAGCAAATAGCAGAAATTTCAGAAGGGAAAGATGAAATCATTACTGAATCAGTTGTAACAAAATCTAAGGTAAAAGAAAAAGTGCCCGAAAGAATCACTTCTAATATTATCGAAGAAGAAGCTGCCAAGTTACAAATTAAAGCAGATATCACACAAATAGAAGACCGTAAGAGAAAACGTAGACAACGTACTCAGGTTGATATATCAGTTACAGATAAAGACAAAACGATTGCTCCAAGATTTATTCAAAAATTACAACCTGTTATCGCTGAGTTGAAAAAACCTGCCCAATTTACATGTACTGTTATAGGAAATCCATTGCCTGAAATTTCTTGGTATAAAAATGAGCAAGAACTCCATGCTAGCGAAAAGTATACTATGACTATATTTGAGACAACGGCAACCTTAGAAATTACAAACGTTAAAGAAGAAGACGCTGGAATATATTCTTGTAGAGCATCTAATCCAGCTGGCGTGGCAACATCCACTGTCAACCTTGTGATATTCGGTAATAATAATATATATGAATTGTTTAATTTTCATGATTTGGATTTATTTTAATATCTACTTAGTTGTTTAATATTTTTATTTGCCCTATTAAATTTCTTTTATTTCTAGATATAGGAATATTGTGAGATATATAATCCTTATAATCTTTTCGTAAAATTAGATAGGCACATCCTTTACTATACAAATACTTAAACGTCATCATCATTTATACATATATTGATAACTTTTAAATATATCAATAACTTTTAAAATAAGAAGTAACATCCATATATAAATATAAATAGATTAACAATGATTTACGGGATAACTAATATAAAGTAGATATATGTGTGACATACGTTAATTATAAACATTAAATATCTCATATTTTCAAGAATACATGATATTTATCCTTTCAGAAAAAGAAGAAGAAGGCATAGCACCGCATTTCTCAACGCCTATTAAACCGTTAATGATTGAAGAGCATACACCTGCCTTATTAGAATGTGTTGTAACCGGTATGCCAATACCTGAAGTGAAATGGTATCGCGACGAAAAAGAAGTAGAACTAAATGAAAGAACGAAGATAACTTTCAACCCAACTACTGGAGAAGCTAAACTGCAAATTTTAGAACCAATGCCCGAAGATGAAACAATTTATCGTGTTCGTGCTATAAATAAATATGGCCGCGCTGAATGCAGAGCTAATTTAGTGATCAGTAACATCATTAAAGTGAGCAAACCAGTTGTTCTCAGAGCACCGCGAATTACACGACCTTTGCCCGCTTTAATAATTGAACGCGGAAAGTGTCTGAAATTTCTAGCTGATTTTGATGGCATACCGAAACCAGAAGTCAAGTGGTTCCGCAATGGTATTGAAATTACACCGACTAACAAATGCAAAATAGACATTTATGAAAGTACAACCGAATTAAATATAATAGAAGCAACAAACAAAGATAGCGGCAAGTATGAGATAAGAGTTCAGAATAAAGTCGGTGAAGCGAGAAGCTCGAGTTCTGTTACTGTTAAAGAACACAAAGACACTATGAGCGAAGTAAAAGCACCAATGTTTGTGGAACCCATTCAGCCTCAAATTGTTGCAGAAGGAGAAGTTGTTATCATGGACATACGAGTGGAATCATATCCAGCAGCATCTTTTCAGTGGTTCCATGAAAGCAAGCCTCTTGAGGTATTTTTTCTAATTTCTGTGCTTGTTTAAAATAAACCTTTAATTCTTACATGTAACGGTATATTATCCAAAATTTCATAAAATTAATAAAAGACATAATTTGTTGCAGTCGACACCACAAGTAAGAA
Source organism: Mycetomoellerius zeteki (assembly GCF_001594055.1). Classification (NCBI taxonomy): domain Eukaryota; kingdom Metazoa; phylum Arthropoda; class Insecta; order Hymenoptera; family Formicidae; genus Mycetomoellerius; species Mycetomoellerius zeteki. The sequence goes on along the minus strand of NW_017257420.1, from coordinate 66,581 downwards.
TTGTGACTCAAGAAAATCGATCGATCTTAATGGTGAAAGAAGTCACATCAGAATTTGCTGGCAATTACACATGTCGTGCTGAAAATGTTGGTGGCTCTGTTACTTGTACAGCCACCGTTAATTTGATGGAAATAACATGGGAAGAAGCAATTGAATTAGTCTCACCGACATTCGTAAAGAGATTATCACCTGTAAAAGTTATGGACGGTGAGAGTGTTAATTTGATCTGCGTCGTTGAAGGGAAACCAACACCCAGAGTAGAATGGTATCACAACGACATGCCAATTAAAGAAGGAAAAGAAATTACAATTATTCAGGATATGGAGGGTGTCTGTAGTTTAGCTATTACTGAAGTATTCCCGGAAGATGCTGGAGAATATACCTGTCGTGCTGTGAATCCTGTTGGCGAAGCTGTCTGCATGTCAACGCTCATTGTTGAAGGTATATTATTTGACGCAAACAGCTATGGTTTTAAATGACTGTCTATTTTATAAAATTTACTTTTAGCGTACGAGTATGTGCCGGATTCTGAAATTGCATCTTCAATAGTCGCGACATCTCTTACCACAGGACAGAGTGGATCAGAAGAAGACCTTCTATCTCCGAAAGTACAAAATTTAACATATCCAACAATATATCCTATAAAATTATGCTTACAAGGGAACCTCTCGAGGTGATAAATTCTGATTTTAATGAAACTTCGTGAACTTGTAGCTTACATAAAGAGATGAATTTAGAAAATATCAGTTGCGGCCCAAAAACGATTTGAAGGGATGAAATCACCCCTAACGTATATAGCGGTTTTCAGCTTTTTCCGTTATATCTCGAAAAATATTTGAGATATAAAAAAATGTTTTATACAAAAGTTTTACAACAAAATCCGCTGTATTCATTCGCGTTTTTAGAACAATTATTTACCAATTTTTTGTCAAAATTTTCGAAAAAAAAATTGTTAAATAATTATTCTAAAAAAATATCATTGACGTGAGTAAATAAAGGTAATTTTATTGTAAAACTTTTGTATAAAACATTTTTTTTATATCTCGAATAGTTTTCGAGATATAGCGGAGAAAGCTGAAAATCGCTTCACACAAGAGGCCTGATTTCATCCTTCAAACTCTATGATGGCAGTAATTTTCAAAACTTTTTAAAAAAATTATTATTTTTAAAGATATTCATGATAGATAGAGGTAATTCTATTATGAAGCTACTTGCAAGTAAATGTCTATAATGAAAATGATAAAATGCTATCATTTCCACACCACCTGTCATGAGGTAGATAGCATGGTGCGCTTTTTTTATAGTGGTGTCCCCAGTAGACCTATTCCACTCTAATTTTTTTATGCACGAATTATTCCAAATGCCGTCATTCCTCCGTTGATTACTTTGGAACATTAAAAAATTGATATTTAAAAAGATTTATTATTATTATAAAAAGATATATTATTATTATTACATAAAAATATATTCCGGCGAGTAATATTAAAAAAATATTTATTAAAATATTGTGAAATTACAACATCCTTCTCCTCATTTTCCTCAATATGTCACTAATTTAATAATGCACAGTTAAATAATTTAACTCAAGAAGATGTTTTAATTTGACTCTAATTTATTTACTTACATACGTCAATGTGAACGTTGCTTATGTTGAAATTAACTACAGAAATGAATTGATTAACATTTTGATACACATGGAAGTAAAAAGATAATAAAATGTTATTTAACTCAAGAAACTCGGGGTTGCCATTGCTCCTTTGATATCTAACAGTGATGAGTTACCGTACCATATATTTCCTGTAATGTATAACCACATTTTTTGTTATAAAGAGCAATGAATGTATTTATTATAAATTTTAAAACTACTTATTAATCTCGTTATTAATACTAACATGATTATTATATGACAAAATGTTCGCAATTATGATATTCTTCAAAAAAATGCTGCATACAAAAATATTGCTTGCATCAAGAACATCGTATTACAGCAGGTGCACCACATATGGAGCAGCGAGGTATTTCTTGAATATCCTTTCCGTTGAAACAAAAATCTACTGGAGTTTCGAATTGTGGCGGCCGTTCTTCGATGTATCCACTCTTATACCAGGCATATTTAAAAAGATTATGAAATCTCGGAGAAGATAGTTGTATGTGCGTTTAAGATTGTAATTTGATGATATTATTTCTCAAATGTAAATTAATATCATAATTTAATAATAAAATTTAATAAAAATGACGCTACTGTCGCTTGATTAATAATATTAATCAAGCACATACATCATATGTGATATAAAAATGACACTACTGTCCCGTTAATTAAAAATATTAATCAAGCACGTACATCATATGTGATATAAAAATGACGCAACTGTCGCTTGAATATTTTTGTATGCAACATTTTTTTGAAGAATATCATAATTGCGAACATTTTGTCATATAATAATCATGTTAGTATTAATAACGAGATTAATAAGTAGTTTTAAAATTTATAATAAATACATTCATTGCTCTTTATAACAAAAAATGTGGTTATACATTACAGGAAATATATGGTACCGTAACTCATCACTGTTAGATATCAAAGGAGCAATGGCAACCCCGAGTTTCTTGAGTTAAATAACATTTTATTATCTTTTTACTTCCATGTGTATCAAAATGTTAATCAATTCATTTCTGTAGTTAATTTCAACATAAGCAACGTTCACATTGACGTATGTAAGTAAATAAATTAGAGTCAAATTAAAACATCTTCTTGAGTTAAATTATTTAACTGTGCATTATTAAATTAGTGACATATTGAGGAAAATGAGGAGAAGGATGTTGTAATTTCACAATATTTTAATAAATATTTTTTTAATATTACTCGCCGGAATATATTTTTATGTAATAATAATAATATATCTTTTTATAATAATAATAAATCTTTTTAAATATCAATTTTTTAATGTTCCAAAGTAATCAACGGAGGAATGACGGCATTTGGAATAATTCGTGCATAAAAAAATTAGAGTGGAATAGGTCTACTGGGGACACCACTATAAAAAAAGCGCACCATGCTATCTACCTCATGACAGGTGGTGTGGAAATGATAGCATTTTATCATTTTCATTATAGACATTTACTTGCAAGTAGCTTCATAATAGAATTACCTCTATCTATCATGAATATCTTTAAAAATAATAATTTTTTTAAAAAGTTTTGAAAATTACTGCCATCATAGAGTTTGAAGGATGAAATCAGGCCTCTTGTGTGAAGCGATTTTCAGCTTTCTCCGCTATATCTCGAAAACTATTCGAGATATAAAAAAAATGTTTTATACAAAAGTTTTACAATAAAATTACCTTTATTTACTCACGTCAATGATATTTTTTTAGAATAATTATTTAACAATTTTTTTTTCGAAAATTTTGACAAAAAATTGGTAAATAATTGTTCTAAAAACGCGAATGAATACAGCGGATTTTGTTGTAAAACTTTTGTATAAAACATTTTTTTATATCTCAAATATTTTTCGAGATATAACGGAAAAAGCTGAAAACCGCTATATACGTTAGGGGTGATTTCATCCCTTCAAATCGTTTTTGGGCCGCAACTGATATTTTCTAAATTCATCTCTTTATGTAAGCTACAAGTTCACGAAGTTTCATTAAAATCAGAATTTATCACCTCGAGAGATTCCCTTGTTAGTGTAATATTAGATATTGAAATTAATTTTGACTTTAGGAAACTCCTATCTTCGACACTGATATAGAAGAATCTGTACCAGAGATAATTAAGAAGCTTCCTCAGTTAGTTCCTACTAAAGATGGGGAATTAACTAGGTATGTTTAACACATTCAACGAATAATAATTATATCAAATACGAATTAATATGTACACCTGATAAAAAAGTTTATATATAATTATATATGTACATATATGCACATATAATTATACAGGGTCTTCAAAAAGTCTGGAAACGGTCGAATATTTCAAAAATGAAGCATTTTTGAGAAAAATGTTTCAGACAAAAATTGTAAGATTTAAAATAATGTATTTACTGATCTAATCAGTTTGACCTTGGGTGGCGTCGCCAAGGCCAGATCAAGGTCACGTCGATTTTTTTATACAGGATCTTCAAAAAGTCCGGAAACGGTCGAATATCTCGAAAATGAAGTATTTTTGAGAAAAATGTTTCAGACAAAAATTGTAAGATTTAAAATGATGTATTTACTGATCTAATCAGTTTGACCTTGGGTGGCGTCGCCAAGGCCAGATCAAGGTCACGTCGATTTTTTTAAATGGAAACCCCCTATTTTTCATTACATTTCTTGAAAAATCGGGTTATTGCCGTGTTTTTATCCATTGCTAATGTCAACGTTTCGTGAACCTTGCTGTTTACTTTATCAGGGCGAGGAGCACATTGATACTCCTCGCCCTGATCAGTGCGCGCTAATGAAAATAAAACATAAAGCGAGTGTCAATGAAGCGTTATATTGAAGTGTAAAGGAAGTGTAAGAGGGTATAGTAAAGAAAACTTAAACGACACTCATAAGAAGCGAAAATTGAAACATGGAATATAAAGGAAGCGTCAACTAAAAAAGTTAAAAAAGCATAAATAAAGCGTAGATAAATTCTTTGTCAAGCACGAGCAGAGTGTTAATTGATTGTAAACGGAGCGTCATTAGGCTGAATAGAGAACGTAAATGGAGCATCGTCGAGTCCTTAGATGAATGTGAATAAAATTTGATCGAGGTCCTTGGTAAGCAAATGATAATATTTTAAAATATTTTAGTTTAGTCCGGAAATATTTCGGTGCACAGTTCGTTAGATTACAATTGTGGTATATATGTCTAGTACATATATATCGTATTTAGTGATTCAAGATTGATTTATTTAAAGCATTTTAAGATCTAGCTTCGACCGTATAGAGCTCTTATTTATCGGTTGTGTCTCTCACATACGTGGTCTAAAAATGATATTATTATTTTAAAATATATTTCATTTATTCGGTAAACATCTAAAAAAAAGTATTATGCTTTTATCTTGGAGCCCTAGAGGTGTTGTGGAGTGTTTGGGAAACATTAATGAAAAAAAGTATTTAAAACGTGTAGGAAATGTGACAGATGTGTTTCGGGCACACTTTATAGAGTGTTTGGGGAGAGTTCGGGGAGCGTGTATGAATATTCAAAACCACTAAAAGTCAATGGAAAGTCGATGAAGTGTTTAAGAAGCGTTAAAATTCTTTGTTCACACTTCTTTGACGCTTCGATAAGCTTTACATTTTCACTAGGCTCCTTGCCCTAATGAAGTGAACGGCAAGATTCACGAAACGTTGGCATTAGCAATGGATAAAAACATGGCAATAATCCGCAAATCTTCTGGTATCTTTTCAGACATTATCCATATTGGCAAGCCGTTATGTATAAATCCCGAATTAGTTACTAAAAATATGTAACTATATTACCGTTACAATTACCAAAAAGAAAATAACGCAGTTACCAATAAAGTTATCAAAAAAGTTGTAACTGTAACTTCGTTACAAGTAACGAGTTACTTCCATTCCCTGTTTATAATTATATACATTTATATTTTTTTATCACGCACGCATATGTTATGTATATACTATGTGTTCATGTGTGACTGCCATTTTTGTTACGTATACAGATTGGAAGTAAAGGTGAAAGGCAAACCAAAACCGAAAGGAAAATGGTATAAAGAAGGAGTAGAAATAGTCTCATCACAAGAATTCCAAATTGAAGAATTTGAAGATGGTACATCAGTATTAACAATCGCCGAAACTTTCCCCGATGACACTGGTGAGATCACATTTGAAGCTTATAATCCACTCGGTGTATCAACTACAACTACGTATTTATCAGTAGAAGGTAATATCATTTTCTCTACAAATCTCAAAGGCTTTACTAATCTAGTTAAGTGTTAAGTCATATTCTTTTCAGCTGCGCTCTTCAATCGGAGAAGCGTCGAAGCTCTGTAGCATCCTAATAAAAAGCCCTTCATTATCCTATGTTCCTTACATCAACTACAACAAACACTTACAACATCCTCGACTACACTGTCTTTTGTCTTATTTTTTATATATTTCGAGCAAACCTCTTTGGTCTTGCCCAAATTCTTCTATCTAATTGCTAATAAAATAGGAAGGGTTTGGTATACATCCGTTATATCTTTCTTATATTCGTTTTATTGATTAGGTATACTCGGAACAAAAGAGTACAGAAAACCAGAGTGGGTTACACAGATGGAAGAAATGCAAGAGGCTTTAAAAGGTAAGAAACTCATGTAAAACTCATGTTTATCATTTGAACACGTTCAATTGCATGCCGCATGATGCAGAGTGCAGTTTCTCAAGAGACAGTCTGAATGACATTATGCATTAAGAAACAAGAGAGTTCAAAAAAAGTTAACTGTGACCAGCGACTTTTCAACAAAAACCTTTACCACCATTAACAATGATACCAAATTACTTTTTGATGACAAAGATGAAACTTCTTCAAAAGAATATTTTTTATACTCAAGGCAAGATACTCAGATTCTATGGATACTGACCAAAAAGTAATATTGCGATACAATATTCTTGGCAGATAGATGTTTCTTACAAGGAACAACCTCCAATAATATTTGATTCAGTAAGACAATTACAAGAGAAGAAGCAAGATAATGGACCTATTAAACATAAGTATTTTTCCTATATAACATTATTAGAAAATAAAAGAAATCCACATGTCAGTTTTGTACTTAGTAAAGTAGTAAAACACGATCTTGCTATCGAATACATTACGGGTATATTCCACTTGACGCTCGCAATGTTCATAGAATCATTTCATCCTTGTTGTTCATCAAATGTTAAAGAAGAATAAATAATACTCGCGAGTATTGTGAGCGCCAAATGAAACGCTCCTTATGTCGTCACTTAGTAATCGAACTGAAACACATGATGTACACTCTAAAATCTTTGAAGTGAAATTTATTGCTAAAGAATGACAACTGAACCAGCATTGAAAAGAAGTGGCTCAATTGTCAATTTTTAAGATTGAGATTTCATTCTTTATAGTTAGATTTCACTCCAAAGATTTTAGAGTATAAGAATACCAGCTGTGACAATCCCGAGGATGCGTAGTGGATGACCAAAGAAATTGACTTCAAATTCCGTAAGCCAATATAAAACTGCTATTAGAAATTCGTCACCACTCAGAAATTAGTCCCAAATTACATTCAGCCGCCATTATGCGCAATAGCACACCTTGCGATTCCTGTAATAAAGCATAAAGAATATAAAAAATTTGTAGTGAAAATATTAAATGTGTCAAAACAATTATCTCCTATCAAAAAAGATGCCAAAATAATGCTAAAAAAAAGTTATCGGTAAGTCGCTTTGCAATTATCTTTTAGCAATAAAGACATGTTTAAAAAAGCGAACAATTCGATATTTAACGAAAAGATCTCGATATATTGATAAAATGCAGAAAAAAGAAAATCATTCTCGATTTTTGTGAGTTCCCACTGTCAAAGTGCGGAAAAAAAATTTACGAATATATATAGTTCCACTCTGATAAACAGATAAATTCTCCAGAGACCCAAAAATTATCGTTATATTTACCATTAATCGAAAAAAAAACCATAATGCCAAACATGCATGATCAAAACACAAACTCGACACAAAGATATTTAAAAATTACATTCCCGAAAAACTTGTAGTTCAGTTGATTTCATTCATGACTATAAAAGAAAATATCAAATATATCCCAAGTCTAAGATTCCTGTTTCAAAATACTCCAAAGAGAGACAACTCGAGAATCATGAATCCACGGATATTTCCATTAGAGTTGAGAGAAATTGATCTGGAATCTTTCCAACAATTAAATATAGCGGATAGTCAAGAAGAATTACAAAAAATTTTGCTACTAAAAGTTAAGCGGCGGAAATTTTGGATTAGCGGATAATACATCTATATCTAATAGAGAATATTACATCAAAGATGAAAAAAGCATGATATCAGGTAGAATTCGTTTTAAGACTAACGATAGAGATGCATCATTTAGAAGTAACTGGTGTATGATTTTTCATTTGTGTTTATCTAATTAGACTACTGACAAGACGAGATTAATTCAAATAATCTTGGTGTTAAATACAGAATTTGGTAAGAAACTAATTAATTTAATGTATTTTTATTGTGAGTTTTTCATAACTGCAACTTCATAACATTTCAGCTACACAAGCTGTTCCACGATTTATCCAAGAAATAACGGACGTTTATACTAAAGAGGGAGATATCGCTTTGTTTGAATGTATCTACTCTGGTAATCCCAAACCAGGTAATTACTTACACATCGCAAAGATTTTTAAATTTAGTTATAAAATTGTTTTAATTAATTATTTCTTTAATTTATAGATGTTGTTTGGTATAAGAATGATAAGCTTATAATGAATACGAACAATGTAAAAATACGTATATTTGATAAAGAAAACAGAACTACTCTAACAATTAAGCAAACTACCAGAGAAGATGATGCCACGTATGTTTGTAAAGCTACCAATGAAATTGGTATGATAGTAACAAAAGCCAAACTTCATATTGATACTATCAGCGAATCATGGTTAATGCCGGATGACATCAAAGAAGAAGAAAAGCTGGATATAAAGCTTAAAAAACAAGAAGAGAAACCGCATAGAAAGAAGAAAACTGAATTAAAGAAGGCAAAGGAGATCAAGGAGAAAGTAAAAACTGAACGTCTCAAAATTGAGAAAGAAGAAATCCGCGAAGAGAAACTTATTCCGAAGGAACAGATAGAAGAAAAGTTAGTAATCCTCCATTTCATCTTGTTCAGTATATTCCAAAGTCTTTAATTTGTTCCGTTTTTAAATTATAATTTTTGCCGTTTGTACTTGCAGAAGAACTATCGATGTTGAAGAGACTCAACTATTAGAAACTACAGATTTCATAGAAGATAAACCCGAGGAGGTATTATAAGATGTTCAGTATAGTTACATCTCTTTCAGACTTTCGCGAACTACTATTTATCTTGTATTTACATTTTAGGTTTCTAGAGCACGAAGAATAGTACCGATCCAAGAACCAATTGTAACTGAAGCAATAGCTTCTTTAAAGAAAATTGACGATCAAAAACCACGAGAACATATACCTAAATTTGAAGAACGTGCCAAACAAATTGTCGAAGAGCAAGAAAGTGTTGTCGTGTCAGAAATCACGAGTGAAGATATTGCTCCTGATTTTACCATCGAAACAAAACTCGATCACGCTCAAGTTATTTCGGAAACTTTACAGAAAGTTGCAGTTTCTGAAGCACATGTAGAAAGTAGTTTGCAAAAAACGAAACTTATAGAAACAAGGCAAAAAAAGGTAAAGAAAATAAAAACCGAAAAAATTAAAGAAGATATTACTGTAAAAGAGATTGTGGAGCGACAAAAAGAAAGCATAGCTCGGGAAGTCGATGAGATAATGGAGGTACTTGATGCGACAGAATTTGGTCCGGGAGAATCTCCTCTTCGAGAACTTGCGACAATTGGCTACTTGGTTCGACAAGGTGTTTCCGTAAACGAGATTAACGAATGCCTTTACAAGACTGAGATTTTTCCCGCTCTAAAGACACCCGATGCTCAAAATGCTTTAGTTCAATTAGTAGAAAGAAAAGGCCATGGTCCCTTGATCACTCAAGTACTTACCGAAGAGACGACAACTGACGAAAGTTTCGTTGCAGCGACAGTTGGTTTTCGTGCTTTTATGAGAATGGTTGAGCTTCAACATGCAACTGTGGAAGAAGTTATTATACATTTTGCTCCAGAAGATTTCAAACCACGTGCTTGGGAAGTTACAGAAGTTTCCGAGGTACAGATATGACATCCAAACATTGTATGAACTTCTAATAATTATTAGAAAAAATACTGTATCTTACTCTCCATTTTCCTTAATAAAATACATGTTACAATATTTCTAAAAATAATAATTTCTTTTTTTATTTCTTTTCTCAGGTTGACACTGAGCAACATGCTACGGAAAGAATAGATATTGTTCGCAAAATGGAAGTTCATTTTATGGGTAAGCCCAATTGCAGACTTTGTGATTTATTCATATAAATATAATTTATTTATTACGTACACATAAGATTTGGATTTATTTGAATTTTCTTCGATATTTTCTTTATGTACATTATGTACATTATTGTTTTTCGTGTAAAGAGTAAATCATTTTCAGATAGAATAAGTATTTTTTATTGCAGAGAGGAAGGACGAAAGGAAAGCTACTCACATACAGGATATTCGAGAAATTAAAGGTTTGGAATAATAAATTTTGACGTATCTATTAGATATCTATTTGTATAACTTACCAACTTAATAAATTGGTTTTTCGCTATAATAAATATACTATTGCTATTATTTGATTATAGTTTTATAGTTTTAGAACAATTAACGTTATATCACATGTATTTGTAATTTTAATTAATTTAATCTAGGATGGATACAAGTCTCCATTTATATATACCTAGTATCTTATATAAAAAAGCAATATACTTTTCAATCTCTCTTTATGTTATAATAATTTTGTAGAAATTAAAGTTTTAAAATGTATCATGGTAATAAGACTCAATAAATTAAATATAAATGGGTAATAGAGGGCTACGAGCCAAGATTAATACACATGGTCAAATTTAAAGAATAAAAATAAAATAAACATACAATAACTTTAATCTAAATGCCGGTAATAACAACAAACGTTTCGATCCGCATCAGATCCTTCTCAATGTTAGAATTGAATACAAAAAAAATATACAAAAAATTAAAAATTAAATTTGACCATATGTATTAATCTTGGCTCGTAGCCCTATTACCCATTTATATTTAAAGTTTTAATTTAAAAATGCTATATCTTTTGATATTTTAAAAATATCTTTTTATTTACATATGTATAAAAATATTAACACAGAGAAAAACAATATACAAAGGCAGGATGTTCATGGCTGTAACAGTCACTATTTTATTATGTTTTCAGATGTATGAAGCTTTACTTGATCGAATAATAGCTGTGCAATTTTTTCGCTTACGCCGCTATGCTTTCCACACGCGACAAATCCTATTTCCTTTTCTAATACAATATACAATTACTGTCACATTTTAATCAGCTACTTTTCATATCAGCTTCGAAATCAATGCTTCACGACTTGATGCTCACTTGCGCTGCCTTCAAATGTAAGTTCTACCGATATCTTGCTCAACATAAAATAGTATGAGACATAAAAATGTAGCATGATTATAAAATTAATAATGTTACAGTCTACTAAATTTACAATAAATTTTACACGTTTCTGAAAATCCAAACACTTGTTACTTGTTTGTTTATTGAGCATGTTCTTATTGTAATCAAATACACGCTCTATAGTCATGGAATAAAGTATATGCAAGATATAAAGTGTATATGTGCGTGTGCGTGTGCGTGTGCGTGTGCGTGTGCGTGTGCGTGTGTGAACGCAAGAAAATAAAAACATCACGCAACACTCACGTCTGACACAAAATTCTCACATACTTTCCACAGAATACGAGGACACACGGCAGGCACACACAACATTGCGCAAACGCAAAGATAAAAAACCAAGGGAAATTGAAGAAACAACACAAGATAGGGAAGAGATAGGGATTCAATCTATAAAAATCGAGGAAATCGAAGAGATTGATAAAGAAAGAAAAAAGGAAGAAGTCGAAGAAGAGATTATTGAACTCGAACGGGATTCAAAGGGCAGATTGATTCGTAAACAAAAACAAAAAGAAATGGAAAAACAAATAAACATAGAAGAGGAAGAAGAAACTATTAAAAAAATTAGAAAGACATTAATACCAAAACGATCAAACATTGGTAGAGATGAGATACAACTGGAAGAGATAGAAGAATTTGAAGTAACAAAAGATCAATTACTGCCGTCTATGGTTTTAAATGTATCTAGTCAACGAAATCAAGTGATACCATTAGATCATACAATCGAACAAGCACCTGGCAAACCCGAATCAGAGAAAGCTAAATACACATTAGACACTGTTATCGCGCTAACGGAACAAATAACATCAGTACACGAAAAAGTAATTGATCAAGTGGCAAGTACCAAACCTATCGAACGTAAAGCGTCAATATCAATATCATCGATAGAACCATATTCTACTATGGAAACTACTGCACATATATCCACTAATGAATTTTCTGGATCTTTCAAAGCTACTTCTTATGAAGCTACACCTTCTGTAATAACGAAAGAAAGTCTTCTCATCAGCGAAACATTGACTCACGATGAAAATGTATCAAATCTAACTTTGACTATACCAGAAACTAGTCGAAAAGCAGATGTGCAGGTCACTGTCCAAGAAGCTACAACTATTAGAGAGACCATAGTTAATCAAAGCGAAATATCGACCGAAGATTTTATAACACCTTTAAGCGTTAAAGCGGAAGATATTGTCTTACCACAAATATCACTTTCGGTTTATGAAATACAGGAAGGTTTGGTTGAAAATAAATTAGAACCTACGAAAACGGTACTTACGAAACCTCGAGTTAACGTCAATGCAATAGAACCGTTAATAGTAGAAGAAATTCATTCTGAGGATAAACCAGGAAAATATTATCCGGAGTTAATAGTACCTACCGAAGTCGCTACCAAATCGATAATTTCGCAACGACAACGCGTTACCGAAGAGATGAATGCACCCGAAAAAGAAGGAACATACATTTCAAATAGATTACCGCCGAGTCAAACGGCCCAAATTGAAATTTCCTATGGAAATGAAACGGCTGTTATTCGTCATGATCTCGTACAGGAGCGTGAAGGTGAATATATTCCCGAGCGTAAAGTAGATTCTTTCGAAGTTACTCCAAATGTTACTCTTTTGGAAGGAGTCACGATATCAATGATCGATATTCAACAAAAAGAAGATGATTTGACGATCGAAGAGAGTAAACAGATTACAGCCGACTTGAATGTCGTCGAAATTATGTCAGCTGTGACGGTGGAAACGATGACATCTGAAAAAGAACAAGATTATCAACCTGAAGAAAAGCCTACTACTAAACTAGCCGTTACATCGATTTCCCCATTGGAGATTGGTTCTGTAACAGACACAATTGTTCAAGAATCTGAAGGAACTTATAGTGCCGATCAGAAACCGTTCGAAGTATTGGCGGAAACATCAGTTAGACCGGAGGAACACATATTGATATCTCAAGTTCAAACCGCAGACTATCCCGCGGATTTGAAAGATATACTCAAGTATGTCATAGAGAGCGGTGTTGTATCCATTCAATTAACCGAAGCGAAAACTGTCCTTGAAACGCTCATTCATGATCGAGAGACTAGCATGAAGGAAGATGCTAAACCGGAAATCCATACCATCGAGATGATCTATGATGCTATCAGAGGTATTGAAATATCGCAAACGACTTTTGGAGAAAAAGAAGCCGAATTGAAAATTTTTGAAATGCCTGAATCACATCGCGGAAAAACAGTACCGACTCATCCACTGATCTCGCTTGAAGTTCAGGAAACCCAACCTGAAAATAATTTAGGTAAAGTCATGAAAGAAGCCGTATCAACTGCTACAGCTCAAATCGAAGCAGTCAGTTTGCAAGAAACAATTGTTGATGAGACTGTTGCAGCAGAAGATGTAGCTCCGACGAGGAAAGATAAGACTCCTGAAACAATGACCGCAGTAATTTCAATGAATCAGATCGAGAGCTTACACACTACAATGATTGTAGCGGATGAAAAAGAAAGTGAATATCTTGATATGACCGATGTTAAAAGTGCGTTTGCAAATACTGAATATATGACGCAAGTGGCTCCTATATTCGAACAAGTAAGAACAGAATCGCCGACCGAAGAGTATCTAGCGGTAGACAAACCTGTGAGTGGAAAAGCATATCCATCTCATGTTCCTATAGAAACTATCAGTATCGTTATGCAAGAAATCGCAGAAAAGGAAGATGTTTATAAAGCAGACATAAAACCCGAGGAAAAAATGGCGAACATTGAACTCACGGAGACAAGACCTGGCGCCAGCGTTCTAGAAATAATTCCACATGATCTTGAGAATATTTACACGCCAGATGCTGGACCACAAACTCATACGGTTGAGTCGTCCATAACTGGTCACACCATCGCGTCAAAGGCAGAGATCTTAGTGGAACAAAGTGCTGGAAAAATAAGAAGTGATCTACCAAAATCAGGTAAAGCAATAGTACAACAAGAAGCTCTAGAAGAATTGATAGTAACAGAAACAAATGTCGGCGAAGCAGAACGAATCAGAGATGAGGATGCGAGTCCTGTTAAACAAAATGCCGCACTTCAAGTATGCACTCAATCTGAAAATTTGACTGTCACTGAAGTAACTACCGTATTGAAGGAGGAAGAATTGTTAATGAAAAAGTTACCAGACGAACAAAGGGTTATGTTAGATATAACTGAGGGCCATGAAATAGCTGAAACACAGGAGATGATTCTTGCGAGCAATATAAGTACATTGAAAGAAGAAAAACCACATCAAGAAAGTGTCAATCAATTGCAAAGCGGACTAGATGTTGTACAACAAATGGAAATATCAGTATCTGAGAAAGAATCTCCTTTAGAAACGAATGTAAAACCTGATATTAAAAAGGTTGGCATTACTTTTCAAGAAGGAGAAAGTTTGACAATTGAAATTACGCATTCTGAAGACAAAGAAGATATATTTAATGGAAAACAGGCGCCAAAAACAGCCGAAGCTACAATAGACGTAGTAACACAAAATATAGCATCGACATTTGAGATTGTTAGTGGTGTTGTTCCAACTGAATTATCTACCAAACCTATCCAAGGTGCACATCCTAAAACGATATTATTACCATTTGAAACAGCCGTTGCTGAAGAAGTGCAAACAAGAGAAACTGAAAAGCTTTTTCCTCATACGTTGGTACCAGAGAAAAAAGCTAATTTTGAATTTGTAATGGGTGAAGTTCTTGTTGTTTCTTCTGTAACAACGGGTGACAAAGAAAGTACGCTTGCAGAAATAGAAAAACCACAATTGAAATCTGCTACTTTCGATATTCCTACTTATACCGTGGCAGAAGCTGCTGAAATAACCGCAACTGACAACATCAGCGAATTAATACGCGAAGAGACGATCTCCGCAATGGCTATGACCGAGCATATAACTCATCATAGTATCGTTACATCCGAAATGTCAACTGGTGACTCAGAACAGCTTATGCTTGATTTCGTCAAACCAGATAAAAAAAAAGTAGATATATCGTTTGAAGAAGAAACAAGCATAACAGTGACTGAAACAATTGCGTCTGATAAGGAGCGAGAATATTTGAAGAAACCGGATGTTCCAGGTGAAAAAATTAACACCAGCTTTGATGCTCATAAAATCGCCGAACTTACTGAGGTTACACCAGCCATTTATCCAGGAGACCTCAATGTGAAAATACCAGCGACAGCAGCAGCAAAAGAAAAACGTTTGCCGTTTGAGAGCATCGTTCAAAGCGAAACTATTGCAACAGAAACAGAAATAGAATTTCAAGATAAACAAGCCAAAACCGACACGGCTCGAATATCCGTCGATGAGATTATCAGTGCCACTATGTCTACTGAGATTTTAGGCGAAAAGGAAGATATTCTCCAAATTCCCGAAAAACCCACAGAGAAAAAAGCCGAGATTCAATTTGCCGGACATACTATTGCTGAGAAGAGCGAAGTCACTCCAAATTCTAGTGCTGGAGAATTAATAGAGACAAAACCGACTTCTATTTCAGCCATATTCTCGAATATTCCGTTAGAGGCAATAGTAGCAATGGAAACTCAGCCAACGGAAATGGAGACTATACTCAAGAAAGATAAAATACCATCGATGGTTCAAGCTGATCTTTCCATGATGATGGAACAAAGTGTACAGGTATCTTCGGTAATCTTAGATGATAAAGAAACAAAATATACGCCGAAAGAAATACCAAAAACAAAAACAGCAGAGAAAGCTCTAATCGAAACCCATGGCGTCGCCGAAACAACAATACAAATTGCTAATTTTAGCACTGGTGAAATTGCTACTGGCGAAGCACCACTGGTTGCCGTCGCAATTCCAGATCACGTAACTTTTAATTCACTGGTAGAATCACAATTTGTTATTCAAGAAGGAGAAGAGCAATTTACACCAGCATTAATGCCAGAAAATAAAACTGTAAACATCGATATGGAAGAAGGTAAAGTCATCGCGAGTATAAAACATATAACACCAGCAGATAAAGAATCGACATATATCGTCGAGGAGCAACCGCGTCAACACGCTGCTTCATTCGATATCGATGCCACTCACAGTATAGCAGAAACGACCGCGATAGCTATTGAACATTCTGTAGGAAAAGTAACCATCAAAAAGCCAGACGTTAAAACCGTATTACCTACACACGAAGTATATCAAAGTCTTTTAGTAACTGAAGACATGATTCAAGATCAAGAGAAACCTTTCAAAGGCAAATTCACGCCAGAAATACACAAAATAGAATTATCTGTCGAAGAAGGCAAGCGCGTCACCTCTGTTACGGAAATTAAAATAGCTGACAAAGAAGCTCCCCTTGAAACATTACGGGAAGATAAATCTCGCTTGGCACTCTCAATTATTGTTCCTGGTCACGAAGTCGCCGAGAGATCTGAAATAATTACCAGTTCAAATACAGGTGAAATGAACGAAGTTATAGTACCAACAAAAGTAACCGCGCTAATTGGTCAAAAACCGTTTGAGACAGTACAATTCTCCGAACAAACCTTAGTGGAGAAAGAAATAGATAGGATTCAGAAAACGCCATTGACAAAAACAAAAGCTCATGTTGTTTTAGATGAAAATAGATTCGTTGCCATTACAGAATCTATTAATGCTCAAGACATTGAAGAGGAATTTGCTACAAAGAAACTTCGCCATGAAGCGGCAAATCTTTTAATGGAAGGTAAAGAAGTAGCTGAACGAACGGAAATTAATTTACGCGAAGAACTCGGAGAATTACCTTCAGCAATGAAACCCATTATATGCGAAGCACATAAAACACAATCTGCTTTGGAAGGTATTGACGTCAGCGAAATGGTTCCTCAAGAGCAAGGTGCAATATTCACTGATAAATTCAAACCCGATAAGCGTAGCGCCGAGATTCGCTTCGTCGAAGGGAAAAGTATTACCGTAGATCATACCTTAACACAAGACAAAGAAGAAACGATGAATATTCCGAAATACGAAGAGAGTATGGCAAGAGTAAAATTAGCAAAACTTGGTATGGATATTGCCCAAAAGGCTCAAATATTTATTGAGCAAAATACTGAACCGATTAAACCTTTTGAAAAGGTACAAGCCGAAGCTCACATAAAACAAGACACACTTCAACCTATCATAGTTTATGAAGTTCCAAGTGCGGAAAGCGAACGTACTTTCGATAAGTATCCGAAGATAATATTTAGTACAGCTATGCCAGCATTCGAAGAAGGCCATGGTGTATTTATTACGGAGATAACATCTGCCGAAGTTGAAGCATCATTGGAAGAGAAGAGACATGAAATGTCGCGAACAGCTGTCGATACTATTGTTATTGAGCACGATATGATAGAGACCACAATGGTGGAATCACGAGTAGACGTATCTGAACAACCTTCAGATTATATTTCAACACCTCAAATTGCCACATCAGTTCGAGACATGTTTGAAAGCATTATTGTTAATGAGAATATTGTTGAAGAAAGCGAGAAGACTTTCGATGATCTTTTTAAACCTGCGACACAAAAAGCGAATATTGATATAATGGAGATAAAGCCATTACAGATTTCAGAAACAATTATCGAAGACAAGGAAGGGATGTTGAATATTATTTCAAAGCGAACTGAAGTCAAAGCTACATCAGATATTGATTTATTCCAAACTATTGAAAGTTCTTTCGTAGAAAGTATACAAAATACTCGAGAACTTCGAAAAGAAAAACCACTTTTCTCTCAAGCAACTATGATTCAGACTACGGTGGAACCAATAGTAAAGTCAGAAACAACACCAGCCGAAAGAGAAGACATTTTTGAGTGCAAATTCCAACCCGAAGGGCAGAAAGGCAAACCGCAATTCGAAAGTCTTACAACAGTTGTAATTACTGAAACAGCTTCTAATGAAATCGAAGATATCTTACCTGAAGCCGTTGCACCAAAACAACATCAGGCACAATTAAAGTTGACAGGCAGAGAAACCGCGGAAATCCTTCAAATAGTAACAGCGAATACAACCGAAGATTTTACAAAATCTATTAAATTATATGAACAAAGAGGTAAACCAGGACTCGAAGAATTGTCATCAGTAACTGTTTCCGAAATTATTTCCAATGAAGTTGAAAATCTTCTAGCTAGTAAAGTTATTCCAAAAGATAGCAAGGCTGATTTCAATATTTCTGGTAGAGAAGTCGCTGAAACAATTGAAGTAACAACATTATCTGAGACCAATGAACTTGCTACAGGAGGACTTGAAGAACAGAAAGGTAACCAACAAATCAATGAATTAATTCCACTTACTATTTCACAAGTAATTTCTAATGAGGCCGAAGAAACATTAGTTAGCGCTGAGCTTCCTGCGGGAAAAACAGCACAACCAAATTTGTTCGGTAGAGATATTGCGGAAACAACATTAGTTTTAACAATGACTAATGCCGAAGAACTCATTCCTATAAAAGAAATCGGAAAACAGAAGAAAGGTAAACCCAGTCTCGAAGAATTCATGCCATTAATAATTTCACAAACAGAATCTCAAGAAACTGAAAATGTTCTTAATAGCCCCAACATACCAACTGAGAGAACGGCGCAAACAAGTTTATATGGCAGAGACGTAGCAGAAACTACAGAAATAACGACTGCGTTAAGTCTAAATAAATTTGTTGAACTTCAAAAGCCCGAGATACAAAAGGGAAAACCAAATCTCGAAGAATTATTATCCTTAAGTATAACGCAAACTATATCTAATGAAGCGGAAGCTTTACTTCCTAATCCGGAAATGCCTACGAAAAAAATGGCACAAACTAATTTATCTGGTAGAGATGTAGCTGAAACTAGTCAAATTTTAACAATGATAAGCACAGAAGAACTTTCAAATCAAATATCACCTGACGAACGTAAAGGGAAAGTACAAATAGAAGAATTATCGTCCTTGACTATATCTCAAATATTATCTCATGAAACCGAAGAAACTTTTGAGAGTCCCATTGCACCTAATAGACTCACCGCGGTGCCTATGATGTCTGGTAGAGAAATTGCCGAGATCTCTCAGGTGCTTACTATCACAAATGCTGAAGAACTTTCGAGATCTAAAAGTCCAACAAAACAGAAAGGCAAACCACAACTAGACGAACTTTCCTCACTTTTAGTTTCTCAAGTAATATCTACAGAGACAGAAGCACAACTGCCAAGTCTAGAAAAATTAGAGGAGAAAACAGCCATACCATGTTTCTTAGGTAGAGAAATAGCTCAGAAAACCGAAATTATAACCGCTGTAACTGTAGAACAAATACCTGAATTGAAGGAAAAAAATGATCAAAAAGGAAAGCCAAGCATTGAACAAATGAGTTCTGTTACTGTGTCTGAGGTAATTTCTACGGACACAGAACAAGAATTAACGAGATCAGAGATTCCAAAACAGCGAAAAGCTCTTCCAAAACTACCCAGCATAGAAGTTGCGGAGACGTCAGAAGTTTTGACAGTGAGTAACGTTGAAGAGCTTGCAAGATCACAAGTTCCCGAAGAGCATATAGGTAAACCAAACTTAGAAGAACTAATGCCATTGTCGATTTTTGAAGTGTCTTATAATGAAGCAGAAAAAGAATTACTTACACCAGATCAACCAACTAAACAAATAGCCGAAAAAACTATGCTAGGCATGCGCGTTGCCGAGAAGTCGCAAGTATTTGCGTCGTTGACAACGGAGGAGATGGCAGAGTCAGCTAAACCTCTGATAAAAAAGTTAACACCAGAACAAATACCCTTTGAGAGTATACAACAAATTGAGTCAATTATTCATGAAAGCGAACGTTCATTTCTTCTCGATAAAAAGACACCAAGTACCACAGCCGAGGTTTCATTCGGCGTTTCTGAAGGCGTCGAAATTATTCAAGTAACCGCAACAGAGGAGGAAACAAAGGAAGTTGTCAAAAGCCTGGAAGAAGCAGTTAAACAGACAGCTGAGCAAAGAATGCAAAGTATTCACGTTGCAGAAAAATCTCAGGTCATTACATCTTCAACAACGGAAGGGATGATGGCATTTATTAAGCCAGAGACAAAGAAACTAATACCCGAACAAATACCGTTTGTAAGCATACAGCAAATTGAATCAATTCCCCACGAAAGCGAGCATTCTCTTCTTCCTGATAAAAAGACACCAAGTAAAAAAGCCGATATTTTATTCCGCGTTTCCGAAGGCATCGAAGTTTTCGAAGTAACCGCTACGGAGAAAGAAGCAAAAGAAGTAATAAAAAGTTTGGGAGAAACAAATCAACAAATAGCCGAGCAGAGCATGTTGAGCATGGGCGTTGCAGAACAGTCACAAGTAATTGCGTCGTCAACAACAGAGAACATGATTGAGTCCGTTAAGCCGGAAATAAAGAAAATAATACCAGAACAAATACCGTTTGAGAGTATACAACAAACTGAGTCGATTTCTCATGAAAGAGAAAGTTCGATTGTTTCTGACAAAGATACATCCATTGCAACGGTCGACATTACATTCCGCGTTTCTGAAGGCATCGAAGTTATTCAGGTAACCGCTACGGAAAAGGAAACGAAAAATATCATAAAAAGTTTGGAAAAAGCAACGGAACAGATAGCTGAGCAAAGCATACCGACTATGCGTGTTGCAGAACAATCTCAAACTATTACTTCATCAACAACAAAAGAGATGGTAGAATCAAAACCTGAGATAAAGAGAATAATGCCGGAACAAATACCATTTGAATGTATACAACTGATTGAATCAATTCCTCATGAAAGTGAACGTTCACTTCTCTTAGATAAGAAAGTACCAACTACAATGGCTGACGTTTCATTCCGTGTTTCCGAAGGAGTCGAAGTTATTCAAGTAACAGCTACGGAAAAAGAAACAAAAGAAATAGTAAAAAAAGTAGAAGAAGCAACTAAACAGATAGCTGAGCAAAATATACTGGGCATGCGTGTTGCAGAACAGTCTCAAGTAATTGCATCATCAACAACGGAAGAAATTATAGAGTTTGGTAAACCTGAAATAAAGACGATAATACCGGAACAAATACCGTTTGAAAGCATACAGCAGACCGAGTCAATTCCTAATGAAAGTGAGCATACGCTTCTCCCCGATAAGAAGATATTAAGTACAAAAGCCGATGTTTCATTCCGTGTTTCCGAAGGCGTCGAAGTTATTCAAGTAACTGCTACGGAGGAGGAAACAAAGGAAGTTGTAAAAAGTGTGAAAGAAATAACTAAACAAGTAGCCGAGCAAGGCATGTTAAGCATGTCCGTTGCTGAAAAAACTCAAGTAGTTGCATCATCGACAACACAAGAAATTATAGAATCTTCCAAGCCTGAAGTAAAGAAAATTATTCCAGAACAAATACCGTTCGAGAGCATACAGCAGATTGAATGCATTCCTCACGAAAGCGAACGTCTGCTTCTCCACGATAAGAAGACATCGAGTTCAATAGCTGATGTTTCATTCAGCGTTTCTGAAGGAATCGAAGTTACTCAAGTAACGCCTACGGAAAAGGAAACAAAGGAAGTCGTAATAAGCTTGGGAGAAGAAACTAAACAGATAGCCGAGCAGAGCATGTTAAGCATGCCTGTTGCAGAAAAAACTCAAGTGGTAGCGTCGTCGACAATACAGGAAATTATAGAATCTTCCAAACCTGAGGAAAAGAAAGTCATTCCAGAGCAAATACCGTTCGAGAGCATACAACAGATTGAAGCAATTCCTCATGAAAGGGAACGTTTGCTTCTTCCCGATAAGAAGACATCGAGTTCAATAGCTGATGTTTCATTCAGCGTTTCTGAAGGAATCGAAGTTACTCAAGTAACGCCTACGGAAAAGGAAACAAAGGAAGTCGTAATAAGCTTGGGAGAAGAAACTAAACAGATAGCCGAGCAGAGCATGTTAAGCATGCCTGTTGCAGAAAAAACTCAAGTGGTAGCGTCGTCGACAATACAGGAAATTATAGAATCTTCCAAACTTGAGGAAAAGAAAGTCATTCCAGAACAAATACCGTTCGAGAGCATACAACAGATTGAAGCAATTCCTCATGAAAGGGAAAGTTTGCTTCTCCCCGATAAGAAGACACCAAGTATAAAGGCCGATATTTCATTCCGAGTTTCTGAAGGAGTTGAAATTATCCAAGTAACCACTACGGAGAAGGAAACTAAAGAAATCATAAAAGGCTTGGAAGAAACAACTAAACAAGTAGCCGGGCAGAGCATGCTGAGTATGCCCGTTGCTCAAAAATCTCAAATGGTTGTATCATCAACAACAGAAGAGATAATGGAATCTATTAAGCCTGAAACGAAAAGAATAATTCCGAAACAGATACCATTTGAGAGTATACAACAAATTGAATCAATTCCTCATGAAAGAGAACACTCGCTTCTTCCAGATAAAGAAACATCAATCGCAACGGCCGATGTTACATTCTGCTTTTCTGAAGGTATCAAAGTTATACAAGTAACCGCTACAGAAAAGGAAACAAAAGAAGTTGTAAAAGACTTAGAAGAAACAATTAAACAAACAGCTGATCAGAGTATGTTAGGTATGCTCGTTGTAGAACAATCTCAAGTAGTTACATCGTCAACAACAGAAGAGATGATAGAACCTGCTAAACCAGAGATAAAGAAGATAATACCTGAACAAATACCATTTGAGAGTATACAACAAATCGAATCAATTCCTCACGAAACAGAAAATTTGCTTCTCCCCGATAAGAAAACGCCAAGTACAAAGGCCGATGTTTCATTCCGTGTTTCCGAAGGAGTCGAAGTTATTCAAGTAACATCCACGGAGGAGGAAATAAAAGAAGTTGCAAAAAGTGTGGAAGAAGCAACTAAACAAGTAGCTGAGCAGAGCTTGTTAAGTATGTCCGTTGCTGAAAAAACCCAAGTGGTTCCGTCATCAACAACAGAAGAAATTATAGAATCTTCCAAGCCTGAAGTAAAGAAAATTATTCCAGAACAAATACCGTTCGAGAGTATACTACAAACCGAATCAATTCTTCATGAAAGAGAAAGTTTGCTTCTTCCCGATAAGAAGACACCAATTACAAAAGCTGATGTTTCATTCCGTGTTTCCGAAGGTGTTGAAGTTATCCAAGTAACAGCTGCGGAGGAAGAAACAAAGGAAGATCTAAAAAGTATGGAAGGACCAAACAAACAAGTAGCCGATCAAAGCATGTCAAGTATTTCTGTTGCTGAAAAAACTGAAGTTTTTACATCATCAATAACAGAGGAAATTAAAGAGTCTTCCAAGCCCGAAGTAAAGAAAATTATTCCAGAACAAATACCGTTCGAAAGTATACAACAAATCGAATCAATTCCTCACGAAAGTGAACGTTTGCTTCTTTCGGATAAGAAAACACCAATTACAAAAGCTGATGTTTCATTCCGTGTTTCCGAAGGAATCGAAGTTATCCAAGTAACCGCTACGGAGGAAGAAACAAAGGAAGAAATAAAAAGTATGGAAGAACCAAACAAACAAATAGCCGATCAAAGCATGTCAAGTATTTCTGTTGCTGAAAAAACTGAAGTTTTTACGTCATCAATAACAGAAGAAATTAAAGAATCTTCCAAACCCGAAGTAGAGAAAATTATTCCAGGACAAATACCGTTCGAAAGTATACAACAAATCGAATCAATTCCTCACGAAAGCGAACGTTTGCTTCTCCCCGATAAGAAAACATTAAGTACAAAGGCCGATGTTTCATTCCGTGTTTCCGAAGGAGTCGAAGTTATCCAAGTAACCGCTACGGAGGATGAAACAAAAGAAGTCGTAAGAAGTGTGGAGGAAGCAACTAAACAAGTAGCCGAGCAAAGCATGTTAAGTATGTCTGTTGCTGAAAAAACCCAAGTGGTTCCATCATCAACAACAGAGGAAATTACAGAATTTTCAAAGCCTGAAATAAAGAAAATTATTCCAGAACAAATACCGTTCGAGAGTATACTACAAACCGAATCAATTCTTCATGAAAGAGAAAGTTTGCTTCTTCCCGATAAGAAAACGCCAAGTACAAAGGCCGATGTTACATTCCGCGTTTCTGAAGGCGTCAAAGTTATCCAAGTAACCGCTACGGAGGAGGAAACAAAGGATGTTGTGAAAAGTATAGAAGAAGCAACTGAACAAGTAGCCGAACAGAGCATGCTAAGTATGCCCGTTGCTCAAAAATCTCAAGTAATTACATCATCAGAAACAGAGGAAATTATAGTGTCTGCCAAGCCTGAGAAAAAGAAAATTATTCCAGAACAAATACCATTCGAAGGCATACAACAAATTGAACCAATTTCTCATGAAAGCGAACGTTTACTTGTTCCTGACAAAGGACTGATAAGCGCAACGGCTGATGTGTCATTCCGCATTTCCGAAGGAGTCGAAGTTATCCAAGTAATCGCTACGGAAAAAGAAACAAAAGAAGACGTAAAAAGTTTGGAAGAAATAACTAAACAAATAGCTGATCAAAGCATGTTAAGCATGACAGTTGCTGAAAAATCTCATGTGATTGCGTCATCATCAACGAAGGAAATGATGGAATTCGTTAAACCTGATGTAAAGAAAATAACAGCGGAACAAATACCATTTGAGAGTGTACAACAAATGGAAACGATTCCTCATGAAAGTGAACGTTCTATTATCGTTGAGAAAGTGGTAACAAGTGCTTCAGCCGAAGTTTCATTTCGCATTTCCGAAAGTGTTGAAGTTACCCAAATAACTCCTACAGAGAAAGAAGCAAAAGAAGTCGTCAAAGGTCTCGCTAAAGAAGTAAGCGCGCAAGCGGATATAATTGAACGAAAAGTTGCTCTGAAAACTGAAATTCATCCTGAAAATGTAGTATCGGAATTCAGTGTTCCAAAACCAGACAGTAAAACAGCTCATGATGTAAAAGATGAAAAGCAAAGTATAATTGTTACTGAATTGCAACACATTACTGAAATTGAACCAAATATATTCGAACCCATAATACCAATAGTACCAAAAATAGCAAGCACACTTTTTGAAGCCGACTACTTGGAAAAAATTTTAGGTAAGTATTATACGTATAGAAAGGTAACATGATAGATTGCATTGATAATTCACACGCGATGTTTGAAGAAATTCGATTCGATTAAACACAATAATCGTAACATTTAAAAAATCAAACAGATAAATTACATAAGTATATTAGTATTAGTATCTTTTATATTAATAAAAGAGGTAAAAAGAGGAATGTAATCAGAATACACAAATTAGGGATCTTTGGCACTTAATGCAAATATTTAACAAACTAATGTTCAATTTAACATTATGATCTTGTTATAGATTATCTCGGTAAGTACAGAACTAATAAAATACAGAGTTATAATTTACTGACATTTAGGTAAGAACACGTACTACCTTATATACTAGTCAACTAGCAGCTGATTTGCTGACCATGCTTCATATAATATCCACCATTCGAGTGATAAATTATAATAAAAAATTTGTCAATACATTGGCTGCGTTTAGCGGACTCAACAATTGAGTGAGCGCTCGCTGCTATTGGTGCATTCTTCCAGATCTAAAATACTGATTGGATGATCTAAAAGAATATACCAATAACAGCGAGCGCTCATTCAACTGTTGGGTCCGCTGAATGCAGCCATTACTTGCGTCTAATACGTTGTTAAACGTATTATAAATACTAATACAATATCAAAATTTAAATAATGCCGACAGTCCAACAAAACATTTTACATACAACAATTTAATCACATACCACACTTTTTTTGTGTACATTTCAGAAACTACAGAAGCATCAGAGCAACAACATCATATCACAGTCACACAACACACCACAATACACGAAACAAAACAACCAACAAATGAATCTGATACTGAAATAATTGAAGAATATACCACAAAATTTAAAACCGGTACTAAAGAAAATAAAATGGCAGCGATTAAAACAAAGAAAACTACAATTCGTAAAAAGAAACCAAAAACTAAATCAGAACAAGAAAAAATTGTAGTAATTGAAGAAGAAATAGAAGACATAGAACCACAAGTACCATTCATACCAAAAAAACAATTTATGCATATCGAAGAAGTAACAGGACAAATAGAAATAGAAGAAATAGTACCAACAAAAATTGAAGAATTAGAAGAAACAACTCAAAATCAAGAAGAAATACAAACGGTAGGACAAAACAATGGAGAAATAACAGTTATAGAAGAAAAACAATTATTAATAAGTACATCTATAGATAAACCAAAAGAAAAAATCGTTTCTCCTGTACCACATTCTAAATTCGTCAAACCTTTTGAACAAGAGGAAATGAGGAAACAAGTGACAGTGACTGAAGAGACAATCGAAGAAAAAAATCCGAAAAAGATCACTAAAAACAAAATAATTAAACGCAGAGGGCAGAAAGAGCAGGTGACGGAAGAGATAACAATAGATTCAAAGAGACAACAACCTGTAACAACAATTATTGAAGGTCCAGTACAAGAAATTGTCGAAGAAACTGTATTCCTTTTGCCACAGATTGAATTTGCAAAGCTCCTTGAAGAGGAGAAAATAAGAGAAACAGAGCAAGTTATAGTGATTCAAGAATTAATTGAAGGAAAAAAACCGAAAAACATCACTAAAAAGAAAATTATTAAATGTAAAGGACAGAAACAACAAGTGACAGAAGAGATAACAATGGAGGAAATGGGACAACTACCTGTAACAACAATTACAAAAGGTACAGTAGAAGAAACCGTCGAAGAAATTGTACTTCCTCCACTACAACCCGAATTCGCTGAGTCTCTTGAAGAGGGGGAAAATAAGGAGCAAGTAATAGTAACTGAAGAAGTAATCGAAGGAAAGAAACCGAAAAGAATCACTAAAAATAAAATAATTAAACAGAAAGAGCAGGTGACGAAACAAACAACTACAGAGGAACAGAGACAACCTGTAACAACAGTTACGGAAGGCACAGTAGAAGAAACCATCGAAGAAATTGTACTTCCTCCACCTGAATTCGCTAAACTCCTTGAAGAGAAAGAAATAAGGGAGCAAGTGACTGAAGAAGCAATCGAAGGAAAGAAGCTGAAAAAAATCATTAAAAAGAACGTAATTAAACTCAAAGGACAAAAACAACAGGTGACGGAAGAAACAACTATACAGGAACAGGGACAACCACTAGTAAAAGTTATGGAAAATCCGGTAGAAGAAACCGACGAAGAAACTATACTTCCTCTACCACAATTTGAATTCGTCAAGCCTTTTGAAGAAAAAGACATAAGGGAGCAAGTAGTAGTAACTGAGGAAATAATTGAAGGTGAAAAACCGAAAAAGATTACTACGAAGAAAATTATCAAACGGAAAGGACAGAAACAGCAGGTGACACAAGAAACAACTATAGAAGAACAAGGACAACTACCTGTAACAACAGTTACGGAAGGTCCGTTAGAAGAAATCGTCGAGGAAAGTGTATGTCCTACGCCACAATTCGAATTCACCAAGCCCTTTGAAGAAGAAGACGTAAGACAGCAAGTAACAATAACTGAAGAAATAATTGAGGATGAAAAACCGAAAAAGATTACTACGAAGAAAATTATTACACAGAAAGGACAGAAACAGCAAGTGACACAAGAAACAACTATAGAAGAACAAGGACAACTACCTGTAACAACAGTTACGGAAGGTCCGTTAGAAGAAATCGTCGAGGAAACTGTATGTCCTATGCCACAATCCGAATTCATCAAGCCCTTTGAAGAAGAAGACGTAAGACAGCAAGTAACAATAACTGAAGAAATAATTGAGGATGAAAAACCGAAAAAGATTACTACGAAGAAAATTATTACACAGAAAGGACAGAAACAGCAAGTGACACAAGAAACAACTATAGAAGAACAAGGACAACTACCTGTAACAACAGTTACGGAAGGTCCGTTAGAAGAAATCGTCGAGGAAACTGTATGTCCTATGCCACAATCCGAATTCATCAAGCCCTTTGAAGAAGAAGACGTAAGACAGCAAGTAACAATAACTGAAGAAATAATTGAGGATGAAAAACCGAAAAAGATTACTACGAAGAAAATTATTACACAGAAAGGACAGAAACAGCAAGTGACACAAGAAACAACTATAGAAGAACAAGGACAACTACCTGTAACAACAGTTACGGAAGGTCCGTTAGAAGAAATCGTCGAGGAAACTGTATGTCCTATGCCACAATCCGAATTCATCAAGCCCTTTGAAGAAGAAGACGTAAGACAGCAAGTAACAATAACTGAAGAAATAATTGAGGATGAAAAACCGAAAAAGATTACTACGAAGAAAATTATTACACAGAAAGGACAGAAACAGCAAGTGACACAAGAAACAACTATAGAAGAACAAGGACAACTACCTGTAACAACAGTTACGGAAGGTCCGTTAGAAGAAATCGTCGAGGAAACTGTATGTCCTATGCCACAATCCGAATTCATCAAGCCCTTTGAAGAAGAAGACGTAAGACAGCAAGTAACAATAACTGAAGAAATAATTGAGGATGAAAAACCGAAAAAGATTACTACGAAGAAAATTATTACACAGAAAGGACAGAAACAGCAAGTGACACAAGAAACAACTATAGAAGAACAAGGACAACTACCTGTAACAACAGTTACGGAAGGTCCGTTAGAAGAAATCGTCGAGGAAACTGTATGTCCTATGCCACAATCCGAATTCATCAAGCCCTTTGAAGAAGAAGACGTAAGACAGCAAGTAACAATAACTGAAGAAATAATTGAGGGTGAAAAATCGAAACAGATTATTATGAAGAAAATTATTAAACAGAAAGGACAGAAACAGCAAGTGACACAAGAAACAACTATAGAGGAACAAGGACAACTACCTGTAACAACAGTTACGGAAGGTCCATTAGAAGAAATCGTCGAGGAAACTGTATGTCCTATGCCACAATCCGAATTCACCAAATCCTTTGAAGAAGAAGACATAAGACAGCAAGTAACAGTAACTGAAGAAATAATTGAGGGTGAAAAACCGAAAAAGATTACTACGAAGAAAATTATTAAACAGAAAGGACAGAAACAGCAAGTGACACAAGAAACAACTATAGAGGAACAAGGACAACTACCTGTAACAACAGTTACGGAAGGTCCATTAGAAGAAATCGTCGAGGAAACTGTATGTCCTATGCCACAATCCGAATTCACCAAATCCTTTGAAGAAGAAGACATAAGACAGCAAGTAACAGTAACTGAAGAAATAATTGAGGGTGAAAAACCGAAAAAGATTACTACGAAGAAAATTATTAAACAGAAAGGACAGAAACAGCAAGTGACACAAGAAACAACTATAGAGGAACAAGGACATCGAATTCACCAAGCCCTTTGAAGAAGAAGACATAAGACAGCAAGTAACAGTAACTGAAGAAATAATTGAGGATGAAAAACCGAAAAAGATTACTACGAAGAAAATTATGAAACATAAAGAGCAAAAACAGCAAGTGACAGAAGAGACAATAGATAAAAAGAAAGAACTACCTGCAATAACAGTTACAGACGGTCCAGTAGAAAATATCGTAGAAGAAACTATTCTTCCACTATCTCATCCCGAATTTGTAAAACCTTATGAAAAGGAGGAAGTAAGGGAGCAAACAAGAGTAACTGAAATACTCGTTGGAAAAAAAAAACCAAAAAAAGTTACTAAAAAGCAAATTATTAAACGTAAAGGACGGGAACAAGTGACTGAAGAAGTAACTGTGGAAGAAAATGGAAAGTCACCCGTAACATCAATTACGGTTAGCCCAATCGAAGAAATTGTTGAAGAAACTTTATTACCTTTACATCCTGATTTCATCAAACTTATTGAAGAAGAAAATATGAAAGGAGATACATTAATCGAAAAGCTAGTAAAAGAAGAAAAACCAAAGAAGGTCATTAAAAAGAAAATTATTAAACAAGGAAGTACCAAAGGAATAATTATAGGCAATGAGAACAAAGAGGAACAGGGGGCAAAAATAACAAATCTTCACGCAGACACTATACCTGAAATACACATTAAATACGATGAAATGATAAAATCTAAAATCAGTAAAAAGACTTTGGAAGGTAAGTTTGGTTTTTACTTTTAGCGTTTACTAATCTTATGTCCTACTAAGACATACATCTCTCCTCTACAATTCATTTTATATACACAATGAACAGATACCTCATTAAAATTGAAACAAAGGAAAGATAAAACAACTATCGATTACTGTCTGATAATACTAATATTATACGTAATATTAATATTATTAAATCACTTATTAAAACACAATTATCAGTTAAGAAAATTTTTAGTAATTTTTTTTTAATCTGATGTCTTACCTTTGTTTTTTAGGTACCAGAGAAGAAGGGCTGTATCAGGTAAGCTAGAGAGAATACAAAAACTCGTTCTATTTAGTATATTATAACATATTTCTCGTAATCTCACCATATTTTTACAGGAAGAAGAATCAATTTATGAAATGCCTGAAGAAATTGTAGAAGAAGTTGTAACGAAAGAAATAGAGTTTCAAAAAGCTCAATTTCTTATACATAAAGAAGAATCGGTAGAAATTATAAAAATAGATCTTAAGGAAGCACCAATAGAAAAAGAGAAAATATCTATCATAGAAGAAAAAGAGAGTATTGAAAAGCCGATACAGAAAGATATTAAGACAAAAAAAGTACCCATGAAAAAGGATGAACATGTTAAGGTAATCGAGGAAATAAAATCAGAAGAAATGGTTGAAATGCCAGCCAAAAAAATAATTAAGAAGAAGGAACATATAATAGACACTGCTGACGCTCTTGAGCAAGTCGTAGAAGAAATTCGAACAGATATGCCAAAGAAGGAAAAGGCTAAAACTATCGTGGAAGACAGAAAAGAAACTGTTACAGTTATAAAAATAGATACACAGAAATCACTTGTTAAAGTATCTGAGGAAAAAATTGATGTTGAGAAAGAAGTAATAGAAACTGTTGAAATACCTGCAACAAAAATTATTGAAAACAGAAAATTAACAACAGATCAGCATGAAAAAATTGATCAGAAACTAATTGAAGATACTCAAATAATTGCTAAAGAAAAAATAGTCGAAACGCCGATAGAAAAGAAAATGAAGAAAAAAAAGGGAAAATCTCATGAAGATAATGTGCTACAAGAAATTGTTGAAAAAATTGTTTTAGATAAACCAGAGATGGAACAAGCTCAAACTGTATTCACTCCTAGAGAGAGTATCGAAGTTGTACAAATCTTAACTGAATCCTCTGTTACTAAATTTACAGAAGTTGAAGCTATACCAAGAGAAGCTGCGATGCACGAAATTAAAAAAGAAGAAAGCCCATTAAAGATAATTTTACGAGAAGAAACAAACACGATTCCTGTGCAGGAACAAATTACTATCGAAATTACTAAAGAAATACTGGACAAAAAACCAAAAGAAGAAGAAATAAAATTAACTATCATAACAAAAGAAGGAATCGAAGTTACTGAGGCAATTCCGGATACTTCTACTGAGGATCTTCTTGAAACGATAAAACCAGTGAAAGAAACGATACTGCCAGTGAAAGAAGAGGAACCACAAGTTGACATAAAAGAAGTTATTGTGAAGAAAGCACCGAAAGAGGTTAAACCAGTACATGCAAGTAAACAACAAGTTAAAGAAGAAATTGTCGAAGATATTACATTAGAAAAACCAACACAAGAAAAAGCGGAAGAAATAATAATTGCAAATGAGGAAATAGAAACCACGGAAATTATTTCCGAAATCACAACCAATGAAATTGATAAAAATAAAACACAAGAAGAGCAAATTACGTTAGAAGAGATAGATGATAGTGTAAAATCAGCTATAGAAGTGAAGGAAGACCGACCAGAGGAAGCAATAGAGGACATAAAAATGAAAAAGCCCAAGAAGGAAAAGGCTATAAAGGATGTACTTTTACAAGAAAGTGTTGAAATTTCAGAAGTAACAACAGAAATAGTACCTGAAGAATTCATCACGAAAAAGACATTTGCTGAAGAGGAAGCAGAATTAAGTGTTACACCAATAGAAATTGTTGAAATTACTAAAGTTAATCTAGCTGTAGCAGATGGCAAAATAACAAAAACGAAAAAAGCAAAACCTAGGAAGACTGACATTAAAGAAAAAAAAGAGAAAGAATTAGCTCCTATCGAAAAAGAAGAGGTCACTCGAGAAAAAAAACAGGAACAAGAAATAGTAGAAAAAGTAACATCCAGCCAACCTAAATTAGAACAAATAAAAATGGAGAAAGTTGCACTAAAAACTACAGAAGTGACAGAAATAATTCCCGAAGTTAAAATGGAAGATACTTTAAAGGAGAAAAAACCCGAGGATGAATTGAAAGAAGTAAAAACAATACACCCCGAAGAAATAAAAGAATTTGAAAAACCAAAAGAAGAAATTACGTCTACTGCAGAAGAAAAACCAATGGAGCTTAAACTTATTGAGAAGATAAAAGAAAAGAAAATTATAAAGAAAAAGAAGAAGAAAATCGTCAAGAAAGATGATATAGAGGAATGGATAGAACCTGAGTATGAAAGACCTGTATTAGAGCCAATGCCTGAAAAAATTCAATGGGAATCAATGAAAAAGAAAAAAGAAAAGAAAATATTGCCTGAATCTGTGCAAAAATTAGTTCCACAGAAAATTGAAAGAAAAGAAATCAAACCTACAAAATTAAAATATATTGAACCAATGCAAGAAACAGTCCAATTTGGCACAATTAAATTGAAAAAAGTACCAATAGTTAAGAAAAAAGAAATAATTGAACCAATATTACCTAAAATTATGTTACGAAGTAGAATTACATTTATCGATGACTATCCGGCACAATTACAAATACCAAAAGTTACGTTTATAGAAAAAAATCCAATACAAACTGGCATTTTATCTAGAAATACAGAAGAAGCACTACAAGTTCTAAAGAAGAAATATAAAAAACCTAAAGTCTTAGAGAAAGATTTGATTGAATTAGAGAAATTAGATAAAGAGTTTGAAGAACTAAAAAAAGTTCCTTTGGAACAAATAGAAGATAAATCTATTTATGAACGTACACCCAAGAAGTCGCAGAAAACGTTCGAAGAACCACAAAAGCTCATTACTGGAAAAGGTGAAATAAAACAAGAAGATAAAATTATACCGGAAGAGATCAAACTAAAGAAAATACCGATAAAGAAACTAGAACAAGTAACAGAAAATAAAGA
The DNA here is from genome assembly GCF_001594055.1 of Mycetomoellerius zeteki. Classification (NCBI taxonomy): domain Eukaryota; kingdom Metazoa; phylum Arthropoda; class Insecta; order Hymenoptera; family Formicidae; genus Mycetomoellerius; species Mycetomoellerius zeteki. The sequence goes on along the minus strand of NW_017257420.1, from coordinate 33,121 downwards.
AACGCATAAAATAAAAGAATCCATAGAAGATACGCCTATAAAGAAAGAACAACAACCTCAAGAAACATTCACATCTGATGAATTCAAACCAACAAAATTTGATAAGTCAGAAATTGAAAAATATATACCTGAAGAATTCGAAATAACCGAGAAACCAGAAACTGAACCTGACTCAAAATCATATAAACCATTTAAGAGAAAAAAACCTGAACAAGATATGGAGCAAATTCCTTTAATAAAGGGTATACCAAAACCACAGGAACCTGAAGAAGAACCCGAGATCAATTTTCGAATACCAACTTCAGAAAAACCCGAAGATGAACCTGAAACAATAACTTTAAAAGGCTGGACAAAAAATAAACCCGAAGAAGAAAGCACAGAAGAACAGCCAACTAAGGAAAAAGATATTACACCAACGACGCCCAAAGACATTATTGATGACTTTACAATAAAACAGAAGAAAAAACAGAAAAAGATCAAAGAGAAAGAAATACAATCACAGGACAGTAGTGAGCATACTATGTTAAAACATATTCCTGAAGAAAAGCAAGAGATACCAACAGAAGAATTAATTGTAAAAAGAAAGAAGTCAAAACCGGAAGAAAAGCAAGGCGAATTAGATAATTCTCAAGAAGTGTTATTAAAAAAACCAAAGCAGTTTGTTCAAGAAAAAATAGAAACTGAAGTATCAATTACAAAACCGATTACCAAGGAGAAAAAAGAAGATGCCAAAGAAATCACTGAAGAAATTACAGTAAAGAAAAAACCAAAGAAAAAGTCCGTAACCGACGAACCTGCTGCTGAAATAATTGTAAAAAAACTCGGTCCAAAAGAGGAAGAACAAATGCCGGAAGAAATCTCTGAAAAAGTGATACTAAAGAAACCAAAAGAAGAATCTATCAAGGAAGAAGTCGCTGACGAAGTAACGATCGAAAAATCAATTACTGAAAAAAGAAAAGAAGAAACTGAGGAAGTTACGTTGAAAAAGAAACCTAAGAAAAAGCCCGTTACAGAGGAATCTGCTGCAGAAATAACTGTAAAGAAACCCGTTCCAAAAGAGGAAGAGCAAGTACCGGAAGAAATCTCTGAAAAAATGATACTAAAGAAACCAAAACAAGAAATTCTCAAGGAAGAAATCGCAGATGAAGTGACAATTAAGAAACCGATTGTCGAAGAAAGAAAAGATGTAAAAGAAGTCACCGAAGAAGTTACGTTGAAAAAGAAACCAAAGAAAAAGCCTGTTATAGAGGAATCTGCTGCAGAAATAACTGTAAAGAAACCCGTTCCAAAAGAGGAAGAACAAGTGCCGGAAGAAATCTCTGAAAAAGTAGTACTAAAGAAACCAAAACAAGATATTCTCAAGGAAGAAATCGCTGATGAAGTGACAATTAAGAAACCGGTTGTCGAAGAAAGAAAAGATGTAAAAGAAGTCACCGAAGAAGTTACGTTGAAAAAGAAACCAAAGAAAAAGCCTGTTACAGAGGAATCTGCTGCAGAAATAACTGTAAAGAAACCCGTTCCAAAAGAGGAAGAACAAGTGCCGGAAGAAATCTCTGAAAAAGTAGTACTAAAGAAACCAAAACAAGATATTCTCAAGGAAGAAATCGCTGATGAAGTGACAATTAAGAAACCGGTTGTCGAAGAAAGAAAAGATGTAAAAGAAGTCACCGAAGAAGTTACGTTGAAAAAGAAACCAAAGAAAAAGCCTGTTACAGAGGAATCTGCTGCAGAAATAACTGTAAAGAAACCCGTTCCAAAAGAGGAAGAACAAGTGCCGGAAGAAATCTCTGAAAAAATAGTACTAAAGAAACCAAAACAAGATATTCTCAAGGAAGAAATCGCTGATGAAGTGACAATTAAGAAACCGGTTGTCGAAGAAAGAAAAGATGTAAAAGAAGTCACCGAAGAAGTTACGTTGAAAAAGAAACCAAAGAAAAAGCCTGTTACAGAGGAATCTGCTGCAGAAATAACTGTAAAGAAACCCGTTCCAAAAGAGGAAGAACAAGTGCCGGAAGAAATCTCTGAAAAAATAGTACTAAAGAAACCAAAACAAGATATTCTCAAGGAAGAAATCGGTGATGAAGTGACAATTAAGAAACCGGTTGTCGAAGAAAGAAAAGATGTAAAAGAAGTCACCGAAGAAGTTACGTTGAAAAAGAAACCAAAGAAAAAGCCTGTTACAGAGGAATCTGCTGCAGAAATAACTGTAAAGAAACCCGTTCCAAAAGAGGAAGAACAAGTGCCGGAAGAAATCTCTGAAAAAGTAGTACTAAAGAAACCAAAACAAGATATTCTCAAGGAAGAAATCGCTGATGAAGTAACAATTAAGAAACCGGTTGTAAAAGAAAGAAAAGAAGATATAAAAGAAATCACCGAAGAAGTTACGTTGAAAAAGAAACCAAAGAAAAAGCCTGTTACAGAGGAATTTGGTGCAGAAATAACTATAAAGAAACCCGTTCCAAAAGAGGAAGAACAAGTGCCGGAAGAAATCTCTGAAAAAGTAATATTAAGAAAACCAAAAGGAAAATCTCTCAAAGAAGAAATCGCTGACGAAGTGACAATTAAGAAACCAATTATCGAAGAAAGAAAAGAAGATGTAGTTGAAGAAATTACTTTAAAACCTAAACCAAAAAAGGAGATGTTCGAAACGGAAGAAATGTCGGAAGTAACTATTGTGAAACCTGTAAAAGATAAGAAAGTAGAAGAAATTACAGAAACATCTGCAGAATTAAGGGAAAAAGAACCAGTATCAGAAATTAAAGATCTAATTACGGAGGAATTAACTATTCAGAAAATCGAGATTATAGAACAACCTGAAGACGTAATTGGAGAATTTACTTTGAAACGCAAACCACCAAAAAAAGCTCCGAAACCAATTGAAGAAATTTATGAAGATGTTACTTTACGTAAATTACGACCAAAGAAAAAGTCTAGACCAGATATCAGAGAAGTTACTGACGTAGAGAATGTAACATTTAGACCACGTTCTACAAAAAGAAAAGAGGATGTAGAACAAGAATTTAAAATTTCATTAAATACATATGAAGAAGAAGATATTTCTATGTCCGGTAAAGTGCGTCTAAAACCAAAAAGACGGCCGCTTACATATTCTGAAGAGACTGGAGAGGAAACAATCAAAATCATTCAAGAAATCGAAGATTTTGGTCCGGTTATCGAAGAGGTCATCAATGAATCGGAAGAAGAAGGGAAAGAAGAATATAGTATCGAAGAGCTTGATATCGACGAAATGAATATACCGCTGAGACGAAAGAAGAAGAAACAAAAAGCTCCATATACTGTAGAAGAAATTGAAGATGATGTTAAACTACATTTGAATCGTGATAGAAAATACTCATACGAGGAAACAGATACTGAATCTTTGGCGCTGAAGTTGAAAAGCAAGAGACGTATTTCTACATTCGAAGAAGGTTTGCAGATGGCACACATTCATGCTTTATTAGCATCTATTAATAGAATATGTTTTCACTTATAATAATAATTAATGTAATTTAATAATTATTTTGACCCTTGTGAGAATGAGTATGTATGCTTTATTCTCGTGCTTTGCTTTTCCTTTCCTTCGCTTAATTGCTGTATTTTCTTGAAAAAGTTTTTTTTTGCCTATTATCCTCAAGTTTTTCGCTACAAATGAAAAGCTGCGTATGAAAAGCATATCGGTAGTTACATATTATAATTATACCTTTTAATATAATAACTAAAGATTTATTTACCTAATTAATATAAAAAGATCCCATATTCAGATCAAAATAGTACAGACTCATGAGCAAACAGATTCTCTGCTTATATAAAAGCTGTATCCGCTTAAAAAACTCTTCGCTATGTTATGATTGTACTATAATTATAAGTTTCATTCATTTTATTTTGATATTTAATATATGTATATTTACAGAAGAAGCTTCTCTCAGTATTACTAAAGAAGAGGAAATATCCGAAGAAGGTTCGTTTTAATGATATCTATTTACGTTAATGTAAAATATAATATTTTTTGTTATATTCCATTTTAAATAACTTGTTAATGCCTTTCAGTCGAGGAACTTGAATATGTTGTTCGGGAAGGTGATACAATGTTTTCAATTTGTTCTTACATTGCTGAAACAGAAGAAGCTATTAATTTAGTAGAAGGGGAAAAAGTTTATATTATCGGTAAGATCTGTACTCTTCTCTCTCTCATAAAATGTTACCACTAACGCATGCACACATGCACGCACGCACACACCCACACATACGCACACGCACATATACATTCACTTGATTCATATTCCATATACAGGGTGTTTCCAAATTAAATGGCAAAACTTCGGGAGCGTGTAGAGGAGTAAAAAACTAAGAAAAAAAGTCCTATAGACATATGCTCCTTTTTGCTTTGTTTCGCAGGAAATCACGAAAAAAGAAAAAAATATATTTAATTTATTATTTTAATTATTTTATTTATAAACTTTTTAATGAAGATTTTGTTCGAAATGTGCACCTCTTGCAGCAATACAAGCATTGCATCTGTCAAACACGGCTCTTGTAGCAGCCAGGCACTGT